>NC_083585.1:5156588-5501588 GCF_027579695.1 Neoarius graeffei
GGTTGTCTGGCTTAGTTAAAATGCTAACCATTAGCACCCGACTAGCTGCTATTTTAGAACATCGAGTGGTCAAATGGTAATGTGTAACTCGTGTGTGTTATGAGTTCGTAGTGCATGCATCCAAGGCACTACACAAACTTCAGGAAGTGGCAAAGAAAAGGAAGAAAAAGGAGTAAAGATGGACTGACTTTGGGGTGGGGAACTGAAGATGGATTGGGAACTAAATTAATAAATAATAGTAATTAAGAAATGTTCTGTTTTGTTGAAACTGTTGTCTGACTGATAATGTGTGTGTGTGTGGTGGGGGGGTCCGCGTCGCTGCGCTACCTCACTCTTTTTTGACCATGGTTGTGTTTGCATCCCTGAAGAAGTTCATTAACAGTTCGTGCTTCAGACATAAGAGAGAAAATATTTAAAAGTCTTACCTTTTACAGTAGGTCAAAGGTGCTGGCAGCGGCTGTACAGTAGTCAGTATGATCTAATTTTATATTAATTAGATTATTAGAACAAACTCTGAGTATTTCTACTTTTTTGTATAGCTCGGGGAACAGGCACAGTCTCAATGTAATGAAACCTGTGTGATGACTCTGTGCAGGTAGCAGACAGACAGTTTAGCCTGTCCGTCTGCTCCCTGGCCTTGGCTCTGGATTGTCGTGGATTAACTAGGTCTGTTCTGAGACTGAGCTATGCTGCGAGAAATGAGAGCAGCATCTTCCCGAGTGGGATGGATACTGTCCCGCCCTAACAGATTTGTTTGATCTTTAGCTGTGTGAGGACATGAAAACAGAGACATCCATGGATGGAGAGACCTCAGAAGCCTGTGTGAAGAAAGAGGAGATGCTGGAGCTGAATATCTACAGCTATGGAGACGATCTCGACAACCCACCTGAAGGTCTCTCCGTTAAAGTGGAAGATCCTGACGATAAAGACTATCTCTGTAAGACATTAGGCCACTCTGGTGCTCAGTAACACTCACTGTTTATTCTACCGTGCACACTATCTGGTGCACTAAAAGTGCAATACAGTACATTTGGCATGTAGCCTCAGTTTCTCTTACTTTTAATCAACAAATTGACATTGAAATTTAGATTTTTTTATTGATTAAAGTATGAACTTTGTTTATAGAGCATGTAACATGGTAGCGAGGAGCGAGATAAACTTTGTTTATTTATTTATTTAAAATACTTTAGTCGTTATAAACCGAGGATGTTAACCTGAACAAAAAAAGCATGGAATATCACACGATGGGTGTGTATTGAAAAAAATCTATGCTGCGTGGTTTTATTTTCATATTACAGCATGGCCCAAAATGTATGAGTCCCCTCAAACCATAGTGATTTGCTTGTTATTGCAATTTTGAATTTATTAATGAATGACACATTCAATGTTTAATTTGTTTCTGTTTACATTAAATGTTGCAGAATGTCTGTCATTCTCTCCAGCCACTCCTGTGTTTTATTCAGAGACAAAAAAAAAAAATGTGGGATGTCGTGTGACTGAGAAACCAGAAAGCACAAAGTCCTCTGTCCTGAAGACTCTTCCATCTTGGGAAGCTTACTGACTGACTGATACCTGGGTCTCCTTCCATAAATGTTCAATAAATATGTTGTAACGTCTTCACCACATTAGAAGATTATAGGGTTCCCCCCCCTCCTTCTTCCACCCATTTGTCGTCCAGTGTGGTCACCTGCTAGTATCCACCCACTAGCCAGGTCTCTCTAACCATGTGAGTGAAGGCTAACACGTATTTCCTCCAAGACATGTAAAGCCATCAAACTCCTCTTTTTCAATTGCAGCTCATGCTGTGTCACATGATAGCAAAACACACCTGGAGGACAGTGCTATGTGCTCTGTTCCCCACATGCATAAGCTTGCAGAAGATCCCAACCAGCTGTGATTTAATAGGGGACAGAGAGTATGCCCCTCATTATGCCTCTGGAATGGAATGTTCAATAAGAGCCAGTGGGTGTGAGAGACAGGAGTCCAAATATACGGATTTCGGGGCATCACAGTGGCGCAGCTCCGGGGTCCTGGATTCGATTTTAAGCTTGGGTTGCTGTCTGTGTGAAGTTTTGCAAGTTCTCCTCCCCGTTGGACTGCGTTGGACTATTTATTTACTTACTTTCTTACTTACTGTGTGGACAGAAGAAGAAGAAACTTTTTATTTGTCACATGCACACTTCAAGCACAGTGAAATTCATCCTCTGCATTTAACCCATCTGAAGCAGTGAAAACACACACACTCGCGCGCGCGCGCACACACCCCCAGAGCAGTGTGCAGCCACACCAGAGTGCCCAGGGAGCAGTCAGGGGTCAGGTACCATGCTCAAGGGCACCTCACCTCCCCACATTAACCTAACTGCATGTCTTTGGATTGTGGGGGAAACCACGGGGACACGGGGAGAACATGCAAACTCCACACAGAAAGGCCCTCGCCGGCCGCTGGGTTCGAACCCAGAACCTTCTTGCTGTGAGGCAATTGTGCTAACCACTACACCACCGTGCCGCAGTTAATTTTGTTTGTACCTGCATGTGATTTTCATAACAAATTTGGGAAATTCTGTTCCCCAGAAGATAAGCAAACAAGTAGCTGAATTTAAAACAACCCTGACCAGGCAAGTCCGAAGAGAATACTGTAAATACGTCATGCAGTGCCACAGTCATGTTAATAAACATTCGTTTTATTTTGCCCTGCAAGCTTTGTATCTGACCATTTGTTTACTCCCACAAGGAAGTAAAAAAAAAACCTCATACTTGTATCCAGTACTGGCACAAAATATGGAAATGCCTAGGAAAAGATCGATTTTGCATACTTAATCCATGCAAATGACAACAGAATCTGCACTGAAGGCAACTGAAATACATTATGAAGATACAGAGACACCTTTTAACCACAATTTTATACTTTACCCATGAAAATACTAGCAGTTTTGGCCATCGTTGTGTGATAAACATCATAAAAATATTGGAAATAGTATCTTTTTGTTTAGTTGAGCCCCAAAAACCACCTTAATCACTCCTTGTTGGGCAATCCTACCATGATATGCTAATTATTCCACAGGTGAAAACCATTAACTAAATCATGTGGTCTCTACAAATAATTCATTAGAAAAAGTATTTATCCTCTGACTACAGCCAGGCAACAGGCAGAAATGGCATCAGAGAGAGAAACTACAGAAGAGCAGCGTATTAGGATGAAAGTTTTGCGGGAGGAGGGCTATTCATAATGAGCCATAGCAAAGAAACTGCATGTGACCCACAGTGCTGTTTGGAAATGCCTCAAGCATCACCAGAAGACTGGGAACTTCAAGAACATTTCAGGCAGAGGAAGGAAGAAAAAGTTGACTAAAGCTGATGTCCAGTACCTCAAGACTACATCCCTACGAGAGAGGAAGAAATCCAGCAAGGAACTGGCACAGGACCTCCAAGATGCTACAGGCAAGGATGTCTCCCCACACCTGGTTAGGAAGACGCTCTCAGCAGAAGGCCTCAAAGGTCATGTGTCAGTGCGCAAAACTTTTGTTGAGAGGTGGAAATAAGCAGAAGAGACTTAACTGGGCAAAAATTCACAGGAGTTGGACTTCTGAGCAGTGGAAAAGGGTCATGTCCTCAGATGAGAAGAAATTTTGAATTATTTGGCAACGCTATGCAGCAGTAAGTCAGGTGTAGAAAGGGAGAAAGATACAGGGCAAACTGTATTTCTCCCACAGTAAAACATGGCGGAGGGGTCCTGCAAGTATGGGGAGCCATCACCTACAATGGAGTTGGTCATCTCTACAAAATAGATGGGACCCTCACTGCTGACAAGTACAGACAAATCCTTATCCATCATGCTGTGCCTTCTGGAAGAGCTCTCATTGGCAACAACTTTATCTTCCAGCAAGATAAAGACCCAAAACACACAGCTGGGATGGTTAAACAGTATTTACAAAACAAAGAACAAGATGGCAGCTTGGCAATTCTTGATTGGCCAGCCCAAAGTCCTGACATGAATATAATTGAGCAAGTCTGGAACTACATGGAGCAAGAGGAGGTGAAAAGGGCTCCTTCAAACCTGCCACAGCTCTGGGAAGTGTTGCAAGACATATGGAGATCAATTCCACTTGATTTTATTCATAAACGTTATGATAGCATGTCTGATCGTGTCAGTGCACTTCAGTGTCAAGGGGTTCCATACCAAATATTGATAATATTTTAGAATTATTTACTCTGGTTACTTGTAACGTTTGTCATGATGAAAATGTTTAGTTTATTAAGAGAACTTGAGAACAAAAGGTCAAATTGTGGTGTTTTGTCATTTTGGGAGGCGTTTCCATATTTTTTGCCAATACTGGTACTTTGTTGTGTCCTGTTTGATCCCAGTCCTGATGGACACCTAGTCTCAACCAGATGCTCAGTGAACCTTACTGGCAAGCTTTCTTAGGATAATCTTTATACAGTACTAATGTACCGTATATGGTCTTAGACACAGATTGCACACACATTTGGGCCTCATTTCTTCCTGTTGTGTTTTCTCTGCTCCCAGACTGTGAAGTTCGCAAATCCTTCTTCCTCAACAAATGCAAGGTTCATGGACCACCCCTCTTCATCCCCGATACTCCTGTTCCCATGGGAGTCCCTGACCGAGCCAGACAAACACTTCCTCCTGGGCTAGAAATCCAGAAGTCCAGTATTCCTGATGCAGGCCTGGGAGTGTTTAATAAGGGGGAGACTGTTCCAGTAGGTGCACACTTCAGCCCCTGCCAGGGAGAGCTGGTGAACCGAGAGGAAGCCAAGAACAGTGGAGACTCCTCGGTTGTGAGTTTGTCATAAATTTTATTATAAAGATTGTATATTATGGAACAAAATATGATGACTAGATGAAGGTAGCTCCAATTAATATCAATTTCTTCTTGCAGATGATATGTGGAGTAGTGGTGTAAATCGCAAGTTTGAGCACAATGCAGTCCGACATCGGTTCTTTTAGCCAGTGTGGTGGAACTTGCCTGTTAATAAAAATACTAGTAACACCTCAGTGCTCAAGTTGTCTGTGTCTATGCGTCAGCCCTGTGATGACCTGGCGACTTGTCCAGGGTGTACCCTGCCTTTCGCCTGTAGTCAGCTGGGATAGGCTCCAGCTTGCTTGCGACCCTGTAGAACAGGATAAAGCGGCTAGAGATGATGAGACAGTATATACCCGGTGTGCTGTGAGACAAAGTGAAGTGTGCTGTGGAATTTTGAGCAACCCCATGCATTTTCATGCAGGCTCATGAAATAATATTTTTTTAAAATGTAACAATGACTATACTTTTTCATTAAAAATGTTTGTAGGTAGTCACTTTTAACTTTTTTTTTTTTTTTAATCTAAATGGCCTTTAATCCCATTTTGAAAATAAATTTGGTTCCAGGGAGGAGGATTATTATTGTAGCGACCAGAAAAGGCAGTCGCTTTAGTTGTTGCCAGTTCCACAGAGCCTTGCCAGAGTGCAAAGGCTCATGGGGCTGTTAATGTTAAAGCTTGGAGAACTTTAGGGGCTAAATAGCAATGAGCCACCTTGACCAAGACTCCTGCAGTAATTGACCACCTCTGTCCAGTATTTCTGATAGGCATGTATCTTGTAGTAAAATAAAACATCTAGAACCATGTTATGTACAGAGCATAGGATGTCACATAAGTCAATCAGTCCCTGTCCCAGTCCACCATCCCACCCTGCCTGAAGTCCTCTACCATCTTCCACTGCCAAAAAAAGACCATTAGCAGCCTGAATGACCACTGACCAGTGGCACTTACTCCCGTCATCATGAAGCGCTTTGAGCAACTGGTTCAGACTTGCATCATCTCAAGTCCCTCACCCATGTTGGACACCAGTATACTTATAGAGCTAATGGGTCTACAGAGGACGCCATAGCAACAACTCTCCACACTGCCCTCACTCACCTTGAGCAGCAGGAGAGCTATGCTAGGCTGTTCTTTGTGGACTTTAGCTCAGCATTCAACACCATTCTCCCTCACAGACTGGTGTCCAACCTGACAAACCTGGGACTGTCTTAATCCATCTGCCTCTGGATAAAGGACTTCCTGTCTGATTGCCTCAGCAATGGCTCCCCACTCTTCACCCTCTAGTCAAGTCAAGTTTATTTGTATAGCGCTTTTAACAATAGACATTGTTGCAAAGCAGCTTTACAGAATTTGAACTACTTAAAACATGAGCTAATTTTATCCCTAATCTATCCCCAATGAGCAAACCTGTGGCAACGGTGGCAAGGAAAAACTCCCTCAGACGACATGAGAGAAACCTCGAGAGGAACTGTCATGGAGTAATACAGCTCAGGTGTAGGTCCACTCATAAATAAACTGGCTCCGCCACAGCAGCACTTTAGTGCAAGGTGTTTATTTTACAAAGTGCTCCCAAATAGTCCAACAATGCAAAGGTGAGAATTATAAATAAAGCTGGTCAGTAGCAAAATTTACTAAGGGAAAAAAAAACCTAACACTAACGAAAAAAAAAATACTTTCTTAATGTAACAAATCAAACACAAAAATATTCCAAAGCAACTCAGTTCAGTTAAATTACATCCAACAACTACAGCCACAATCTGCATTGCAATTAGTTACCTGAGCTAGTACTCTGTTGCTTCTCCTTCACTCTCCCAGAGAATGATCAGGGCGAACATTTTATACTCTTAGCCCCTCCCCCAGGTCATACCATTACACGGTTTTAAAAATAAATTACCACAAGTAAACATTTTTAGACATAACACAGCCATCAAATAGCTTTTCAACAATACCCTGCATAAGCATCCATTTTACAACAGTTTATTCCCCACAAACATTATTATTTTATTAGTTTGCAAAACACCCCTCAAAACTTTGTTTTGCCCGTACCCATACTGCATTGCGCAGTCCTGACGCTACTGAATTAGCCCTCTGTTATTGCTGCTCAGGTTGGCCTGTCATGGTGGCGCGCAAGCCATTCAAACCCTCCCCAAACAAACGCTCTCTGGACTAAAACCCCACGGAAAAGATGAACAAGACAGAAAAACCAACCAAACACAAGACACAACCAACATTACCTAGACAGCTCAAACAAGTAAGTGTACGTTTATTTTAATGTTATGATTTTACCACGGTAGGGAAAAAGACGCGAGTTTAATTGTATTTGCATGTGGTGTGTTGCTACTAAAGTCAGGTGTGCACCCCTGCTGTAGTAACTAACTGGGATGGGGAAAACCAGCTTGAAGAGGAGCTAGACAGAGCCCTCTGTCACTTCCCCTTCTCCTAGATTGCAGAGCATCGGCAATCTGGACAGGTAGTCAGCCATCAGATTTTGTTTTCCCGCTTTATGACAGATCTGGAATCTATAGGGCTGTAACGCCAGATATCATCTTGTCACTCTGGCATTATGGTCCTTCATGGTCTGTATCCACGTCAGGGCCTGATGGTCAGTATCCAGACCAAACGCTCTTCCTAGCAGATAATAACGAAGGCTATCCAGTGCCCATTTAATTGCAAGGCATTCTTTTTCAATGGTGGAGTACCTTTGTTCCCTGGGCAGCATCTTCCGGCTGAGATAGAGGACTGGTCTTTCTTCTCCTGGCTTCCCTTGTGCCAGGACTGCCCCAATCCCCACAGATGAGGCATCAACCTGCACAAGAAATCGCTGAGTGAAGTCGGCACTTTGCAGAACAGGAGAGGAACACAGACATGTCTTCAGGGTAGTGAACGCTCTTTCACACTCTTCCATCCACTGAACTGGATTCTTGGTGGCTTTGCTTGTAAGGTCAGTTAGGGGTGCGGCGATGGTGGAAAAATTGGGTATGAAATGCTGATACCACCCAACAAAACCCAGGAAAGACCTGACCTGTTTTTTGGTGCAAGGACGTGAACTGTTCTTAATGGTCTCCACCTTGTCCACTTGTGGCCAAACCTCCCCATTGCCAACAAGGTATCCCAGGTACTTGGTTTCAGCCTTGGCCCACTTGCATTTCTGGACATTCAGGGTCAGTCCTGCCTCTTGGATACGGTGGAGAACCCTCCTCCGCAAGTGATGGCAATGTTCTGCCCAGGTCTGGCTAAAGATAACCACGTTGTCCAAATAGGCAGCACAGCAGTCGTCACACCCCTGTAGGACTCTGTCCATAAGTCGTTGGAAAGTTGCTGGGGCTCCATGCAGCCCAAAGGGCATTACAGTAAACTGGAAGAACCTTACAGGTGTTCTGAATGCTGTATACTCACTGGACTTCTCCTCCAGTGGCACCTGCCAGTAACCTTTGCAGAGGTCTAGCGTTGTGATGTACCTGGCACGACCAATCTTTTCTAGCAGGTCATCTATTCGGGGCATTGGATAGGCATCGAACTGTGAAACTGAATTTAGCTTCCTAAAGTCCATGCATATCCTCAGGGACCCATCCGTTTTTGGGACAACTACAATTGGACTGCTCCATTCGCTTGTTGACTGCTCGATGACCCCCAGCTCCTGCATGGTTTGAATTTCTTTCCTCGGTCCAGACACCAGGGTCTCCGGCACCCTGTAAGGTCTTTGCCGAATTGGAGTAGGGTCTTTTTAAATGTATTCTGTGTTCCAACACTCCAGTGCGGCCCGGTCTAGGCTGGAACA
This sequence comes from Neoarius graeffei, assembly GCF_027579695.1. Taxonomy (NCBI): domain Eukaryota; kingdom Metazoa; phylum Chordata; class Actinopteri; order Siluriformes; family Ariidae; genus Neoarius; species Neoarius graeffei. Next base: position 5,165,186 of record NC_083585.1, read on the forward strand.
AAGCTGGGAAGAGGTCAAAGACCTTCAGCAGATCCCTCTGTAGATCATTCTTCAAATGATCAAGGGTTGGTTCTGCCTCTCTGCTGCTGCCAGGTCTGCACATCGTCTTCATCCTCTCTATCTGCCTTCACCCTCCGCACCATCACCTTGGCTTCCGTTCTGTCCACCTCTGTCTCTGCTTTTATTTCATCCATCTTCATCTCCTTCCACTTCACATGGTACACCTGTTTAGTCTTGCCCTTGTCAGGATAATGTACCTTGTAGGTAACTGGACCCATTCTTTTGGTGATGACATAAGGGCCTTGCCATTTCGCAAGGAGCTTGCTGGTACTGGTGGGAAGCAGCAACAGGACCTTCTGACCCAGCTTGTACTCACGGTGTCTGGCATACTGGTCATGCCAGAGCTTTTGGGCCTCTGTGCCTTTCTCAGATTCTCTGTAGCCTTTTCTCTGTACTGGTCCAAGCGATCCCTCATTTGCAGCACGTACTGCACAATTCCTACTTCTGATGAAGCATCAGGTGATTTCTCCCAGGCTCTCTTCAGCAGGTCCAATGGGCCCTGAACCTGCCAGCCATACACCAACTCGAATGGGGAGAACCCTGTGGATGCCTGAGGCACCTCTCTGTATGTAAACAGGAGGAAGGGTAGCCATCGATCCCAATCTTTGCTGGCATCTGAGATGAACTTCCTCAGCATGTTCTTGAGGGTGTGGTTGAATCTCTCCACGAGCCCGTCCGTCTGTGGATGGTAGGGACTGGTCCGGAGGGCTTTGATACACAGTTGCTGGTGGAGCTGCTGCATCAGTCTCGATGTGAAGTTTGTCCCCTGGTCAGTAAGGATTTCCTTCGGGAATCCGACCCGGGAGAACAGCTGGACCAGGGCACTGACGACCTTCGGCGTGGTGATTGATCGAAGTGGGAAGGCCTCTGGATAGCGAGATGCGTAATCGCATATGACAAGGATGAACCTGTACCCAGAGCTGCTCTTCTCAAGTGGTCCCACTATATCCATAGCTATTCGTTGGAAGAGGGTGGTGATCACGGGTAGTGGATGCAGAGGGACTCTGTCAGCTCTCCTCACAGCACCTGTTTTCTGACACACAGGACAGGATGCACAATATGCATGCACGTCGGCATACATAGAGGGCCAGTAGAACCGTGCACCTTACCTAAGGTAGGTTTTTTGTAAAGCTAAATGACCTGCCCAAGGAAGTGTGTGCGCGAGGTGAAGCACTAACGGTCGACATGTTGGTATGACTAGGCGTCTGACATTATCCCCCTCAATGTACAAAATACCATTTTCCACCAACACTTTTTTTTTCCCCATCTACCCCCTTGTGATCACCCTCTTTCCCATTTACTTTTTCAAATAAAGGTTTCAAAGACACATCTGCAGTTTGCAAGGCCCCAATGTTCTCTGGTACCTCCCACAACCCCTCAGCTTCAAGCCCACCTACTTCCGGTTTGAACACCGGTGTACCCAGATGCTTCTCTAGACGCCGTTGTCTACGCGTCTTTCTGGGGGCTTTGGACCCGCCCTGGCACAGACTACCACACAAGTCTGGTAGGGGCTCCAGTCCTCCCCAAGTTTGGAATCTTGTAAACACTGGACAAGACAGATGCACATCTGCAGTTTTACCCTTAGGGGCAGTCACGAGATCAGACAACATTGGTAAGTCCCTGCCTAACACCATGTCAGTTGGTAAACCCTCCACCACTCCAGCATTAATCAAAAACATTTGTGCATTTACAGTTACCGTGACCTCCATTGTCGGGTATTCTTTATCACCATGTACACATTGCACAACCATTTTCTTTTCATAGTTCAGATTATCAGCAGGAACAACACATTTGTTAACAAGAGTCACAGAGCTTCCAGTATCAAGCAGTGCTTGCACAGCTGGACCATTCACATCACACACATCACATTATCTCTAGCCGCTTTATCCTTCTACAGGGTCGCAGGCAAGCTGGAGCCTATCCCAGCTGACTACGGGCGAAAGGCGGGGTACACCCTGGACAAGTCGCCAGGTCATCACAGGGCTGACACATAGACACAGACAACCATTCACACTCACATTCACACCTACGGTCAATTTAGAGTCACCAGTTAACCTAACCTGCATGTCTTTGGACTGTGGGGGAAACCGGAGCACCCGGAGGAAACCCACGCGGACACGGGGAGAACATGCAAACTCCGCACAGAAAGGCCCTCGCCGGCCCCGGGGCTCGAACCCAGGACCTTCTTGCTGTGAGGCGACAGCGCTAACCACTACACCACCGTGCCGCCGCTGGACCATTCAAAAAAAAAAAAAAGTTCACATTTCAATTCATCACCATCAGCATCCCCACAAAGACAGTCCCCCTCACTTGATACATAACAGAATCCATTCAGCTTTGGCTTTCTCATAGGACATACAACAGCTTTATGACCCGGTTGCTGACAGTGAAAACAGACTAACTCCTGAAATCTATTCTGCGCATTGTCCCATCTTACAGCCCCACCCGCGGTACCTCTACTGTCCCGCGTAGATGCTTGAGATCGTGCTTGAGGTGGTGGTGTTGCTTGAGATCGTCGTGGTGCTTGAGGTCGCTGATTACCCCGCCGATGCGCGTTCAAATACTGCATGGCAAGTTTTGCAGCCACTTGCTCATGCTCTTTGACCCAGGTTCTGATATTGTACGGTAGGACTTGGATCAGCTGTTCCAGAATAATCATCTCTGTGATGTCCTCCTTGGAATGCTGCTCAGGTCGTATCCAGCGACGATAGAGGCCCTTCAGGTGGTTATAGGTCTCAGTAGGGGTCTCTCCAGGTGGTGTCATGGACGCTCTGAAGCGCTGACGATACGTCTCCAGTGCAATATCAAACTTCTCCAGCAGGGCCTCTCGCAGGTACTTGTATGTGTTGGAACGCTCCTCATCCATTGCTGTGTATGCAGCAAGCGCCTTCCCAGTCAGCAGTGGCACCAGGCGACACGCCCAGTCTCGCTCTGGCCAAACCCAGGTTCTGGCTATACGCTCAAACCGCAGCAGGTAATCTTCAATGTCTTCCCCTTGCTGATAAACAGGCATCTTGGGCTCCTTACGCACAACCCTCTCTGGCTGGGATGGATGAGAAGCAGGACCCTGGGTGAATTGAAGAGCAGGAACTTGCCATAGCTCATCAAAAGCATCTGCCGATGTCTCTCGGGCCGCTGGACGTCGACGGGGGGGTTGGTGTGGGGAGGCCCATCCGTGGACTCTCAGACGCAGTTGTTGACACTGCCGGGGCTGTGTGGTGTGGCTGTTGTCCTCCTGCTTGCCCTTGGATGAAGTGTGTAGCTAGGCCACGGAATTCTGCCAAAATGTGCTCCTCACGTCGCTGCTGGGTGGTCAGGAAATCCCTCAGCAGGCCTGCTACTTCTCCCATAGCCCTGTCTGTCTCAGGTGCTGTCACTGTAGCCGCTGCTTCTGTGTGGAACTGTGCTCGGGCTTTGGTGTGCTAGCCGTCATCTTTGGCCATGCGTATGGTTGCGTCTGCTCCAACTGCTCCTCAGAGGCATCCGCCCACTCATCGCCCTTCTCACCCTTTACATCTGCCATTTTGGGTCTTTCAGATGCACTTTCTGTGGCTGGCCAATCCCACTTCTGACACCATATGTCACGGAGTAATACAGCTCAGGTGTAGGTCCACTCATAAATAAACTGGCTCTGCCACAGCAGCACTTTAGTGTAAGGTGTTTATTTTACAAAGTGCTCCCAAATAGTCCAACGGTGCAAAGGTGAGAATTATAAATAAAGCTGGTCAGTAGCAAAATTTACTAAAGGAAAAAAAACTAACACTAACGAAAAAAAATACTTAATGCAACAAATCAAACACAAAAATATTCCAAAGCAACTCAGTTCAGTTAAATTACATCCAACAACTACAGCCACAATCTGCATTACAATTAATTACCTGAGCTAGTACTCTGTTGCTTCTCCTTCACTCTCCCACAGAATGATCAGGGTGAACATTTTATACTCTCAGCCCCTCCCCCAGGTCATACCATTACACGGTTTTAAAAATAAATTACCACAAGTAAATGTTTTTAGACATAAATAACACAGCCAGTAAACTGGGATGTATGGATGCTGTCAGTCCCCACTCGCTTGCTCACTCAAGTTTGTTGACGGTGTAGTGGCTGGCTGCTTTATGTCCCAGGGCTCCCTCATGCCTGTGTTACCTTCTGGCTCTCTCCTTTTAGTTATGCTGTCATAGTTAGTTGCCGGAGTCCCTGCTTGTACTCGGTGCAATATGTATACTGCTCCTACTTATTCAGGTGACATTGGGCATACCTAACAACCTGTGTTTTTCTTTCCTTCCCCCACCCCAAATCTGTCCCTCTGAGTTACATGGAGTCAACAGGAAATCTTTTGGTGGAGAGGGTGGAGACCTCGACTGGCTATCGTAGCCTGCAGGGAATCGGCCGTCAGACTTTGTCGCATGTCCCAGACCTGGTGAAATGTCACTGAATTGTCTTGGCCAGCCCTAAGGGTCCCATCTGCATCTCATCATTGCTGAGGAGTGTGCTCCCATCACCCAATCAAGCATCCAGCCAGAGCAGGTCATGATATATTTTTTACCATATTAACATGCCATTGTTGTGTGTTATGCCTGATGTAAAGACTCTCATCTCTGCGAGCCTACCACACAGATTTAATACTTGTCATTTTTAGGGCATACCTAACAACGTGTTTTCTTCTCCCCCCCCCCCCCAATCTGTCCCTCTGAGTTACATGTTGGTCCTGGGATTGAGATGCTGGCCTCTTCTGCCCCTCGGACCTGCTTGATCCATCCTGGTGCCCTGTGTCTGGTTGGAGTTTTATCGCACCGCTCCTGCGAAGGACGGCCCCATGAGGATAGTTGAGGGTTATACCTGGAGGATGCTCTGGACTCTTACAGTAAGGCTTTTATGGCTGAGGACTACAGTTGTCTTGCTAACTTTAGGACTGCAGTTATCATGAACAGTTTTGCACTCAAGTTTCCATCAATGAAGAGTTATAACATCAACGAAACTGTCCTCATGTTAAAACTGTTAATATTATAGTCAGGCTGTCTGTTGTTGCCCAAATGAGGATGGGTTCCCTTTTGAGTCTGGTTCCTCTCGAGGTTTCTTCCTCATGTTGTCTGAGGGAGTTTTTCCTTGCCACCGTTGCCACAGACTTGCTCATTGGGGATAGATTAGGGATAAATTAGCTCATGTTTTAAGTTGTTCAAATTCTGTAAAGCTGCTTTGCGACAATGTTTATTGTTAAAAGCGCTATACAAATAAACTTGACTGACTGACTGACAGCCATCAAATAGCTTTTCAACAATACCCTGCATAAGCATCCATTTTACAACAGTTTATTCCCCACAAACATTATTATTTTATTAGTTTGCAAAACACCCCTCAAAACTTTGTTTTGCCCGTACCCATGCTGCATTGCGCAGTCCTGACGCTACTGAATTAGCCCTCTGTTATTGCTGCTCGGGTTGGCCTGTCATGGCGGCGCGCAAGCCATTCAAACCCTCCCCAAACAAACGCCGACCGGACTAAAACCCCACGGAAAAGACGAACAAGACAGAAAAACAAACCAAACACAAGACACAACCAACATTACCTAGACAGCTCAAACAAGTAAGTGCATGTTTATTTTAATGAGTTATGATTTTACCGCGGTAGGGAAAAAGATGCGAGTTTAATTGTATTTGCGCGTGGTGTGTGTTGCTACTAAAGTCAGGTATGCACCCCTGCTGTAGTAACTAACTGGGATGGGGAAAACAGACTTGAAGAGGAGCTAGACAGAGCCCTCTGTCACAGGAACCAGACTCAAAAGGGAATCCATCCTCATTTGGGTGATAAGAGACAATGTGATTCTAACATTTTTAACATGAAATCAGTTTTGTTGATGTTCTAACTCTTTATTGATGGAAACTTGAGTGCAAAACTGTTCATGGCAACTGCAGTCCTAAAGTTAGCAAGTCAGCTGTAGTCCTCAGCCATAAAAGCATTACTGTAAGAGTCCAGAGCATCTTCCAAGTGTGACTTTCAACTGTCCATATGGGGCCATCCTCCACAGGAGCGATGTGATGATGAGACTCCAACCAGATGTAGGGCATCAGAATGGATCAGGCAGGTCTGAGAAGCAGAAGAGGTCAGGATTGCCATGTAACTCAGAGGGACAGATGGGGGGAGGGAAAGAGAGAAAACACAGGTTGTTGGGTATGCCCAATGTCACCTGATGAGTAGGAACAGTATACATTTTGCACTGAGTACAAGCAGGGACTCCGGCAACTAACTATGACAGCATAACTAAAAGGGGAGAGCCAGAAGGTAGCACAGGCATGAGGGAGCCCCGGGACATAAAGCAGCAGCCATGACAGGATCAACAAACTCGAACAAGCAAGTGAGTGGGGAACTGACAGCATCCATACATCCCAGTTTACCAAAACACTCTGTCTGAGGACCCTTCAGATCTACAGGGATGAGAATTTTCCGCCGATTGGCGGATTTCCGACTTTTTCAGACCAAAATGATCGTTTTTGAGCATGCACGCGCAACATTAAGGTCTGCATCACGCGTCTTAGAATGTGCGCGCGCGAGGGAGACTGTGTGCAGTGTTGCCAGATACTGCTGTTTTCCATCCCAAAATATGTTCCAAACCCGCCAAAATGCACTTAAAACCGCCCAATGTGGCAACACTGCCTGTGTGCTTGTTCATGTAGCGCATGCCAGACAAAGAGCATCCTGATTGGGTTACTCAGCAACATACATGAAAATCCCTCACCTTTCGGCGAAATTCGTCGTTTTGAAACCAAAATGGGTGACCTACGTGAATTGTGTAGATCCGATGAGAACAAAAATGGAGGGGGGGGTTGATATTGACCCAAAAGGCAAGGAGGTCGCTTCGCACCCATAGACAGTTTGTGCCGTTTGTGCCTCCTCCTCCTGCTTTGATATTGATGCCATAGCGATGAGTACATCTCGCTGTGAAGGGCAAGCATCATCATTTCGTGCCTCTTCTCCTGCTGGCCAGAGCGTGCACACATCAGTCAGAGTGAAGACCAGACCACCAGAAGCTGGATTGAGTCATCAGACTGAATTTCCTACTTTTTTCAAACTTTCCTGATTGCTATCAAAACAAACAAAACTTCCGGCTTGATTACGTCAGCATTCGAAAGAGGGCACGCGCATCTTTTGACAACCCCTGTGTCCGAAATTGCTTGCTACTCACTATATAGGGCACTGTATAGTGGAGACGTCATTTTGTGGTGCTGTCCGTGCTGAAAGAAATCAAATTAAAAGTCTCAAATTTGATTTAATAAAAAGCAGCAAAGAAAAAGTATTCATCCTTGATTTAAAAAGAACTGAAAGCTGCAGGTACTTCCATATCTTGGCAGGCTGAGTGGTATGCTGGGGCACCTCTTGCCAGCAGACCAGGATATCCAGAGGGAACGTGTGCGGTTCAGTGTTGACCTGACCATCCCCAGCTTCAAGGAGGGAGAGAGCATCGTGGAGTGGTGGGGTCATGTCTTCGACAAACCAGACAAGTACCCCTCCCTGGGTGCACTGGTTAAGTGTTGCCTCTCCATCTTTCATGGACCTAGAGTCGAGTTATCATTTAGTCTGATGAATGATGTAATTGATCAAAGGAGTGGCAACATGAATGTGGAAACATTTAATGCAATACAGACGGTCAAGTACACGCTGATGTCCAGGGGGAAGACAGCTATGCAGTTCTTTAGAAGGGAGGACGTGAAGTTTGGGGAAGTGGACAGAACATTGTGCAAGAACATTAACTCTGCAGCAGCCACATACAAACACCAGCAGAGGGTGAACAAGGAGGAAAAGCAGCAGCAGCAGAGCAAGTATGGCTCTCAAGCAACTTGCAGTGCTCAGCAGGCCAAGAAACAGACTGCTGAAGGAGAGAAGCGGGCAAGGCTGAAACATGTGGCAACTCAGCGAAAGTGGGCCATGGAGACACTGGTGGTCCAGGCAAATAAAAGGAAAAAATGATCACTATTCCTTGTGTGTTCTCCACTTTCTTCATTCTACTGTTCACATTTTTTTCCAGGGCACAATTTCACTATAACTACATGTATTTGTATTTGTACTGTATGTCCTTGTGCAAATGTCAATACAGTATACTTAGTAAGGAGGCTATAATATGTATTCTGGGGGAGGACCCCCCAAACAAAATAAAACAACACCAGAGGCCACGTCACCACTCGCGCACCCTTCTCACCTTTTTCACCCCTGACCCGTTTTCATGCCTGCAGCAAAATAAGCCAATCAGCTTTCAGTGTGGGCGGGCTTTTATCTCTTTTCTCGAGGACCGGAGTTTTCAGCTGAGTCAGTGCAGCCTACAGGATCGGCATGGCAGAGAGAGCGCGCGTTCGCCCCAAAAAACCAAAGTACAAAACCCACTTCAGCTCAGATTACACAAAAGAATATCCCTGTCTAATAATAATATCCCTGTCTAATAATCATCTCCCTGCCTAATAATCTCCCTGTCTAATAATCATCTCCCTGTCTAATAATCTCCCTGTCTAATAATAATATCCCTGTCTAATAATATCCCTGTCTAATAATAAAGAAAATAAATAAATAAAAAAATAGCCAAAAATCATTAGCCCCTGGAACCCCTGGGCCATGGGCCCCGCTGTGGTTTTTTCAGACTTTTTAAATATTTTTCATTCTCATCCCTGGATCTACTCCTTTCCCCTCATAAACACTCTTAACAAAAGGCTTGACTAAACAGATATGCATTCAGCCTAGACTTAAACATGGACTGTTTCTGATTCCTGAACACTACATGGAAGGCTGTTCCATAATTGTGGGGCTTTGTAAGAAAAGGCTCCGCCCCCTGATGCAGCCTTCACTATACAAGGTACCAGCAGATAGCCTGCACCTTTTGATCTAAGTAGGCGTGGTGGGTCATAGAGGACCAGAAGTTCACTGAGGTACTGTGGCGCGAGACCATTCAGTGCTTTCAAGATCAAGAATAGTATTTTACAATCAATGTGAAATTTGATTGAGAGCCAATGCAGTGTGGATAAGACAGGGGTGATGGGGTCATATTTTCTAGCTCTAGTAAGGACTCTTGCTGCTGCATTTTGAATTAACTGGAGCTTGTTTATGCACTTATTGGAACATCCAGACAGTAAGGCATTACAATAATCCAACCTGGAGGTAACAAAAGCATGAACTAATTTTTCTGCGTTGCGTAGTGACATTGAATTTCTTCTCTTAGAAATATTTCTGAGATGAAAGAAAGCTATCCGGGAAATGTTATTGATGTGAGTTTCGAATAAAAGTCCGGGGTCAATAATCACTCCGAGGTCTTTTACTGCTGCACGTGAAGAAACAGAAAGGCCATCCAGAGTTACTGTGGAATCAGAAAACTTACTTCTAGCTGCATGTGGTCCAAGTACAAGTACTTCAGTCTTGTCAGAGTGAAGCAGAAGGAAGTTAATAAGCATCTAATGTCCTTCACACATTCCTCAATTCTATTAAGCTGGTGTCTCTTATCAGGTTTTGTAGAAACATACAACTATGTGTCATCAGCATAACAGTGGAAACTAAATTATGTTTATGAATAATATCACCCATAGGTTTTATATATATATATATATATATATATATATATATATATATATATATATATATATATATATATAAATAATCAGGGCTTTACATTAACTTTTTTGCTCACCGGCCACTGTGGCTAGTGGTTTTCCTGAGTCACTAGCCATTCAGCCTTTTCACTAGCCACAATTTTGTTGCCAGGAAATCGCAGTTTTTTTTTTCTTCACCATGATACGTTAAAGTTCGGAAGATCTAGATTTAATCATGAATGGCAGCGTATAATGTATCTCTACAGTAGCACTCAAGTATTCAGTGCTGTTAAAGGTCCCATGGCATGAAATTTTCACTTTCTGAGGTTTTTTAACGTTAAAATGAGTTCCTCTGACCTTCTTAAGTCACCCCAGTGGCTAGAAATTTCATAATGTGTAAACCAAACTATGCCCAACATTTGAGAATGGCGCGTCAAAACGGCGCGTTGATAAGCTCTTCCCTTTACTACGTCAGCAAGGGAGATGATCCCCACGCCCCCCCCTCTGGATTCCCACCCACTGTATGGGTTGCCCGCCCAGTTGTAGTGAGGAGACCATAGAGGACACAACAACATGGCATCACCTAAGTGAGCGAAACATGGAAATTGCGCTGTACATGGATGTGACAACACAGAAAAGAGTCGGTTTTTACTGCTGACGGGAGAGCCCCTGAAGACGCAGTGGCTTAATTTTATTTACTTCAATAATACGCTGTCGAGTCTACCTAAGATGGTGTATGTTTGTCGGAAGCATTTTCCTGAGGAATGTTTCCACAACTTGGGACAGTACAGGGCAGGTTTTGCACATCAACTGTCACTGAAGCCTGGGTCCGTACCAAGCATCCCTGCCGCATCAGCAACAAACACCGAACAAGTAAGTGTATAACTGGTCATTTTGCCGTGTTTTAAAATCGGTGCGTTAGCCTAGCAATGGCTACATTAGCTGTGCAGCTAACTGCTTCCTGCAGTTAGCCAGGTAATCTGCGCTACAAAACTAAAGAGCATGCAGCATGCTCTGTTAAACTGAGTTTAGTCTGGAAATTGACTGTAACTTATGAGCTTATGTTTGACTATTGCTCCGCAATGCATGTCTTCTGTTGGATAAGCGATATGTTGCTGTCGTTGCTGCTTCTATCCTCTTTAGTTATGGAGTGCGTGTTCAAGCCTAGGGTATTATACGTTCGTAAACTACCACTCCGAACACACTCACACTCTCTTCTCTGTGTCACGTTGAGTTTACGAAAGGAGTCCGAGGGAGAACGGGATTTTGTCTTAGCAGCGTGGCTACAGGCGCTGATAGCAGCGAGTATGTGCGCGCGCGCAGCTTGGTCAAGCCCCTCCCCCTCCCCCCATGGCCCGCCCCCACCCTCTACCCTTCCCCGCCTCCTGCTTCTCATTAGCAAAATGACGCACTGGGAAAAGCGCTGAAATGGGGCTTTCTCCCAGGAGGCTATATTTATGTGCCGAGGGTACATTTCGAGAAAGGCTGCGGATATAACATCCGGAAGCCTCCACGAGCCCGTTTAAAGCATCAACAAACCACCATGCCATGGGACCTTTAAGGTATCTCCCTCTATGAAAACATGGAACCAATTCAGACAAAAATATAAGTAGAGTGTTCTGTTTATTTAACTCAAATTCAAGCCCCTTACAATATGAAATATCGTATATGAAAAATAACATTCAGTACAATTGGACTGATTCTAATATTAAAAGTCCAATTCAAAACATTTATCATTGAAAAACATGTGATGTTTTGATATGCAAGTATTATGTGTATTATCAAGTATTATGTATTATCTATTAATAGTGTGTGTGTGAACATGTGTAGAGAGAGACATTAAATGTCCTCATTACATTCATCATCAGGTGAGTGAATGGTCCATGAAAAATGGTCTTCGTGACCTGAGGCTTCCAGCAGGTCAGAAGTTGATAGCTGGGGCGGGATCAACTTCTTTACAATCATGTGAACATTTCTAAACGGCAGCTCCATCCTCTCCAGCTCAGCCGACTTCATGACAGCCAGGGACTGAAAGCAATGCTGCCCTGTAGTGACCAGCCGTCTTCGCCGGTACATAATACCGATGTGTGCATTTGATTTTTCGTGGTCCTTGATAGTTTCGAGTTTAAAATTACTGGTGCCTGTCTTTGCCAGACTTTCTACAGTCTTCGCAGTACATGGTATTTTCGGTTTTGCTATGAACGAGCCAATCTGGGCGGCACGGTGGTGTAGTGGTTAGCGCTGTTGCCTCACAGCAAGAAGGTCCGGGTTCGAGCCCCGTGGCCAGCGAGGGCTTTTCTGTGCGGAGTTTGCATGTTCTCCCCATGTCCGCGTGGGTTTCCTCCGGGTGCTCCGGTTTCCCCCACAGTCCAAAGACATGCAGGTTAGGCCATCCTTAAAAAAAATCCGTTTCCTGTCCACCGGGTGAGCAAAAAAATTTTCAGTAGGTGGTAGGCACGGTGGTGTAGTGGTTAGCGCTGTCGCCTCACAGCAAGAAGGTCCGGGTTCGAGCCCCGTGGCCGGCGACGGCCTTTCTGTGCGGAGTTTGCATGTTCTCCCCGTGTCCACGTGGGTTTCCTCCGGGTGCTCTGGTTTCCCCCACAGTCCAAAGACATGCAGGTTAGGCCATCCTTAAAAAAAAATCCGTTTCCTGTCCACCGGGTGAGCAAAAAAATTTTCAGTAGGGAGGGATTTTTTATATATATATATATATATATATATATATATATATATATATCCATCCATCCATCCATCCATATATATATATATTTAAAAAAAAAATCTCCTTCTCACCCCCAGCGGGGGGGTGGTATCCATGTCATCCTCAAGCTCGGGTCCTCTACCAGAGGCCTGGGAGTTTGAGGGTTCTGCGCAGTATCTTCGATGTTCCTAGGACTGCGCTCTTCTGGACTGAGGCTTCAGATGTTGTTCCTGGGATTTGCTGGAGCCACTCTCCCAGTTTGGGGGTTACTGCCCCAAGTGCCCCCACTACCACGGGGACCACGCAACCCTTGACCTTCCACATCCGTTCCAGCTGCTCTTTCAACCCTTGATACTTCTCAAGTTTCTCATGTTCCTTCTTCCTGATGTTGGCGTCAGCTGGGATCGCCACATCTATCACCACCACCCTCTTCTGCTCTTTGTCCACCACCACTATGTCTGGTTGGTTAGCCAGGATCTGTTTGTCAGTCTGGAAGCTGAAGTCCCACAGAATCTTGGCCCTGTTGTTCTCAGCCACCTTCTGTGGTATGGCCCATTGGGACTTGGGTATTTCTATTCCATACTGGTTGCAGATGTTCCTGTATACTATCCCAGCCACTTGGTTGTGCCTCTCCATGTACGCTGATCCAGCTAGCATCTTACACCCTGCTACTATGTGCTGGACTGTTTCAGGGGCTTCTTTGCACAGTCTGCATCTTGGGTCTGATCTACTCTGGTAGATCCTGGCCTCTATGGCTCTTGTGCTTATGGCCTGTTCTTGTGCTGCCATGATTAGTGCCTCTGTGCTGTCTGTCAGTCCTGCATTATCCAGCCACTGGTAGGATTTCTTGATATCAGCCACTTCCTCTATCTGACGGTGGTACATGCCATGTAGGGGTTTGTCTCTCCAGGTTGTCTGTTCCTCCTCCTCCTCTGCACTCTCATCAGGGTTCTGCTGCCTGAGACATTCACTTAGCAGTTCATCCTTTGGGGCCATCTTTCTGATGTATTCTCGGATTTTCGATGTTTCATCCTGGACCGTGGTCTTGACGCTCACTAGCCCTCGGCCTCCCCCTTTCCGCTTAGTGTATAGTCTCAGGGTGCTGGACTTGGGGTGGAACCCTCCATGCATGGTGAGGAGCTTTCTAGTCTTGATATCTGTGGCTTCTATCTCCTCCTTTGGCCAGTTTATGATACCAGCGGGGTATCTGATGACTGGTAGTGCGTACATGTTGATGGCTCGGACCTTGTTTTTACCATTCAGTTGACTTTTCAGGACCTGCCTTACTCTCTGGAGGTATTTGGCTGTGGTTGACTTCCTTGTGGCCTCTTCATGGTTTCCATTAGCCTGTGGGATGCCAAGGTACTTGTAGCTGTCTTGGATATCACCTATGTTGCCCTCTGGTAGGTCAATCCCTTCAGTCTGGATCATCTTGCCTCTCTTTGAGACCATCCGGCCACACTTGTCCAATCCGAATGACATCCCTATGTCATCGTTGTAGATCCGGGTGGTGTGGATCAGCGAGTCTATTTCTCGCTCGTTCCTGGCATACAGCTTGATGTCATCCATGTAGAGCAGGTGGCTGATTGTTGCCCCACTACGGAATCGGTACCCGTAGCCGCTCTTCGTGATGATCTGACTGAGGGGGTTCAGGCCTATGCAGAACAGCAGTGGTGATAGCGCATCTCCTTGGTATATGCCGCACTTGATGTTGACTTGGGCAGTGGGTTTTGAGTTGGCCTCTAGGGTTGTCTTCCACATTTCCATTGAGTTCTGTATGAAGGTCCTTAGGTTCCTGTTGATCTTATACAGTTCCAGACATTCCAGTATCCATGTGTGTGGCATTGAGTCGTAGGCTTTCTTGTAGTCAATCCAGGCAGTGCACAGGTTGGTCTGTCTCTTCTTACAGTCTCGGGCGACTGTTCTATCGGCCAGTAGCTGGTGCTTGGCTCCTCTGGTGTTACTGCCAATTCCTTTATGTGCCTCGCTCATGTATTGAGCCACATGCTTACTCATTTTTGCCGCAATGATGCCTGACAGGGCCTTCCATGTTGTGCAGAGACAGGTAATTGGCCGGTAGTTGGATGGGATGGGTCCCTTCATGATTAGGACTGTCCTGCCTTGGGTTAGCCATTCTGGGTGGGTTCCATCCCTCAGCAGCTGGTTCATCTGTGCTGTTAGGCGTTCATGGAGTGCAGTTAGCTTCTTCAGCCAGTACGTATGGATCATATCGGGGCCTGGTGCTGTCCAGCTCTTCATCTTTGACACTCTTTCTTGGACGTCTGCCATTGAGATGGTTACTGGTTCTTGTTCTGGGAGGTTATATATATATATATATATATATATATATATATATATATATTTGGATATATATAATATATATATTTGGATATATATAATATATATATTTGGATATATATAATATATATATTTGGATATATATAATATATATTTGGATATATATAATATATATTTGGATATATATATATATATATTTGGAGATATATATATATATATATATATATATATATATATATATTTGGATATATATATATATATATATATATATTTGGATATATATATATATATATATATATATATATATATATATTTGGATATATATATATATATGGATATGGAGATATATATATGGATATATATATATGGATATGGAGATATATATATGGATATATATATATATATATGTGTGTGTATGTATATATATATATATATATATATATATATATATATATATAATATATGGATATATATATATATATATATATATATATATATATTTATATATATATATATATATATATATATGGATATATGGATATGGAGATATATATATATATATATATATATATATATATATATATATATATATATATATATCCATGTATATCTATAGATAGATAGATAGATAGATAGATAAGAAATTGCAATGCTGTTTGCTTTTTCTTTCAGTACTTTTTTATTACAAAAGCAGACACATTTAATAAAATGACAGTTTAATCAACTGAAACTTGTACAACAACTTTAAGTTAGCATTTTAAATGCTGACTGCAACATTTGCAAAACTTTTACAAAGGTACTTAAAATGTCCGACACACGGACTTTTTGTAGTTCTAAATCGACCGTTAGGCCTAGTTCGGATGAAATTACACTATTAAAATGATCACTGAATAATTTGTTTTTCTGAATCTTTACTATTTTGTTGTTCGCTAGAATACCATTTTGCAATTTCACACTTAAGCAAATGTTTGAAAACTCCGGATCTCCTTCCTTCATGGTGGCTGCCATTTTTTTGTGCCACACGGCGCATGCGCAGAGCTGATTCAATTCTATATTCTGCGCGGAATGCAGGGCTTTCCACAAGCGCCGGCTGCTGGCCATACAGCCAACTACACAAGTCCAGCCGGCTACTTTAATGATTATTATTTTTGTAGCCCACAGGCTCTAAATATTAATTTTTGATTTTAATAAAATTGTTTATCTAACGGACTGACAATAATGTCAAACTGAACCGCACTCATTTAAGTTGTGATTCGCGCTGTTTGTACCGATAATAACCACAAATTCCCCGCCGACTTCGTTGATCAAGGGAGAGTAACTCATCCGCAGCCCCAACATGTGGTGTGTGCGCGCGCGCACTCAGCGGAGGCAGTAGTGTGTCGGAGCCATCGGAGGGAACAGAAGCAGAGATAACGCTTATTTTGTCTCCGGTAAAATAGTCTTCTCTCGTTCCATTACGTGCTGGCATCAAAAGACACTGTTGGTTGTAAATGAAACCAAACTGAGTCGTTGGAGTGTATTTTCATACACAAATGGAGAAATGTTTGCCGAGTGTTTGTGTAGCCACCACTGCAGACCGTTGTTGTTGTTAATTCATAGCATGCTCAGCTGTGTGAATGTGTCATGCACCGAAAATGAGAGATTTACAAGCCAGGAACGCCTCATGATGCAATACGCAAGAAAAGAAAGACGATTTACTGCCATTTTTGTATTTGAGTAAAGCAAATAAATAAATGGTCTGTGGAAAATACATTTAATCCTGGGAACTGCGTGCACAGGAGTTTTTGTGTTTAACACCCCCCCCCCCGGCTGGCTACTTATTTGTCATGGCTGGCTAGTATGACCCTTAGTGGAAAGCCCTGGGAATGCGTAAATGTCAAGTTCGATTTTAGATTTACAAACCCGAAAAAAAATGTCGAAAAACCGGCGTTAAAAAAAAATTTTCAACCGCACAAACGGCACTCACCCGGCCGGTGGACCGGAAACAGAACATTTTTTAATAATGGCCTTAGGTTAACTGGTGACTCTAAATTGACTGTAGGTGTGAGTGTGAATGGTTGTCTGTGTCTATGTGTCAGCCCTGTGATGACCTGGCGACTTGTCCAGGGTGTACCCTGCCTTTTGCCCATAGTCAGCTGGGATAGGTTCCAGCTTGCCTGCGACCCTGTAGAACAGGATAAAGCGGCTACAGATGATGAGATGAGATCTCTTGTGTGGTGTGTAATTAACCCCTCTCATTTAAATATGGCGAACATTTTTCGGCGCGCGCTTTGCGCATCACGGACCTCGGTGATTTTAAAATGCTGCTCTGGCCCTGCTCATTTCTGCCCCTTTTTTCCTGAGCAGCAGGGTTTGAAACTCCAGCTATATGCTGCCACACAGTGCGCTTATCAGTCGTCAGCAACTTTGTTGCTTTGTTCATTAACCGCAGGTTACCGTATCATTTGATTTTATCTGAGATGTTAACGAACGTTCTAAACAATTCTAACGTTGTCAGAATGTTTACGCAGGTGCTCATGGGAGTTGTAGGCATGTAATATTACATTGCATTGTGTTTATTATATCAGATGCCGTCAGAGAAAACTACAATTAAAATATATTGTCATACCACAGAATAAACCACCCGCCAAAGCCGAATTTTACCCGCATTTAACGGGTGCTAATGTAAAGCCCTGATATACAAATAAATATAAATGCAGTATGTCTAGAAAAATCACCATTTACATTAGCATACTGATAGCGATCAGTTAAATAAGAGCTGAGCCAGGAGAGGGCCGTTCCCTTAACTCCCACAACATTTTCTAGTCTATCCAGAAGAATGGAATGATCAATGGTATCAAATGCTGAACTAAGGTCAAGCAACACAAGCAGCTAGACACAGCCCTGATCAGACACCAACAGGTAGGTCGTTTACTGCTTTAACCAGAGCTGTCTCTTTGCTATGATGAGGTCTAAATCCTGACTAGGGATGTTAACCAATGACCGTTTGACCGATGGTTGACCGAATCAACGTCAACAAGTTAATTTTTTTTTTGGTTGTCGGTTAAAAAAAAAAATCAAATTTTATTTAAAAAAATCAGTCGTTTTGAAGCTGCTGATTTTGGAGCGGAGAACCTGGAATTCTGTGTTGTAAACACTTGGGGCATGCCATGCGGTGTAAGGACGACAGCTGACAAATCAGAAACACCCATTCAGTCATGTCCCGCCCTCCCACCCCAGTTGATGCAAACGTGCGCAGCTTTCTGATTTACTGTTTTCTTCTCATACTTATACTTCCTATGCTTCATGGACTGTAACGGCATTTGCTCATTTAGTAATTTTAATACAGAATTTACTTTGATGTAATTTAAACAGTAAATCAGAAAGCTGCGCACATTTGCGCAGCTTCCGCGCAAATGTGCGCAGCTTTCTGATTTACTGTTTTCTTCTCATACTTGTACTTCCTATGCTTCATGGACTGTAACGGCATTTGCTCATTTAGTAATTTTAATACAGAATTTACTTTGATGAAATTTAAACAGTAAATCAGAAAGCTGCGCACATTTGCGCAGCTTCCGCGCAAATGTGCGCAACTTTCTGATTTACTGTTTTCTTCTCATACTTATACTTCCTATGTTTCATGGACTGTAACGGCATTTGCTTATTTAGTAATTTTAATACAGAATTTACTTTGATGAAATTATTCAGACACTACAACGCCCCCCCCCCCCCCCCCCAAAAAAAAATCGGATCTGCACGATTCAGCCGTGAAAAAGGCGGCATCCGCCAAAAGGCGCACCGTTTGCATCCCTGATAGATTCTAATAATTCCAATTCTAGAATTTTAAACTCATAGGTTAACCGACTTTAACCGGCTAATGAGGCTCAGTGGTCGGTCAAGATTTTTTTTAGTTTTCGCCATCTCTAATTCTGACTGGTACATTTCATGGATGTTATTCCTATGTAAATATGAGCATAACTGCTGTGCCACGGCTTTATCTAGGATTAAACAAGTTGTTGTTCTACACTTACAACTGCACCCTGCTCGCTCCCGTAATGGCATCATATTTGCGGATGATACTACCATAGTGGGGCTCATCTCTGGGGGGAAGGAGTCTCCTTATCAGCACAAGGTTGAGCAGCTGTCTGGGTGGTGCTGAGACAACAAACCTGGTCCTCAACCACCAAAACCAAGGAGCTGATCATAGACTTCAGGAAAAGGAAAATGGACTTTCAGCCTATTCTCATCAGTGCGCAATATGTGGAGAGGATCCTGGACTTCTGGTTCCTTGGGGTGCACATAGAGGAGGAGCTGACCTGGAGCTCTAATACCACACACAGTGATTTAAGAACGCACAGCAGAGACTTTACTTCCTGATGATCCTCAGGATGAACGACCTCCCTCAAAAACTGCTTGTGTCCTTCTATTGTTGCTCCATAGAGAACATACGTACATACATACTGCATCAGTGTGTGGTTTGTCAGCTGCACAGGAACAGAGAGAAAAGTGCTCCAGAGGGTTGTCACCACCACCCAGATGATCATTGGATGCCCTCTTCCCTGCCTGGAAGAGCTTTACAGTTCCTGCTGCCTCAAAAGAACCCTCAGTATATTAAAAGATCCGTCCCACCCCAGAAATTCTCTGTTTGAACTGCTGCCCTTGGGCAGGCAGTTCAGGTCAATTAAGAAATGGACAAATAGACCCCTTGCACATGACGTTATGCATCACGTGATAATTGACCCCCAGGTGAAAAGACACCAGTTTTCGTGTAAGCAAGGCTTAACCAGTCTTAAATATGGTTCATTTTTGCGCTGTTTTTGGTTGTTCCAATCATTTAAATCGAGGAATAGATAAGATATTACCATTTCCCTGCTATGAAGAAAAATGTTAAAGCAAATGCTTCAAGAACAATGAAATGAGTGGTTAAAGAGAATACAGCAAGAGGAGCTAACCCTGAAAATTACAGAGAAATTTGCGACTATATAAAATTTATTTTTTTTAAAATAGACAGGCGCAACAGAGTATGGAAGAGTTTAAGAATCTCCTTTTATTTCTGCTCACATTTGAATTAGCTTTTCATGAAGGTGTTCAGACAAAATCAAATGATTTTCTTCCAGATGAACCAACTTCCTCATTCGACATGGAAAACCCAGATTGGGCACCAAACAAACAACGCTGACATAATTCGTTAAAAAACCCAATAAGGAGCGACATGCTCCTGATGCATCCTGAAAGAACAGAAAAGATTAAGAGCAAAAAGCGCTGAAGCTTTGCTTCTGTTATCAGAGAAACTCGGTCCTGTGCAAAATGTCAACCTGGAGCTAGAGTGTAGTAATGAACCTACAGTTTGAGAGAGTTCTACACAAACATACTGAACTTTACAACAGCTGCAGGCATGTGAAATGGAAATAAATTGACTAATGCCGCTTTTCCACTACAAACGCGGCTGAGCCGTGCTGTGCCGAGTCGAGCTGAGTCGGGCTGAGCGGGGCTGTTGGAGTTGCATTTCGACTACAACCGCGCTGAACCGTGCTGGCTGGAAGTGGGTGGACACATTGGGTGGAGTTAGCGAAAGTGGGTGGACGTCATGTGATGTCGTTAAGCAGCGCAAACAGTGACATCAGTGACAGTGGCGGAACAAGTCAGAGCCGGGCCGGGGGCGGGGCAAATGACCGGGCCCTTTATTAAAGCTTATCATAACATCATTTTAGGCTACAAAATATCCGCAACTGCGGTGTTTACCAATTTCAACACTACCGGGTGCAACTATGTTATTTAGTACATCAAGTCCTTCAAACGAACATGTAACTCAGAAACAAAAAACATTAGGATACTGTACATGGCTCATAATAAAACATCAATAGCCTATACTGCGCACATTATTTGAAGAGCATACGAAGGAGCGCTCAGAGGTTGCAACGGTGACAGGAAGAAGAGTCAGAAATAAAAGGAGGGCGGTGCAAACCTCACTGAATGCACTGTGTTTACCAATTTCAACACTACGGGGTGCTTATTTTGTACATTAAGTCCTTCAAACGAACATGTAACTCAGAAACAAAAAAACATTCAGCGACATACTGTACATGGCTCATAATAAAACATCAATAGCCTACTGCGCGCATTATTTGAAGGGCATACGACAAGCCTTGCGCTCCGCGAACTCGTCCACGACGCTCTGTATGTCACTGATTCAGTGAGCTTTTCAGCGGTAGTCTCACGACCCGGATAGTAAACAATAAACATGGAGGACATGGAGTCGTTAGTGTTGCTGGTCTTGGTGCTGTGGCTTGTTGTCACCGACAACGCCAACAGATACTGGCAAGAGCGTATAGATGAGGCGAGGCGCATAAGGCTTCAGAAATTCTCGTAATTCGTAATTCTCCTTCTTCCGGGTTTGCGGTGTTTACAGATCCCAGCGCGCTCGCGGGGCGTGTGTGGGCATGTGAGGACACTCCTCCTCACCAATCAGTGCACAGGGGAGTGTCTGCTCACGCCTCCAGCCTCAGTCGGCACGGTTTGGCTCGCTTCAGCCCCACTCCAAAACGGTGCGAGTTTTAGGGGCTAAGCAGGGCTGAAACGAGCTGAGTCATGCTGGTTTTTGGTAGTCGAAATGCGAGCCGTGTCGGGCTGAAGTGAGCTGAAGCGAGCTGAAAAAGGGTAGTGGAAAAGGGCCATAAGGCAGGAAAAACTTTTTTGGATAAAATTGTTACTGTCTGTTGCACACATCAACCTGTGTGACTCAGTTGTGCCTTTTGAATAGAGAATAAATGAAGAGGGAACTGAACATGAACAGTTTATTGAAATGATTATTACAAGGGTGAGTATAGTTAGCTATATGACTACAGCTACAACTGGAATGTGCCGATTCTGTTTGCATTTGTAATTATTGTACCATCCACTATTAGATAAAATTAAAATAAAATCTTACAACATTGTTTGAAAGTCTAGAGCAAGATAACGTTATTTTACAAATAATAATACTTCAGAGATTTGTTTCTATTTTAACAAATCATAAATATCAATGTATAAATGAGTGCAAATAGCTCTGTAACTTGATGTCCTTGAGGTTGTTGAGACATGGCGGGCCGGGAATACCATCTAGCCCACAGTTCAAGTAGTAGTCCTTTAAGAGTAAATGCTCAGGCTTTTGCAGCATTCTGTTCCTGATGTCGGTAAAAATTCTTTACACAAAGGTTTTCTTGTTTATGTAGTGGGGTGTGCAGTTTTTTTTTTGTTTTTTTTTTTAAACTGTTCTTCCATGTCCGGATTCTTCCGGAAAAGGAAAGTACATTCCAACATATAGCTAACACTAGGCCACAAATCTACACCGTCACTCCATTGGTTTTGAGGAATTTTGTACAGATCATAGCCACTAATAAACTCTAATTTCCATGTATCCTTCACTTCTTTATAACTAAGATTATCCAAGTAATCCGTTAGTAGAGCTTTTTTAGCTGTAGTTTTCTTCAGACAACAGCAATGGTCGTCTGACATCTTTGCTTGGCTTCAGTATGTGAACAGTATGTAAACAAAGTTTGCTTGTCCCCCAGGTATAGGGTAGGGTAGTGACTGTTGCTAACGTAAATGTGATGTCAGTGTAAGGGGTCTATAGACCGAAAAAGAGCTTCTACCCAAGAGCCATAACTGCACTAAACACTGCTTGTTTTAAAGGGACCGTGCAATTTAAAAAAAAAAAGCAGTGCGTGAATGTTTTGTGCGTGTATGTCTTTTTAGAGTTTTTGAGTTGTTGATATATATTATATGGACATATTTTATTTCTTTATTTTTAATCAGCAGATGTTGCACTAGTAGGATGGCATCCAATTTCGTTGTACGATATGCAATGACACGTTTTTATATTCAAAAGTGGAGCTCTCCGTCTTATGATTTCTCCTTCCACACACACTTGCCACATTAGTTCACTACCTGTCAAGTTAAACATGTAAAAACAAAAATGTCCAAGTCTATTGCAATACTTCATAAAACTAAACACATTCTAAGCCAAAAATCATTGCACGCCCTTTATAATTCTCTGCTTGTTCCATACATAACTTATTGTGTGGAGGTCTGGGGAAATGCATGTAAAACAATCACAAACCCGATCTTCATATTGCAGAAAAGAGCTATTAGGATCATACACAACGTATGTTATAGTGAACCAACCAATCAGTTGTTTATAAACTTGAATGGCCTTAAATTTCGTGATTTTTGTGGATTACAAAATTGCTCAGTTTATGTTTAAAATAAAAAGCAAAACTATCCCTGACTGTATTCAGAGGTTTTTTTTTTCAAATCAGAGAGAGTCATTATGAATTGAGAGGAACTCATATGTTTGTTAAAACAAAGTTCAGAACAAATGTGAAACAGAGGTGTATATCGATAACAGGAGTTTAATTTATGGAATGGTCTTGAAAATGAAATTAAACTGTGTAACACGCTTAAAGGCCTTAAAAAAGCATACAAACATAAGATTATCAGTAAGCACAAAAGTGAGATATGAAACATGTTTGGGGAAAAAATGGTTTGATTTAAATTTGATCCAGCTACTTGATATGTAACGCTACAGAATATGAAAACGTCAAAATCCAATATGTATGTTTTGGTGTTCATTTGAAATTGAAAGCTGTAAAATTGTATTGAACAAAATGTAACAGATACTATTGTTACTATTATTTTAGTTTTTTTTTCCTTTTTGTTTCTTTCCTTAATTCCTTTGGCATAAAAAAATTTATTAATTTATGAAATGTGATGAGGGTAGACGCAATAAGCTTTTGCTTCAGTCTAATCCTTTTCGGTCTTTCTTGCTGATATGTATGTAACCAGTGTGTATGTTATTGAAAGTTGA
Organism: Neoarius graeffei; assembly: GCF_027579695.1. Classification (NCBI taxonomy): domain Eukaryota; kingdom Metazoa; phylum Chordata; class Actinopteri; order Siluriformes; family Ariidae; genus Neoarius; species Neoarius graeffei. The sequence goes on from NC_083585.1 coordinate 5,188,632, forward strand.
AATGACCGAAATAAATAATTAAATCTAAAATAAGCAGATGTTGCACTGGTAGGATGGCGTCCAATTTCGTTGTACGATATGCAATGACACACTTTTATATTCAAAAGTGGAGCTCTCCGTCTCATGATTTCTCCTTCCACACACACTTGCCACATTAGTTCACTACCCGTCAAGTTTATTTTTGAATATCAACATGCTTCTAGGATATGTTGCATAATCATGGTCACCTACTTCTACATTTGAGCTGAGAGATATTTCTTTCACAGCTACCCTAACTTGCAAAAGAACAGGTAGCTTTTCCTCTGGCAGTAGTTTATTAAAAAAAAAAAAGACAGAATAATAGTGTTTCCCTCAGGATTTTGTGAAACTAGGGTCAGTGGCCCTCGCTCTGGGGGCATGCTCCCCTGTGAGATAATTTTGTTTATTTTAAAGTTAAATGTATCAAACTGGTGCACTTTGAGAGCAAAATTAAGAGTTTTAGATCTATGAAGAACTTGCATAAAACAATTTTGTGCTTTAGGAATTTAAGCATAAACACACTGGTTGTATCGATATGAATGGTGATGCCACAGCAAAAAGGCCACACCTGCAAAGCATGGTTAAGGAGTTTAACAGTTCATAAACGGTTAAAAAAATGACTAGAGCATACACTTCAGCCCTCAAAGAAATGAAGCAGAAGTGGTTACCTGTGTTCAACTGGTTTATTTTTTATTTTTTTTTAGAAAATTTAAAATATTGAATAGAGAACATGCAGAATAATTTCATTTTAGTCAAAAATAAACCTATTTTGAACTCTGGTTAGAGCATGCACTTGTGTTTTGAATGACGAATACATGCTACCAGATGTGTTGGCAGCTCTTCTGACTCAAATAAGCTAAAACTCTACAAATTTAACCGTGCACTGTTTTAAAGCGAGGAGATGAGATTCGGACATGCTGATGTTAACGTTCTCTAAGCTCAAGTTTGATGAATGCTAATCATCAATGCTAACTTCTCCATTCATGTTATCTGTTTGCTGTTTTAAATTGATAACCATCATATTGTGTATGGACTAGTGGATGACTGGAGTGGACACTTAATGTTATCAGTCTCAAATCAAATGGTGTTTGTGTTCTGAAAATGCTTCCGTCACTACAGTCTAGGTAACTCATGGAAAACACTGTAATGAGCGTTGCCTCACGTTTTTAATAAATTATACAATTGCCTGTCTGATTTACCTATCTGTTTTAATAATTATTTGACAATCTGCTGTAGTGCAGTCTGGGTCAAATTTTGCAAATGACCTTCTAGCCCATCATAATGTGACATTCTTCATAATCGATAGCCAACTTTTAATTTGGTGTGCCTTGACATTCTGATTTGACCTTTTGATGTGCTTCAGCCCCAACAAGCTTGGAAATCTCTGGTACATATGATAGTGAGTTATGGTTGGGCAAGTTACAGCAGTTTTAAATGAACATGCAGCCTAGCCCATCTCTAAAGTCCTTCCCGCTCCATGCAGTCAGGCACATTGGGCGGCGCTGACCTTCGTTTCCATAGCCCTCGGCCTCTCACCTATACAGCTAGGGTTACAGGGGGGCTAGTCCTCTGGTAACCGCGAGAGGCAACAGCCTAGTCTATAGCTATGTTTTAATGTCCATTTTAAGCTCTTCATTCTGGTCCTTGAAAATAACATTTGGAAGCCTATGCCTCTAATGCCTGGTTTGTTTTTTTTGGCCCCTCCTTTAATTTTTGACCTTTCCATGGCTTTTGTTTCACTGCTGCACACTGCTTTTGCATTAGTGTAGAATGTTAATGTGCATTAGCTAACTTGGTTGTGATTGACCGGTGAGAACACGTATGCTGTCATGTGAACCTGAAATGACAGGCCCACAGAGAGGGCCGGTAAAAGCACAGCAAAACAAAATCTCTGTTAATTATGCCCTGATGAATAAACGAGACCCAAGATAGCTGGTTCTGTTCAGACAGTCATCCTAGCTTACTTCTCAAGGGAATTTTTACAGCTAGGGGAAATATCCTGAGCAAAATCCATTCCAGTATGTTGTCTTCCCTCTTTTTCACGTTCCTGACCGTAGTTGGGAAGCGGGAGTGAATCCGGTTTGCTAGACTCGCTCACTTCCCTGCTCGCATGGCTTTCATAATGCTCCTGGATTCTAACGGGTATATGAGTCAGGACACACACACGGCATTGGTCTGAACAAAGTAACATCTTCATATGAAAATAGCGCTCATCACCATTACAGTCGTGGCTAACTCCACATACAGTGCTCAGCGTAAATGAGTACACCCCCTTTGAAAAGTGACATTTTATACAATAGCTCAATGAACACAATTTCCAAAATGTTAAGACAAAGTTTAAAATAACATCTGTAACTTATAATGTGAAAGTAAGGTTAATAATATAACTTAGATTACACATTTTTCAGTTTTACTCAAATTAGGGTGGTGCAAAAATGAGTACACCCCACAACAAAAGCTACTACATCTAGTACTTTTGTATGGCCTCCATGATTTTTAATGACAACACCAAGTCTTCTAGGCATGGAATGAACAAGTTGGCGACATTTTACAACATCAATCTTTTTCCATTCTTCAACAATGACCTCTTTTAGTGACCGGATGCTGGATGGAGAGTGATGCTCAACTTGTCTCTTCAGAATTCCCCATAGGTGTTCGATTGGGTTCAGATCAGGAGACATACTTGGCCACTGAATCACTTTCACCCTGTTCTTCTTCAGAAATCCAACAGTGGCCTTAGATGTGTGTTTAGGATCATTGTCATGTTGGAAAAGTGCATGACGACCAAGGGCACAGAGTGATGGTAGCATCTTCTCTTTCAGTATAGAGCAATACATCTGTGAATTCATGATGCCATCAATGAAATGCAGCTCCCCGACACCAGCAGCACTCATGCAGCCCCACATAAGGACACTGCCACCACCATGTTTCACTGTAGGCACCATGCATTTTTCTTTGTATTCCTCACCTTTGCAACGCCATACAGTTTTGAAGCCATCAGTTCCAAAAACATTTATCTTGGTCTCATCACTCCAGAGTATAGAGTCCCAGTAGTCTTCATCTTTGTCAGCGTGGGCCCTGGCAAACTCTAGGCGGGCTTTTTTGTGCCTGGGCTTTAGGAGAGGCTTCTTTCGTGGACTGCATCCATGCATGCCATTCCTCTGCAGTGTACTCCGTATTGTGTCACCGGAAATAGTCACCCCAGTTTGGCTTTCTACTTCTTTAGGTAACTGCAGTTAACTTGCTCCTGTCGAAGTGTTAACTTCCGTGGATGACCTGGACGCCTCTGTGAGATGGTTGCAGTTTCATCTTTCTTAAATTTTTGTACCACTTTTTCTACAGTATTCTGACTGATAAGTAAAGCTTTGCTGATCATCTTGTAGCCTTCACCTTTGTGGTGTAAAGAAATTATTTTCTTTGGGGAATTCTGAAGAGACAAGTTGAGCATCACTCTCCATCCAGCATCCAGTCACTAAAAGAGGTCATTGTTGAAGAATGGAAAAAGATTGATGTTGCAAAATATCGCCAACTTGTTCATTCCATACCTAGAAGACTTGATGTCATTAAAAATCATGGAGGCCATACAAAGTACTAGATGTAGTAGTTTTTGTTGTGGGGTGTACTCATTTTTGCACCACCCTAATTTGAGTAAAACTGAAAAAAAACGTGTCATCTAAGTTATATTATTAACTTTACTTTCACGTTATAAGTTAAACAGATGTTATATCAAACTTTGTCTTGTCAACATTTTGGAAATTGTTTGTGTTCATAGAGATTGTTTAAAATGTTACTTTTCAAAGGGGGTGTACTCATTTACACTGAGTTCTGTAACTTCTGCATAGTGACAAAACCAGCCATATGCTGGGGGGGAATCCGGCTAAACCCCTGCTGCAACAGGCCCTCTTAAAACTGCAGGGCATATTTTACAAGTGCCATGCAACTATCTGAGGAAATTATGATTAAAACATTGATAGAATGAGACTAAAATTAAAAGTGAGTTCCATTGATGAAATCTTGACCAAAAAAAAAAAGACTAAAATGTAACGACTATTTTCAGGAGACAAGACTAAAAGTAAATTTAAAATCATTTAAATTAAAGATGAACACTGCTACACTGAACTAAAACAACATTGGCGCCCAAATAAATATTACTTGTACAGATAACATATTTTATATAAAACCCATTTAGAGACAAAACTGACTTTTAAAGTTGTGTATTTTTGTAGCTGTCTGTTTAGAGACCAAAACACAAGGGACAGATATTTATCAGAGAGGTCTGATTCACAGCACAGCTTTGCCATGTCAGAAGTAAAGCCTTTTATGAGAAACCTTTCCTTTGCCTAAATTCTGATAAAGCCTTGCCTGCATTTTCCTATAGTTACTAAATTCATATCGGAGCTTGTCAGCTGTTTTGTGAATCTTACGATACAGTCAAAAACCTTTAATTCAGCCTTCATGAGGCTTAATAATATTGGAATGAGCCATTGTTCTTGTTTCTGTAAACCTCATTTAAAGCCATATACAGTGGGGCAAAAAAGTATTTAGTCAAATCACCAATTGTGAAGTTCTCCCACTTAAAAAGATGAGAGAGGCCTGTAATTTTCATCATAGGTATACCTCAACTATGAGAGACAAAATGAGAGAGAAAAAATCCAGAAAATCACATTGTCTGATTTTTAAAGAATTTATTTGCAAATTATGGTGGAAAATAAGTATTTGGTCAATAGCAAAAGTTCATCTCAATACTTTCTTATATACCCTTTGTTGGCAATGACAGAGGTCAAACGTTTTCTGTAAGTCTTCACAAGGTTTTCACACACTGTTGCTGGTATTTTGGCCCATTCCTCCATGCAGATCTCCTGTAGAGCAGTGATGTTTTGGGGCTGTCGCTGGGCAACACGGACTTTCAACTCCCTCCAAAGATTTTCTATGGGGTTGAGATCTGGAGACTGGCCAGGCCACTCCAGGACCTTGAAATGCTTCTTACGAAGCCACTCCTTCGTTGCCCGGGCAGTGTGTTTGGGATCATTATCATGCTGAAAGACCCAGCCACGTTTCATCTTCAATGCCCTTGCTGATGGAAGGAGGTTTTCACTCAAAATCTCACGATACATGGCCCCATTCATTCTTTCCTTTACACGGATCAGTCGTCCTGGTCCCTTTGAAGAAAAACAGCCCCAAAGCACGATGTTTCCACCCCCATGCTTCACAGTAGGTATGGTTTTCTTTGGATGCAACTCAGCATTCTTTCTCCTCCAAACACAAGTTGAGTTTTTACCAAAAAGTTCTATTTTGGTTTCATCTGATCATATGACATTCTCCCAATCCTCTTCTGGATCATCCAAATGCTCTCTAGCAAACTTCAGATGGGCCTGGACATGTACTGGCTTAAGCAGGGGGACACGTCTGGCACTGCAGGATTTGAGTCCCTGGCGGCGTAGTGTGTTACTGATGGTAGCCTTTGTTACTTTGGTCCCAGCTCTCTGCAGGTCATTCACTAGGTCCCCCCGTGTGGTTCTGGGATTTTTGCTCACCGTTCTTGTGATCATTTTGACCCCACGGGGTGAGATCTTGCGTGGAGCCCCAGATCGAGGGAGATTATCAGTGGTCTTGTATGTCTTCCATTTTCTAATAATTGCTCCCACAGTTGATTTCTTCACACCAAGCTGCTTACCTATTGCAGATTCAGTCTTCCCAGCCTGGTGCAGGTCTACAATTTTGTTTCTGGTGTCCTTTGACAGCTCTTTGGTCTTGGCCATAGTGGAGTTTGGAGTGTGACTGTTTGAGGTTGTGGACAGGTGTCTTTTATACTGATAACGAGTTCAAACAGGTGCCATTAATACAGGTAACGAGTGGAGGACAGAGGAGCCTCTTAAAGAAGTTGTTACAGGTCTGTGAGAGCCAGAAATCTTGCTTGTTTGTAGGTGACCAAATACTTATTTTACCGAGAAATTGACCAGTTAATTCATTAAAAATCTTACAATGTGATTTCCTGGATTCTTTCCCCCCATTCTGTCTCTCATAGTTGAAGTGTACCTTTGATGAAAATTACAGGCCTCTCTCATCTTTTTAAGTGGGAGAACTTGCACAATTGGTGGCTGACTAAATACTTTTTTGCCCCACTGTATTGATTTTGTGAAAAAAAAAAAAAAGTAAATGTGGTATTTTTCTACAGGTATACAGGAGCATGCAGTATGAAGAATACATTGATGCCAAAAGAGAGACGCATGTGAATTGGATGAGGTGAGCAGTACACCAGCTGTTGGGTCATTTTAGTGATTTTGATTTTACAGCTCCTCATTTGTTGGAAGAACTTTATCTTCATGTCATTGATATCTCCACCATGCTTTCTCCAAGTCTGTAACTCTGATCTGATTTTTTACCTTTTTCTGAAACGTTGCCTCACTCTTTTAGGTATGTGAATTGTGCCCGGAATGAAGAAGAACAGAATCTTGTGGCATTTGAGTATCAAGGGGGAATTCTGTATCGTTGCTGTCGATCCATTAACCCAGGACAGGAGCTCTTGGTGTGGCATGAAGAGGAGTACACCAAAGAACTCAGTCCTGCACCTACAGGAACAACCAGACAGCAAGGTGTTACTTTTGTCTAAGAGGTTATAGAGGTTATTTTTTGCATCATTTTGTGACGTTTCTGAGCCTACCAGTGTTTCTGGGATGAAAGCTGTTGTACAATGCAGTCTGCAATAACTAGAGCATTCCCCAGAGAACTCATTTTGGCCTGTTCCACCAACCAGGTAACTCTTCTCGATCATATGACCGTGACCAACCAGAGAGGGTGAAGTCTATCAGCTTCCTTTGAGACACGTGAAGTCCGCCCACTGCATATCTTGCCATTGCAAAACTGACTACAGTGGTGCTTAAAAGTTTGTGAACCCTTTAGAATTTTCTATATTTCTGCATAAATATGACCTAAAACATCATCAGATTTTCACCCAAGTCCTAAAAGTAGATAAAGAGAACCCAGTTAAACAAATGAGACAAAAATATTATACTTGGTCATTTATTTATTGAGGAAAATGATCCAATATTACATATCTGTGAGTGGCAAAAATATGTGAACCTTTGCTTTCAGTATCTGGTGTGACCCCCTTGTGCAGCAATAACTGCAACTAAACATTTCTGGTAACTGTTGATCAGTCCTGCACACTGGCTTGGAGGAATTTTAGCCCATTCCTCCATACAGAACAGATTCAACTCTGGGATGTTGGTGGGTTTCCTCACATGAACTGCTCGCTTCAGGTCCTTCCACAACATTTTGATTGGATTAAGGTCAGGACTTTGACTTGGCCATTCCAAAACATTAACTTTATTCTTCTTGAACCATTCTTTGGTAGAACGACTTGTGTGCTTAGGGTCATTGTCTTGCTGCATGACCCACCTTCTCTTGAGATTCAGTTCATGGACAGATGTCCTGACATTTTCCTTTAGAATTCACTGGTATAATTCAGAATTCATTGTTCCATCAATGATGGCAAGCTGTCCTGGCCCAGATGCATCAAAACAGGCCCAAACCATGATAGTACCACCACCACCATGTTTCACAGATGGGATAAGGTTCTTATGCTGGAATGCAGTGTTTTCCTTTCTCCGAACATAACGCTTCTCATTTAAACCAAAAATTCTATTTTGGTCTCATCCATCCACAAAACATTTTTCCAATAGCTTTCTGGCTTGTCCACATGATCTTTAGCAAACTGCAGATGAGCAGCAATGTTCTTTTTGGAGAGCAGTGGCTTTCTCCTTGCAGCCCTACCATGCACACCATTGTTGTTCAGTGTTCTCCTGATGGTGGACTCATGAACAGTAACATTAGCCGATGTGAGTGTCACATGGGTTCTATGACAAAATGATGACACAGCCAAGGAGTGCAACTTCGGTGCAGAAAAGGGTGTTTATTTTCAGTACGTTTTTCCCCAAAGTGAACAAAAATAAAATAAGAATGGAAAAAATAGTGTTCAAACTTTTAAACAAAATAATATAGGCCTATGAATTTCACAAAATAAACAAAAAAATGTATTTACAAGAAAAGCAGAAAAATAATTCCAGTCTGAAGAGCTTACACAGCACAGGCCAAGGTTACAAACCAGACTGAATACCAGAAAAAAAACCCACCCCGATTACCTCTCTTCAGAGGGCTTAAATGGTCCCCAGTCCCACCCCCTAAAATAAACCAAGCCCCATTTACCACCATTTACATACAATGTCAGGTTTCACAAACTACAAAATGTCACATAATTACCATCCAACACATCCGTTCCCAATACAACAAGATTATGTATTCACAACAATTCATTTTTCCGTTAATTGATGGTAATTGGAGGAATTGACGAGACTGGCACTACAAAGCCAGCCCGGTCTCCAATGTTCGGGTCCTTTGCAGCCAGGAAATACTGCAGGACGGAACAGAGAGACAAACAACACGAGGCTCTGACTCACCACGCTAAAATAAGTAACTAAAAAATGTTAAATGCATTTCTGTGTGTATGTTATCCTTTACAATAGCTACGAAGTACTTTTGTTACAGAAAACTATCACTACAAATAACTTGTGTGTGCACCCACAAAGTTAGATGGCTGAAATTAGCGATAGCAACATGAAATGTATCAGTATGTATGTGTGTAGTGCATTTTATAACGTCTCACGCTAGTGCATCAAGAGCTCCGTGTGACATTACCACCTTCCTCTCCTAGGGTGGCAGTACTTGGCAGCCTGGATAGGAAGTCAGCAACAACATTCTGCTAGCCTCGCTTATGATGGACACAGAACTGGAAAGGCTGCAACTCCAAGTACCATCTTGTCACCCGGGCGTTCTTATTCTTCATAGTGTTCATCCATGTCAGTGCTCGGTGGTCTGTATAAAGATCAAAATCCCGGCCCAACAGGTAATACCTCAGACTATCTAAAGCCCACTTGATTGCAAGGCATTCCTTTTCCACAGCTGAATACCTTGTTTCCCGTGGCAGCAGTTTCCTACTTAGGTATAAGACAGGCCTTTCTTCCCCTCAATCTCCTTGCGCGAGGACCGCTCCCAGGCCACATCCGGAAGCATCCACCTCTACAAGGAACCGCTTTTTGAAATCTGGTGTCTGGAGTACAGGGGAGGCACACAAACAACTCTTCAAAGTATTAAAAGGCAGCTTCACATTCATCACTCCATTTCACTGGATTACTGACAGATTTCTTCATCAGGTCTGTTAAGGGAGCAGCAATGGTGGCACAATGAGGGATGAATCTTCTGTACCAGCCAATCATGCCCAGGAAAGATTTTACCTGTGTCTTGATGGTTGGACGTTGTCTATCCCGGATTGCTTGCACCTTGTCCACCTGCGGCCTTATGGTTCCTTTTCCCAGCTGATATCCCAGGTACCTTGTCTCTGCTTTTGCCCATTCACACTTTTGCACATTCAGCGTCAGGCCTGCTTGCTGGGTTTTTCCCAGGACGCGATGCAGGTGCTCCAAATGTTGTTGCCAGGTGTCACTGAAAATAACTACATCATCTAAATAAGCAGCACTACAATCAGAGTAATCCTGGAGTATTTGGTCCATCAACCATTGGAAACTGGCAGGTGCACCATGAAGGCCAAAGGGCATCATACGAAACTGGAATAGGCCCATAGGGGTGCGGAAAGCTGTATAGGCTTTAGACTTTTCCTCTAGGGCAGGGGTGTCCAAACTGATCCATAAAGGGCCGTGTGGCTGCAGGTTTTCATTCCAGCCATGCAGCAGCACACCTGATTTGGCTTATTCAATCAACTGACACACCCACCCTTTAATCAAGGGTGGGTGTGGCTGCAAGTATTTGACTGTGTGAAGACAGTTCAGTTGATTGAATGAGCCAAGTCAGGTGTGCTGCTGCATGGCTGGAATGAAAACCTGCAGCCACACGGCCCTTTATGGATCAGTTTGGACACCCCTGCTCTAGGGGAACCTGCCAATATCCTTTACATAGATCTAATGTTGTAATGAAATTGGCATGGCCTACCTTCTCCAGAAGCTCATCTATGCGTGGCATTGGATACGCGTCGGAGTGGGAGATGGCATTCAACCTTCTAAAGTCAAGGCACACCCGGATGGAGCCATCCTTCTTTGGCACAATCACGATGGGGCTGCTCCATTCACTGGCTGATGGTTTTATCACGCCTAGTTCCAACATGGCATGGACCTCCTTTTCGAGAGCCTCAACCAGCCTCTCAGGGATACGGTACGGTGCCTGTCTGATAGGGAACTGGTCCGGTTTGAGGCGAATGGTATGTTCCAGGAGTGTGGTCTTTCCTGGCCTCTGCTGGAAAAGTGCAGGGTAATGGCTGAATACATCAAACAGATCCATTTGCTTCTCACCCTCCAGGTATGGGAGTGTCACCTCTGTTTCCCCACTCCATGCCTTCAGCAGTTCCTCTGGCTCCGCCTCCTCCTCCAGGTACCGCACAAACAGCACCGTCTGGTGGTCTGCTGTCTCATGCCAGGCCCTGAGGAGATTCACATGATAAGTTTGAACTGGCTTACCCTTCTCTGGATGGTGGACCTCATATGTTGTTGGGCTTATCTTCCTGTGGATGGTGTATGGCCCTTGCCACTTGGCCAACAGCTTGTTGGAAGAACAGGGCAACAACAGGAGCACCTTTTGTCCTGCTTGAAACTCCCTTACTCGTGCATGTTGGTCATACCATCTCTTCTGAACTTCTTGCGCTGCCTGAAGATTCACCTGGGCTTCCTGGTGGTATTTCTCCAGCCGGCTCCGCATCTGAAGAACGTATTGGACCATGCCTTGGCTGTTAGACTCAATGGTGGTAGTGCCTTCCCATGAGCTCTTCAGGAGGTCTAGTGGCCCCCTCACTGGCCACCCATACAAGAGCTCGAATGGCGAAAAGCTGGTTGAAGCTTGAGGGACTTCCCTATAAGCAAACAACAGGAAAGGCAGCCACTTATCCCAATCACAGCCAGTATCGTCGACAAACTTGCGGAGCATCGACTTCAATGTTTGATTGAACCGCTCGACAAGCCCGTCCGTTTGGGGATGATACGGTATGGTCTTCAGGGCCTTGATACCTAGCTGGCTGTACAGTTGCATCATCAGGCGAGATGTAAAGTTGGTGCCTTGGTCCGTGATGATCTCATCCGGAATGCCAACTCTGGAAAACAACTGAACAAGAGCACTGATCACCTTTTGGGGTGGTTATGCTTCGCAGTGGGAATGCCTCTGGGAAACGGGTTGCGTAATCTCATACCACGAGGATCTACCTGTACCCAGAGCTACTTTTCTCCAACGGCCCTACAATATCCATTGCAATTCTACGAAAAGGAGAGGAGACGACAGGCAGTGGACACAACAGAGCTCTCTCAGACCTGCGGACACCAGATGTTTTTTGACAGACAGAACATGTTTTGCAGTAGTGTTGTGTGTCAGTGTACATTGTTGGCCAAAAGAATCTACTGCCTAACCTCAAATAGGTTTTCTGTTGCCCCAAATGCCCAGCCCATGGAATAGTGTGTGCTAGATGGAGAACAAGGGGCCTACAGCTGACTGGGACCACTAGATGTTTCACCCCCGAATCTGATTGGTTATAAAGAATGCCATTTTCTACCAGGTATCTGTCTGGAGCATACTTCTCCCTGGTGTTAGATTCAGCTTTTTCAAACAAGGTACATAGTGTGGCATCATCTTGTTGTAATTTGATAATGTCATGTGGCACTTCCCACTCAACGTTCAACCCCTCAGTATTAACTTTCTGAAATGACTCCCCATGACTATATTTCTCTAAGTGCCACTGGCGACGGGACTTCCGGGGACCTTTTTCCCCACCTTGAGTCAAGTCATCTGACAGATTTGGTAATGGCTCCACAGCCTTCTGAGAACGGGTGACCACAGGGCATGACATAGTTACATCATTCATAACATTGGCCTGAGACACTTCATTAACCAACCCTAATAAGTCACCCCACACTGGAACATCCCTCCCCAGTATGACATCAAAAGGTAAGTTTTCAACCACCACCATATTCAGTAGGTATTTTGCTCCATCAATTTCAGCTGTAAGTTCTGTCAGTGGATATTGCTTTTTATCTCCATGTACACACTCAATCACCTTCTGATTCTGATAGTAAATGCAATTAACTGGCACATGACACATTTTAATTAAAGAAACAACACTACCAGTATCCACCATAGCACCAAGTGTAACCCCATTAACTTTTACTTTCTGGCTTACTGGTTGCATTTCATTAATTTCAGCCCTGGCATCCCCTTCCCGTGGCACATAGCAAAACCCAGATAATTTTGGTTTCCTTAAAGGACAAACAGATGCCTTATGGCCTCGCTGTTGACAGAAAAAACAAATCAATGCCGGCCTCCCATTATTCCCAACTGCCTGACCAGTATTACTACCCCCAACTGTATGAGCAGGATTCCCACCCCCAGAGTTACCTGCACCCTGCTTGAAGCTCTGTGATGGTTTGTAAGTAACCACTGGGCGGTTGGGTGCCACCTTGTGTGCATTAATATACTGCAATGCTAACTTGGCTGCAGTCATTCCATCTTCTGGCTCATGTTCTCGGACCCATGTCCGTACATCTGGGGACAGAACATTCAGCAACTGCTCCATAATCACCTTCTCACCAATCTCCTCCTTGGTGTGACATTCTGGTTGCACCCACTGACGGAACAGATGCTTCAACCGGTGATAGGTCTCCATAGGTGTTTCTCCAACTGGAACAGTGCTCCTCCGAAATCACTGTTGGTACGTCTCTTTGGTGATGTCAAATTACAGAAGCAGGGCCTCCTTTAACTCCTGGAAGTCATGTGCACGGTCCTCGTCCATAGCCGAGTCTGCTTCTAGGGCCTTGCCAGTCAGCAATGGAATCAATTTGACTGCCCACTCTCTTTCTGGCCATTGCCATGTACGTGCCAGGCGCTCAAACCTCAGCAGGAAATTTTCCATATCTTCTCCTTGCTGATAGGGATGTAGCTTTGGTTCTCTGGGTCGTCCTGGGTACATTGGCATCTGTGGATACACCGGGCTTGCTGACGGGTGTGCTGGGGCAGCTGGCGCTGGCGGGTGTGTTGGGGCAGCTGGCGCTGGAGCGGCTGGCGCTGGGCTTACTTCATGGGACTGACTGCTGTAGTCTGGCTCTGGCTGTTGATGTCCTCCTGGCTGGAACGGCATTGCTGGTGGCAGATCGAGTCTTACGCTTTCCTCTCCAAGCACACTGGAAAATGCCGGTTGGTATGAGAGATGCGGTTCTTGCCGAGGCCGCATTGCTGTGAAAAAATCTCGCAGCTCCTCCCGCATGGCCTCGTCATGCCTAATCTGCGCCTCCTGATGCGCATCATCTCTCATTCGTTGGGCTGTGAGGAAATCTTGAACCAGGTCTGTTAGCGATGTGGCCGCAACAGATGGCAATACCGGAACACCACCTCTGGTCTTAGGTCTGGCTCCCTTCCCCTTGTAATCCTGGACAACTGCTTGTGCTTGCTCTTGCTCTGTTCCCGACTGAGCTGTTTCCCAGTCATCCTCCTTCAGTTGCCTGGCGGCGGCTGCTCTGGTGAATGGTTTATAGGTGTTGCCTTTCCTTTGGGTCGTCCGAACTGGTTTTCTTCGGCTGACCATCCCACTTCTGACACCATATATCACGTGGGTTCTATGGCAAAATGATGACACAGCCAAGGAGTGCAACTTCGGTGCAGAAAAGGGTGTTTATTTTCAGTCCGTTTTTCCCCCAAAGTGAACAAAAATAAAATAATAAGAATGGAAAAAATAGTGTTCAAACTTTTAAACAAAATAACATAGGCCTATGAATTTCACAAAATAAACAAAAACAATTTATTTACAAGAAAAGCAGAAAAATAATTCCAGTCTGAAGAGCTTACACAGCACAGGCCAAGGTTACAAACCAGACTGAATACCAGAAAAAAAAAAAACACCCCGATTACCTCTCTTCAGAGGGCTTAAATAGTCCCCAGTCCCACCCCCTAAAATAAACCAAGCCCCATTTACCACCATTTACATACAATGTCAGGTTTCACAAACTACAAAATGTTACATAATTACCATCCAACACATCCGTTCCCAATACAACAAGATTATGTATTCACAACAATTCATTTTTCCGTTAATTGATGGTAATTGGAGGAATTGACGAGACTGGCACTACAAAGCCAGCCCGGTCTCCAATGTTTGGGTCCTTTGCAACCAGGAAATACTGCAGGACGGAACAGAGAGACAAACAACGCGAGGCTCTGACTCACCACGCTAAAATAAGTAACTAAAAAATGTTAAATGCATTTCTGTGTGTATGTTGTCCTTTACAATAGCTACGAAGTACTTTTGTTACAGAAAACTATCACTACAAATAACTTGTGTGTGCACCCACAAAGTTAGATGGCTGAAGTTAGCGATAGCAACATGAAATGTATCAGTATGTATGTGTGTAGTGCATTTTATAAGGTCTCACGTTGGTGCATCAAGAGCTCCGTGTGACAGTGAGAGAGGCCTTCAGTTACTTAGAAGTTACTCTGGGGTCCTTTGTGACTTCGCCGACTATTACACGCCTTGCTCTTGGAGTGATCTCTGTTGGTTGACCACTCCTGGGGAGGGTAACAACAGTCTTGAATTTCCTCTACTTGTACACAATCTGTCTGACTGTGGATTGGAGGAGTCCAAACTCTTTAGAGATGGTTTTTCTGAGGTCCTCAGAAATCTCCTTTGTTCATGTCACGATACACTTCCACAAACGTGTTGTGAAGGTCAGACTTTAATATATCCCTGTTTTTTTAAATAAAACAGGGTGCCCACTCACACCTGATTGTCATCCCATTGATTGAAAACACCTGACTCTAATTTCACCTTCAAATTAACTACTAATCCTAGAGGTTCACATACTTTTGCCACTCACAGATGTGTAATATTGGATCACTTTCCTCAATAAATAAATGACCAAGTATAATATTGTTCTCATTTGTTTAACTGGGTTCTCTTGATCTACTTTTAGGACTTGTGTGAAAATCTGATGTTGTTTTAGGTCATATTTATGCAGAAATATAGAAAATTCTAAAAGGTTCACAAGCTTTCAAGCACCACTGCATATTGAGGTATTTCACCTGACGTCACAGGGTCACGTGACGCCCCGGTGTCCGCCATTTTGAACGTCAAGCTAGCTAATGTCAACAACAGTAGCTGGTATGTTACTGTAGCAATGTTTACGTTCAGTCATTTGGATGACTGTTAAAACCTTTCAGTCTCAAGTTTTTCCTTTACTGGATTTACTAGTTTACTGAGCTAGCGCGCGCCGGCCGCCGGGGAGCTAGTGCGCGCCGGCCGCCGGGGAGCTAGCTCAGTAAACTAGTAAATCCAGTAAAGGAAAAACTTGAGACTGAAAGGTTTTAACAGTCATCCAAATGACTGAACGTAAACATTGCTACAGTAACATACCAGCTACTGTTGTTGACATTAGCTAGTGCTAACAGCTAGCTGCTAGTGCACTGCTACAACTGCACCGACCCTAATAATACAGTTCTTGGTCATTTGCCTGGTAACAGCAAATTTATAACGGGCCATGTCTCAACAGACTAAGAAGTTATTTCAATGACATTTAATAAAATTTTGTTTATCCTGAGGACCGAAAGTAAATGAAAATGTGAACAAACCTTAGGTGTAATAAGATGGCGACCACCGGCTCCAGGGACGACCCGCTGATGTAGGCATGTTACCCAGCCTGACACAAAATATGTTTAGGCATCCAAACTCTTGTACGCTTTCAGATCAATACCTGTGTATGGCGATGGGTTTTTAATGACATAGGTATACAGATCATGTGGGCCGAAGTCAGGTAAAGACGAGGGCTTCGTGTACTTCCGTACGTCAGTGAACAATCCTGGTGGAAGCAGGTAAACGTCGTTCTCTAAGCCTGCTAACCTCAATTTTTGCAAATACCTCTCCCTCTGCTCGCCCTGTAAATGCCCTACGTCGCTGGATAGTGAAGGTGTTTTCTGCATCTCGCTCCTTTTTCTTTTATGTTTTTCGTTTGTCGCCTTCCTCGCATTCAAACTGATTCAAGCCGTGCCGTCCAAAATGGCAGCATCACATGACTTGGTCACATGCGTGAAATACCTCAATTGTAAACCACAAGATATTGTTGTAGTTTTATTCATCGTGCCCAGTTTAACCAGAAGTAGCGTAAAATGCATGCCCTGTGGATCCCGAGTGGCACAGCAGAAAAGTGTTATCCCCGTCATCCTCCCCATCATCCAGATATTGCCACTTTCAAATCCTGATGACGCCACAATCATCTGTGGTTGGGAGCTCAAGAAAGCAAAATTGTCTGGGCTCTCTGGGAGGGAGAGATGGCATGCTCTCTCTTCTCTGCCCTGTCCGTTACACTGGCCAGTCATGGGTGTGTGAGAGCACATTTAATAGGAAGTAAGTGGATTGGGCTTTTGTCCGAGTGTGCTTTGCAGCCCCCTGACATTGTATGAGTAAAACGTGGTCAACTGGTGTTTCTTGTCTTGGAGGAAGCACATGATAGCCCTCCCTGGTTGGTAGCTGTTATGTGATACTGGAGAGGAGTCTGATGGGTGGGAATTGGCCATGGCTAAATTAGGGAGGAAATCGGGGGGGAATGCCCTGTCACAGCAAACACATAATGTAGGATAATGTCAGACCTCCCCATATTACAGAAACACTGGGGGGGGGCATTATAATACCTTCAGTGCAATATAACCAGCTGGCTGGAAAGAAGTTAGTTGAACACACACATGCAGTGTGTCTGAACCAAGGGAAGTTGTTAATTGGATAATGCAGATGTCAGTCAAACCCATCAACCATTATAAAAATCAATTGCAACACATTTGCTTTATTTCAGGAGCATATGTGATGGTTAGATTATCAAGCAATTTAACAAGCAATAACAATTTAGTATTTTTATGGAATTCAATAATTCCACAAGAGTCATACCATGGAGAACTTTTTAATTATGTTAAATTTTAGCTCCTTAAAGTGCATATCACGGGTAAATTCAGGAGCAAGATCAATGTAATTCTCCTATTTTATATTAAACTTTGGTCAAATATCTAACATTTTTGCATTTTGTGCAATTTTTTACCTTGCGCAATACCAGAAAAATTCAGCTGAAATCGAGCCATTTGAGGCGAATCGGTCCGCCTCTGGAAAAACTTGGCATTTGAATTTCCCGGCAAACACTGATTTTCGTGATGTCGCGTGCAGAACGCCTCCCTCTGAATCCTACGTCAGTGCTGGTTTGTTTATGAGAAAACGACTTGGTGGTTTTCTGCAAATTTCTTCAACGTTATCACGTAATTATTAAAATGGTTAACAGATGTATCGTAGGAGGGTGTAGCAACACCAATCATGATGGGATTAGTACTCATCGTTTCCCAAAAGACCGGACAATGAGAGATAAATGGGAGCGCTTGGTCTACACAGGCTGTGCACTGAAACCATGCAAGCTCTCGCAGCCTGCTGGCGCTTCCGCAGGTGACGTCACGAATCTGGCTCCAGACTCCCTTGGGATTTTTCCAGACGCATTTTGTCATTTTATTTTTTTCTGCTGTCGACAGATGGCCTTGGGCAAAATTACCCTTCTGGATGAGTGTGTAAAGGGACATACTTTTCATATATAAAAAAAAATTAAATTGGTCCAGGATATGCACTTTAAACTCTTGCAGCTGAAGAACTTCAACATGTTAAGGAACAAATAGTGTCTGATGAATTAACGAACAATTAAACACATGGAGGTTTGGTTGCTTTATTACTACAAATCACACCGTGGCATTCTTCAAATACTGCAGTAAGGAAATTCCTACTGCTGCAGACCTACTTGAACCTACTGAACCGATGCAGTGTGTCCCTTTTTTTTATTTTTTTAATACGCCTACATTTAAATTAAATGGCTATTGTTATGTGTCTTAATTTATGGATGTTGGCTTGCTTTCATCAATTACATTAATATGAATCAACTGGGCTTCACAAAATCCCACAAAACTTAATTTCATGAAATTTGTGTGTAATTGAAATTAATAAGTGTTTTTAAACTTGACAACCTAATCCATATAAAAAATCCAGATAG
Organism: Neoarius graeffei; assembly: GCF_027579695.1. Lineage (NCBI taxonomy): Eukaryota > Metazoa > Chordata > Actinopteri > Siluriformes > Ariidae > Neoarius > Neoarius graeffei. The sequence continues at coordinate 5,206,748 of NC_083585.1, forward strand.
AAAATACATATTTGCTTGTGTAAATGCTACTAGAAACTATTTGCAAATAAATCTATCCATATCCAGTTTGATAAATAAGACCCATTTTTGGATCTTTCAGAACCTTGAATGTGAGGGCTGAGTTTCCTTCTCAATCCTGGATGAGATGTAAATAAGGCTAGGCTTGCCATTACCTAGACTTGACATGATGTCCAACAAGAACCAACAACTCCCCTTTGGTCTCTCAGACCCATGGGGCTATGGCCAATGCTGTGCATAGCTGCTGTTCCAGGACCTTATTGAATCTCCCAGTATTCCAAGCTAGAGGCTGCTATATCTTAGTCTGCAACCTTTTGTTTTTGTCTCAGTCTTAATTCATGTAGAATCTTGATTGTTTCAGTAAAAGCACTCCTTACATTGGGTTAGTGTTGTTATATTTTATAATCTTGTTGCATTTCATGTTCAATTTATTTTTGTCCTTTCATTTCTCCAGAAGTAAAGAACGCTCTGCTGCAAGTCTTTTCATGCTCCACATGCCCTCATTCTGATGCATCTCCAATTTACCTCGACACGCATATCCAGAGATGCCACTATGAAGAGTATGTGAGACTGCGAGAATCAGGAGAGATTAAATATAAGCTTCAGATCCCCTCCAAATGCTCCAGTCTTCAACTGACATCAACTGATATTATCCATTCTGATACTTCCCATAATGATATACAGAAGGAAATTCACCATTGCTCAGATTGTGGAAAGAGTTTTAGTTATCAGAGTGCACTCAAGACACACCAGCGCATTCACACAGGGGAAAAGCCGTATCACTGCTCACAGTGTGGGAAGAGTTTTACTCAGCAGAGTCATCTCCAACAACACCAGCGCTTTCACACAGGAGAGAAGCCGTATCACTGCTCACAGTGTGGGAAGAGTTTTACTCAGCAGAGTCATCTCCAAACACACCAGCGCTTTCACACAGGAGAGAAGCCGTATCACTGCTCACAGTGTGGGAAGAGTTTTACTCATCAGAGTACTCTCCAAACACACCAGCGCATTCACACAGGAGAGAAGCCGTATCACTGCTCACAGTGTGGGAAGAGTTTTACTCAGCAGAGTGCTCTCCAACGACACCAGCGCATTCACACAGGAGAGAAGCCGTATCACTGCTCACAGTGTGGGAAGAGTTTTACTCGTCAGAGTGCTCTCCAACGACACCAGCGCATTCACACAGGAGAGAAGCCGTATCACTGCTCACAGTGTGGGAAGAGTTTTACTCATCAGAGTAGTCTCCAACGACACCAGCGCATTCACACAGGAGAGAAGCCGTATCACTGCTCACAGTGTGGGAAGAGTTTTACTCAGCAGAGTCATCTCCAAACACACCAGCGCTTTCACACAGGAGAGAAGCCGTATCACTGCTCACAGTGTGGGAAGAGTTTTACTAGTCAGAGTGATCTCCGACGACACCAGCGCATTCACACAGGAGAGAAGCCGTATCACTGCTCACAGTGTGGGAAGAATTTTACTCAGCAGAGTAATCTCCAAACACACCAGCGCTTTCACACAGGAGAGAAGCCGTATCACTGCTCACAGTGTGGGAAGAGTTTTACTCTTCGGAGTCATCTCCAGCAACACCAGCGCATTCACACAGGAGAGAAGCTGCATCACTGCTCACAGTGTGGGAAGAGTTTTACTAGTCAGAGTGATCTCCGACGACACCAGCGCATTCACACAGGAGAGAAGCCGTATCACTGCTCACAGTGTGGGAAGAGTTTTACTCAGCAGAGTGGTCTCCGACGACACCATCGCATTCACACGGGAAAAGCCGCATCACTGCTCACAGTGTGGGAAGAGTTTTACTCGTTAGTATGATCTCCAACAACACCAGCACATTCACACAGGATAGAAGCCGTATCACTGCTCAGTGTGGAAAGATGTTTGCTTGTTTAGTTACATTTAAGACCTTCAAGTGCACTAACTCAGAGACATTGCATGATTTAAAGTTGTCAAATTAAATATGGTTGTTACAGTTTTGACTGAAAATGACCTGTACTTTGAACTTTATTGTTCATGTTCCACCGGTCAACAATTGTTCAGAAGTTGTCTGCTTCAGAGATGAAATTGGCTAATGAAATTTGGTGTGTTGAATTAGAAGTGACAGTTAATCAGCTGATTGGCTATGGCTTCCAAGATATTTAAGATTTTAAATTTTATACTTATGTACATTGTGTAGATGTTTTAAATATAAATTGTAAAACTAGGCCTCTTCATGTGTTTATAGTCGGTTTACATGATATTTCACCTGTTCTCTTTATGTAACACTAGAAAATCAGCAAAAAGTTTATATAAATAAAATGTATTATGAACCAAATTGCAAAAACCAATTATGTATAAGTACTGAATAGGTTTCGTCCTTATTCTGTGTGTATGCAGTGGGTTTTTATTTATTTATTTATTTATTTATTTATCGGCAGCTTGTCTCTTGTATTCATGAAACGGAACATCTCTTGTCAAGCAAAGACTTGATCTCGAGTGCATAGCACTGTATGATTTTTTTTTTTGAGCTGATAAGACAGTTTGTTCAGCAGAGTGATGTCAGTTGACTTATGATTGCATCATCAGTGACTTCTAGGAATAACCTAATGTCATGTATGATGCAATACCGGCTTCAGATTGCATCATTCATTGTTTTGCCAAAAAAGTAAGTACTATCCAAACCCACTCAGATTTATTCATAGAGCCAATCTTGAAAACGAGCCAATGAACAATTTTAAGTTTCATTTTCGTTCTCAGTGATCCAGAATTAGTAAAGTTTGACTATATTTATTTCAGAAGCATTTTGGCTGTAGACCAGTGTTCTATGACTGTTTTAAAATCTGTAACCTTATAGTGATGTTTAAAATGAGACTGTTAATGTTTTCTTTTGCTCTTAAGTAGTCATTAATTACCACCATACAAATAATGATTTAACTGTAACACTTATCAGTGTAGTACTGCAGCATGAGACTAATTGTTCGTGGAATTATTACTGATCAGGATTTTAATGTTTAATGGAAATGTCGATCAAACCAAATGAGTACGGAGCACTTAAATGAAGCTCGTCCAACTATATGCATCCACCTCGTCTCACTGGTTGAGGAGAAGGCATCAAAGTTGTTTATAATAATCTAGGAATTGTACAAAAACCTGAACAAAAATTCAGTATGCTTGAAGTTCTTTCTCCTAATGTATGTAGCTAAAAAAATTCGACGCAGTTGATTCAACTAATTATTTACAGACCCATGGTTTAAATTCTGAAGTTGTTTCTGAATTTGCTGAATTTCTCAAACCTGGTTGTGTCTTTAGACAACAAATTAATTGTTAGAGACATTGTTTTGATCACCTGGAAGACTCTGAGAACAGCATCCGTGTCCATTCTAGATTCAGTAGGCGTGAATCAGAATGTCATAGGACCTAACCCTATTTTTGTTCAGGTTTTTGTATGATTCCTAGTGGTCACACTCGATCTAGCACTTGCATTTGTATTAAATATAGAAAATATAGTCAGACTTCCACAGTCTGATGCTCCCTCAGACCATTACCTCATCTTTTTTGAAATGTCTTAACAATAATATGCACCTTGCACACCATCACATCAAAAGTACATTCACAGCAACTACTGCATAAAGTTTTATCAGTAGTTTCCCAGAGTTATCAACTATGATTGGATCCCCATTAGACCTCACAGAACTTGATCAGACAACTGAATGCTTCGAGTCAACATTCTGCTTTACTTTAGATAACGTAGCTCCACTTAAAAGAAAATAATTCAGGAGAAGAAAACCTAGCACCTTGGTATAACAATCACACGTGCACCTTAAAACATACAAAACACATGTAAAATTAGAAAATGGTGTCAAACAAAATTGATAGTATTCCAATTAGCATGGAATGAGAGCCACTGGAACTCCAGAGACAAGCTTCTAATGCTGTTTGTTCAATATTTCTCTCCACCATAATAGAAGATAAAAATAATCTTAAATTTTCATGGAATACTTTTGCAAAATTAACTAGGAATAAGACCACCACAGAAACATGCAAACCTTCAATATGTAGTAGCGATGGCTTAATGAAGTTTTTTTCAATGGCAAAATTGAAAATATCAGGCAAAAATATCAAACTATTAATTTGAAACGAGACAATTTGATAGGTATCCAACACTATGAGCAATGATTTGTGTTTTACACTCCTTAAAGAGACCGAACTAATTTCACTTATTCAATCAAAATCTTCAACTTGTGTACTTGTGGGGATTTTTTTCACCCCTTACCTATATGAGTCTTTAAACAAATAACAGCAGAAGCAATCAAACCTCTTTTTGAAAAACAATCAGTTATTCTTTTAGCAATGGCTATGTACCTAAATCCTTTTACCTAGCAGTTGTCAGACTCAAAGAACCTAACCTCAACCCTTGTCAGCTGTCCCATTATAGGCCAATATCAAACCTCCCTTTTATCTCCAAAATCCTAGAAAAAACTGTGGCATAACAGTTATGCTCATATCTACATGGGAATAACATCCATAAAAGGTATCAATCAGGATTTAGATCTCATCATAGCAGAGCCACAGCACTGGTTAAAGTAGTAAATGACCAACTAATGGCTCCTGATCAGGGGTGTGTCTCCTTGCTTGTGCTACTTAACCTTAGTGCAGCTTTTGACACCACTGATCATGCCATTCTGCTGGATAGACAAGAAAATGTCATTGGAGGTAAAGGAATGGTCCTCTGCTGGCTCAGGTCTTATTTAACTGATCATTGTCAGTTTGTATACGTAAATGGTGACTTTCGTATGCATGCTAAAGTAAAGTTTGGTGTTCCAGAAGGTGCTATCTTTGGCCCACTCCCCAAAATAGGCTACCTCTGGTTAGGATTAGGGTAGGGTGAGGGTGAAAGTTTTCCATTGCCCCAGCAAAAGCTGGGGCCTGCGTTCTGCATGGGCCTGTCCAAAGTCCATCTACTCTCTCACCTCCCACAGCCCAGACACCACACTCCCGAGCAAACAATCTTTCTGTACCTTAATCTGGATGTTGGTTGAAGGGGTTGGTGATCAGTCTAATGGTCCTCAACCAGGGTTCGGGAACGGGATCAGGGGAAGGTCTAGATCCAAGATTTGATTTTAGTGGTTGAGATTAGGTTTAAGGGTTGAGGGGTTAGGGTTAGGTACTGGGATCACGGTTAAGTTTAGGTGTAGAGGTTGTGGTTAGGTTCGGGGGTTGTGGGGAATAGCCCTTAAAACAAGTCTGATTGACTGGATACCCCCACTAGGCTTAATTGTCTGCTTACACTCAGAGCCTTCCAATTCTTTATACGATACACTTGGCTTAATTGGCTGCTTACACTCAGAGCCTTCTAATTCTGTATACAATACCTTGACCCCTTTACTAGCAATGATTGCTGTTTTAACCTCAAAACCTTCTAATTCTTGACCCATGATCTTAACCACTTAACTAGCCATATGCGTTCTTAAACTCTAAATGTTCTGCTTCTTAACCCAAAACCTTCACCACTGATCAGCAATGATTGCGATTTTTTACCTCAAAATTCTCTGTTTCCCAAGCCAACCCCTTGACCAATGATGGATACAATTTAGATAGATGGATGGATGCCTGGCTGCCCGCTCCTCTCTCTCTCCCCCTCTCTGTTGGGTCCAGAGTTGGAATTTGTACTCAAAAGAATAATCCCTGAATCGGGAAAATTCAGTGTCAAAAAATTATGCTCTATAGCAATTTAGTTTCTTGTGACATTCTTGGGGATTCGTACGCCATCCCCTATGTCGTGCATTGACCATTTCTAAGACGAACCAAGCCTTCTGTTCCAACATAGGCTCCAGCTTGCCTGCGACCCTGTAGAACAGGATAAAGCGGCTAGAGATGATATGAGATGTTGGCCTTGACCTTAAGTGGAGCCCGGTACATGAAAGGGTTAATTGGTTCACCTGCGCTAATTAGTGGAGCGCACGTGAGTGCTGAAGGGTGTATGGAAAGTTTAGAAGCTTGGAGACGCCAGCAGGCACACGGTTTTGGAAGATTGGAAGCTGCGTTGTCGCAAGCTTGTGGATTACTTGTCGGGAGTGCGTGGATGTGGATTTACGTGCTTGTAGGATTGACTGACTTTTCTGGTTGGTGAGAATAAGGCTGAACTGCTGAACAGGCCGCCATGCTCGCATTTGAACTTGAGCCGCCGTGCACACTTTACAAACTGAACCGGCCTGTGCGCGCGCTGCCTTTCGCCTTTCCTACTGCGCTGTGTTCAACCTTTTTAAGTTAGTAACGAACTTTTGTGTTTAAAGCTTTTGAGTTCAGTTTCAATATGACTGAGGAAGAGACTGAAGACCAGGATTTCTCAAATGAACGACAACTGTTTAAGTTAATTGCAACACGCAGAGGGAAGCTTGGTGTTCTAACACATAAACGTAACAAAATCAACAGCCTTATTGAATCCGGCCAAGATAAAGAAACTGTTGAGAAACAAATTAAGTTATTTGAGGGATTTTTCGTTGAGTTTAATAACTTGCAAGCATCAGTACAGAGATTGATAAAAGAGGACTATGAAAGAGAGGCCGATCATACAGACTGGTACGAACCAAAATTTCAGTTTTACAAAGCCTTCTTGGATGGCATTATAAAATGGGTTCAGTGTGAACAAAGTGATGAAAAGGAGGAAGTGGGTGACGAGGAAGAAGAGGGACAGTGTGAACGTGCCTTCAATATTAAACCCCAGGATAGTGCATCTCAAACAGCTCCCAGTGTTCCACAGAGCTATAAAGCGACATGCGTTCTCATGGTGCGTTTACACGTAGCCGGATATCTATGAAGACGTATATTTATTTATGCGGTTGCACCCCTCATTTACACGTAAACAGAGATTTCAGTCACTGAAAACGGATATCTTTGAAAACTCCGTTTTCATGCCTGCATGTAAATAGTGGAAAACGGAGTTTTAGGTTTTCCCGACATCACGATATGCGTCACAGAACAATATTTGCATCAGGTGCTCAATATTTTGGTTTGATGGTCTCATGGATGCAACACGGGTGGTCATCCTTTTTACATATTGGGTCATTCCATGCCAAATCAACAAATATCTGACAAATTTATGCTCGACCATCTCAGATTTCAATGAAATTTGGAGGGCTCAGAGATACTATTAAAAGAAGTTAATCCCCAAAATTTGAGCTTTCTATCTCCAACGGTTTCAGAGATACAGGCATTTGAATTTTTCGATTTTTTTGCATTTTGCTCAAAACGTACATATTTCAAAGTGTAATATAATCTTTATTATGCAAGATAGAAACCTAAAATTTTGCACAGAGAGACTCAATGTCTTGTACTACTGTACAAGCTTCAACTTAGAATTTCAATGGTCATTGTATATTAGATGGTGATTTTAACAAGGAAATTAAAAAGACAAATTTGCATTTTTTGCATGGTTAATTCATTCTGGAAGCTTGCCTGTGGCAGTAATGCTTAAACTAAGAATGTTATTCAAATCTACACAGAAATATCTACCAATTTCAGTTTTACCAAGTCTCCACTATTCCTAGTTTGTCTGTAATAGGGTTTTGAAATTCACCGATTTCTAAAACATGCCATTTTCCGTAGCAAGAAATACAATGTGGGATAGCAGTTAGGAGCTTGTAAATTTTTTTCAGTAATCCCCAAGACCCATATTTTATATTTCCAAATTTTTGTTCTGTGTCTCTCAAGTATTTTTAAACTACAGGGGTTTAAAAAATCCATTTTCACCAAATTCGAATTTTTTTTATATATTTTCATATAACTGATATTTGAGGGTTAATAAATGCTTCAGTAAGGCTCAAGTAGGTTAGGAGACATGTTTCTTCCTCAATTTTAAATAAAATTTCAATTAATGCTCAGTAATTATTTGTAAATTGATTTTAATCTAAGACTGTGTAACATTAGCAATCAATGACCAGCTATTGTGTACCAGTTAACACCCAGCCTTATCAATATCAACACAGCACAATAGGTGACCTTTGATACCAGAACAGGTGGCTCATATCTTATAGTTTTAGAGTCTGTAAACTGCATACTTGTTCAGATAACATTATATTGCTTGGATTATATTAAATACGTTGTGATACAGAGCACTGAGAAAATTTACCAATGTTATTAACTGAATGTGATTCTTTGCAAGGATTGGATATTTTGAATAGTTGACTAGGGAATTTAATTGTAGTTGCTTTCAATTTGAGATCAGTATAAATGAGTGTTCTTAGACATCTAGAAATGGCTGAACTTCCTCCCTGTTCTATAGGAACTGGACTAAAGAAAGATTCTGACTGCCATCAACTAACATACAACAGAAATTGTAAGTTAAATACACTCTCTCAGTATAGAAAGCTGCAACGAGTAGAAGAAACTTTACGTTCTAAAATGAAATTTTATTAATTAATGAAATTTGCTCCAAACTATACTGAGAGTGTGTATTTAACTTACAATTTCTGTTGTATGTTAGTTTATGGCAGTCAGAATCTTTCTTTAGTCCAGTTCCTATAGAACAGGGAGGAAGTTCAGCCATTTCTAGATGTCTAAGAACACTCATTTATACTGATCTCAAATTGAAAGCAACTACAATTAAATTCCCTAGTCAACTATTCAAAATATCCAATCCTTGCAAAGAAACACATTCAGTTAATAACATTGGTAAATTTTCTCAGTGCTCTGTATTACAATGTATTTAATATAATCCAAGCAATATAATGTTATCTGAACAAGTATGCAGTTTACAGACTCTAAAACTATAAGATATGAGCCACCTGTTCTGGTATCAAAGGTCACCTATTGTGCTGTGTTGATATTGATAAGGCTGGGTGTTGACTGGTACACAATAGCTGGTCATTGATTGCTAATGTTACACAGGCTTAGATTAAAATCAATTTACAAATAATTAATACTGAGCATTAATTGAAATTTTGTTTAAAATTGAGGAAGAAACATGTCTCCTAACCTACTTGAGCCTTATTTAAGCATTTATTAACCCTCAAATATCAGTTATATGAAAATATATTAAAAAAAATTCGAATTTGGTGAAAACGGATTTTTTAAACTCCTGTAGTTTAAAAATACTTGAGAGACACAGAACAAAAATTTGGAAATATAAAATATGGGTCTTGGGGATTACTGAAAAAAATTTACAAGTTCCTAACTGCTATCCCACATTGGATTTCTTCTCATCTCATCTCATTATCTCTAGCCACTTTATCCTGTTCTACAGGGTCGCAGGCAAGCTGGAGCCTATCCCAGCTGACTACGGGCGAAAGGCAGGGTACACCCTGGACAAGTCGCCAGTCACCAGTTAACCTAACCTGCATATCTTTGGACTGTGGGGGAAACCGGAGCACCCGGAGGAAACCCACACGGACACGGGGAGAACATGCAAACTCCGCACAGAAAGGCCCTCGCCGGCCACAGGGCTCGAACCCGGACCTTCTTGCTGTGAGGCGACAGCGCTACATTGGATTTCTTGCTACTGAAAATGGCATGTTTTAGAAATCGGCAAATTTCAAAACCCTATTACAGACAAACTAGGAATAGTGGAGACTTGGTAAAACTGAAATTGGTAGATATTTCTGTGTAGATTTGAATAACATTCTTAGTTTAAGCATTACTGCCACAGGCAAGCTTCCAGAATGAGTTAAAAATGCAAAAAAATGCAAATTTGTCTTTTTAATTTCCTTGTTAAAATCACCATCTAATATACAATGACCATTGAAATTCTAAGGTGAAGCTTGTCGTACAAGACATTGAGTCTCTCTGTGCAAAATTTTAGGTTTCTATCTTGCATAATAAAGATTATATTGCACTTTGAAATATGTATGTTTTGAGCAAAAAACAAAAAAAAAATAGAAAAATTCAAATGCCTGTATCTCTGAAACTATTGGCGATAGGAAGCTCAAATTTTGGGAATTAACTTCTTTTAATAGTATCTCTGAGCCCTCCAAATTTCATTGAAATCTGAGATGGTCGAGCATAACCTCTTGTTGATTTGGCATGGAATGACCCTATTTGCAAACACTTGGTTTGTTTGCATTTGCAAATAGGACTACAACTGCTTTATGAGGAGCAGAGGAGAAGAACTGCGAGGAGGGTCGCAGTTTTTCAGGCACTTTTCCTCCCACCAAGACAAAGGCTTGCTGTTTACCAACGTCACCGCCGCTTTTGGATCCGACCCGGGCGAACTGCTGCCTGGTGGCTAAACTTCACAAACGAAGTTGTTCTCCCGGAGGAATGGCACGAGAACTTCCGAATGTCACAGTCATCGCTGCTCTCGCTTGCGGAGTTACTGCATCTCTACATTGAAGGCCAGACGACTGTCATGTGGATCTCAGTCAGTGTATTGACAAAAGTAGCCTGCACCCTATCTTGTTTAGCTGATGAGGGTAGAATACAGAAAATGGCAAATACATTCGGGCTCTCTAGGTCGATTGGTTTGCATAATAATCAGACAAGTGTGTAAAGCGATTACTGTGCATCTTGGTCCTAAGTACATATGACTGCCGACAACAGAAACTGCTGTCCAACAGCTTGTGCACGGATTTCAGCAAGTGCACAGCCTCCCCCAGTGTCTAGGTGCTGTAGATGGTGCACACACACAGATAAAACAACCTTCAGCCAATTCCACAGATTACATTAACAGGAAAGGCAGGTATACTTAAATATTCAAGCTACCTGTGACTACAAATATCCATTCATGGACATGGTGGTGAAAGGTTCAAGGTATTTTTAATGTCCCCTGAGGGCAATTAACTTTGCAGCCAGCAGAAAAAACATGCACCAACAATAAATACAGGTCACAATTGAGACATAAACCAACCATAAATCTCATCTCATTATCTCTAGCCACTTTATCCTGTTTTACAAGGTCGCAGGCAAGCTGGAGCCTATCCCAGCTGACTATGGGCGAAAGGCGGGGTACACCCTGGACAAGTTGCCAGGTCATCACAGGGCTGACACATAGACACAGACAACCATTCACACTCACATTCACACCTACGGTCAATTTAGAGTCACCAGTTAACCTAACCTGCATGTCTTTGGACTGTGGGGGAAACCGGAGCACCCGGAGGAAACCCACGCGGACACGGGGAGAACATGCAAACTCCGCACAGAAAGGCCCTCGTTGGCCATGGGGCTCGAACCCAGACCCTCTTGCTGTGAGGCGACAGTGCTAACCACTACACCACCGTGCCACCACCATAAATAATTAGAACAATAAAAACATTCATCAAGAAGTGTTTTAAAAGGATGGTTACAGCAGGTAAAAATGAGTTTTTGAATCTGTTGGTTCTACAACCTTTTAAAACAAATCTGCGTCTGGATGGTAAAAGGGAGAACTCTGAGAACAGGGGGTGACTGGGGTCAGCTAAAATTGCCTGTGCTTTTTCGAGTGACCTGATTTTATGGAGAGTGGAGATATTGTTCGGGGGAGTATTGGCAATTTTGCTACAGAGACTGATAATGTTAAAAATACGGTTCTTGTTTTTCTGTGTCAGCAACCCAAACCAGCAGATAAAAAGTAAGAACAGATTCAATAAAACAACTGTAAAACATTCTCATAAAACTGCCGTCCATGTTAAAATTCCTCAGTTTATGATAAAAATGCATACGTTGGTGAGCTTTCTTGCATACAGTGTTCACATTTGTCAAAAGTAAATCTGTAGTCGATTATGGTACCCAAGTATTTATACTCCTCCACAACTTCAACTACCTGATCACTAATATATACAGGGGAGATAACATCTTTGTTTTTTCTAAAATCAATGATCATTTCTTTAGTTTTGCTGACATTCATGTCTAAAAAGGATGACTTACACCAGTTAATAAAATCAGACACCACTGAGCCATGATCAGGATCATCTGACTTTAAAAGAGACACAATAACAGAGTCGTCAGCAAACTTTAAAATATGCCGTCCTGTGTGCTGGCTTTGACACAAATTTGTGTATAAAACAAATAAAAGGGGGGAGAGAACACAACCCTGCGGTGAACCAGTGGAGGAGAGCAGAGCATCAGATAAAACATCGTTGACCCTGACACATTGGGATCTGGCGGTTAAAAAAATCCATCAACCAAGAAATAAGACCAGGGTCAATGTTGTGTTCTTTAACCTATTAGCTAAAATATGTGGCTGGATACAGTTAAAAGCAGAGGAAAAATCAATAAAAACAAGACATGCAAAGGTGTTAGCTGCCTCAAGGTGTGAGAGCACCAAGTTCAGTAAAGTGCATATGGCATCGTCCACCCCTCTACCTGGCCTATAGGCGAATTGCAATGGGTCCAAGCCGGTTTTCACAGTGGATAATAGTGCATTCTTAACTATCTTCTCAAATGACTTCATAACAAGGGATGTAAGGGCAACAGGCCTGTAGTCATTCAGCTGTTTTGGAGCTCTGTTTATAGGGATGGGGACAATAATGGAATCTTTCCATGAGCAAGGGACCTTATTGAGATGGAGGGAGCGTCTAAAAATATCGCAAAAAATATCAGACAACTGATCTGCACAATTCTTGAGTAAGCGGCCACTGATACCATCAGGGCCTGGACTTTTCCTCTCCTTCACACCCTGGAAAAGTCTCCGGACCATACCCTCCTCAATGTGGACGGGATTTTGGTCCACTGTCACAGCCTTAAAATGGAATTATTCCACTGCAAAGTTGTGTGTATTAAAACGGTTATAAAAAACATTCAGTTCATGGTCAGACATGTTGCCACAGGAAATAGGACATGTTTTGGTTTTCATACCCATCATGGATTTCACCCCTTCCCATGCAGGGCGGGAACGACCGGCACAAAGCAGGTTCTCCACTCTATATTTATAGCTACACTTGGCAAGCTTAAGTTCTTTCTTAACTTGTTTTTGTAGCTCTCTATACTTAGTAGTGTCCCCCTGATAAAAACAAATGTTATGCTGATTTATTAAGTTTTTAACTGATTTTGAAATCCATGGTTTGTTGTTCGGAAAGAAAGAAACCTGTTTGAGTGGAATAACCAAGTCCTCACAGAAGATTACATATGCTGACACAGTCTCTGTGAGATCATCTAGATCAGTACAGACCTCCTTTGGCCAAGTTTACATTAGACCGTATCTGTCTCGTTTTCTTCGCGGATGCACTGTCCGTTTACATTAAAATGCCTGGAAACGCTGGGAAACGGGAATCCGCCAGGGTCCACTTATTCAATCCAGATCGTGTCTGGTCCGGTGCTGTGTAAACATTGAGAATACGCGGATACGCTGTGCTGAGCTCTAGCTGGCGTCATCATTGGACAACGTCACTGTGACATCCACCTTCCTGATTCGCTGGTGTTGGTCATGTGACGCGACTGCTGAAAAACGGCGCGGACTTCCGCCTTGTATCACCTTTCATTAAAGAGTATAAAAGTATGAAAATACTGCAAATACTGATGCAAATACTGCCCATTGTGTAGTTATGATTGTCTTTAGGCTTGCCATCCCTCCACTTGCAAGTGGTAAGTGATATGCGCTGGGATCACACACACAGCAGCTCAGTCCCGAATCACTGCTTGTGCACTTCACTCGCGCGCTCTGTGAGCTGTGCAGGGCCGGAGTGCGCACCCTCCAGAGGGCACTCGCTGTTCAGGGCGGAGTGATTTGGAGCGCAGGATGCCTGTGGAGCCGAGCGTATCTGTGTATTGGCGTTGCTGTGTGCACGCGAATCGTGTATTGGTGTTGCTGTGTGCACGCTAATCGTTTTAAAAACGTTAATCTGATGATCCGCTGATACGGTCTAATGTAAACCCCACCTTAAACAAGGCCCAGTCTGTACAGCTGTAGCAGTCCTGTAGACTTTGGACCATCATTGGATGGTTCCTTTGATTGTTCCAGAGTTGCAAAATGCCCCTTAATATGAAGCACAGTAGGATGAGTTTGACTGCATGCTTTAGACATCAAGCACTGCTGGCAATTATGACTCATAAGCCCAGAACATAAACATGCAAAGCAAACTCCCCTTTCCTTCAGGAAGATTATCTTTTCCTTGTGCCCCTTTCTCTGAAACTTCTTACACTCATCCAAAGTGTGACTACAAGCACAACAGAGACATTCAACTCCTTTAGATGTCTCTAAATCTGAAGTTGGTTCAAGAACTCCCTCAGACAAATCCATAGATGTTACTGTTGTGGTGACAATATTTCCTTTTATTCTATCCCTGGGCTGCAATTTAAACTTGTTGGGATTCTTTTCCCCTATGACACCAAATGATGGATCTTGTATGTCACCAAACAAAGGATCGGAGAGAATTTTGACTTCTTGTTCAATGAATGTAACCAGATCACTGAAACGAGCTCTATGGTTAGTTGTTTCCATTATTTCATGTGCTTTAGTCCTCCATTGCTCCCTCATCTTAAAAGCTAACTTTGAGATGATGGTCCTCATATTCACTGGCATGTCCTGCGCACATATGGCAGCTTCTCTATTACATTACAGCAACCATGCAAGAATAAGGAGTAGGCTTGAAGTGATTTAACATCCTCAGATTTTATTGTTTGCCATGCCAGAGCTCTTTCCATATAGGCAGTTGCAATTTTCTATGGATTCCCAAAGCGTTCCTATAAAAGATCCCTTGCCACTATATACAGTGCTCAGCGTAAATGAGTACACCCCCTTTGAAAAGTAATAATATCTCAATGAACACAACCAATTTCCAAAATGTTGACGAGACAAAGTTTTATATAACATCTGTTTAAATTATAACGTGAAAATAAGGTTAATAATATAACTTGGATTACACTTTTTTTTCAGTTTTACTCAAATTAGGGTGGGGGCAAAAATGAGTACACCCCACAACAAAAACTACTATATCTAGTACTTTGTATGGCCTCCATGATTTTTAATGATGGCACCAAGTCTTCTAGGCATGGAATGAACAAGTTGGTGATATTTTGCAACATCAATCTTTTTCCATTCTTCAACAATGACCTCTTTAAGTGACTGGATGCTGGATGGAGAGTGATGCTCAACTTGTCCCTTCAGAATTCCCCAAAGAAAATAATTTCTTTACACCACAAAGGTGAAGGCTACAAGAAGATCAGCAAAGCTTTACTTATTAGTCAGAATACTGTAGCAAAAGTGGTACAAAAATTTAAGAAAGATGGAACTGCAACCATCTCACAGAGACATCCAGGTCGTCCACGGAAGTTAACACCTTGACAGGAGCATCTTCTGATGAGAAGGGTTGAAGAAAATCGGCATGCAAGTTCACTGCAGTTATCTAAAGAAGTAGAAAGCCAAACTGGGGTGACTATTTCCCATGACACAATACGGCATACACTGCAGAGGAATGGCATGCATGGACACCGTCCACAAAAGAAGCCTCTCCTAAAGCCCAGGCACAAAAAAAAACCCACCTAGAGTTTGCCAGGGCCCATGCTGACAAAGATGAAGACTACTGGGACTCTATACTCTGGAGTGATGAGAACAAGATAGTTTTTGGAACTGATGGCTTCAAAACTGTATGGCGTCACAAAGGTGAGGAATACAAAGAAAAATGCATGGTGCCTACAGTGAAACATGGAGGTGGCAGTGTCCTTATGTGGGGCTGCATAAATGCTGCTGGTGTCGGGGAGCTGCATTTCATTGATGGCATCATGAACTCACAGATGTATTGCTCTATACTGAAAGAGAAGATGCTACCATCACTCCATGCCCTTGGTTGTCATGCACTTTTCCAACATGACAATGATCCTAAACACATGTCTAAGGCCACTGTTGGTTTTCTGAAGAACAAGGTGAAAGTGATTCAGTGGCCAAGTATGTCTCCTGATCTGAACCCAATCGAACACCTATGGAGAATTCTGAAGAGACAAGTTGAGCATCACTCTCCATCCAGCATCGAGTCACTAAAAGAGGTCATTGTTGAAGAATGGAAAAAGATTGATGTTGTAAAATGTCGCCAACTTGTTCATTCCATGCCTAGAAGACTTGGTGCTGTCATTAAAAATCATGGAGGCCATACAAAGTACTAGATGTAGTAGTTTTTGTTGTGGGGTGTACTCATTTTTGCACCACCCTAATTTGAGTAAAACTGAAAAATGTGTAATCTAAGTTATATTATTAACCTTTTTCCCGTTATAAGTTAAACAGATGTTATATTAAACTTTCTTTTCAACATTTTGGAAATTGTTTGTGTTCATTGAAATATTGTTTAAAATGTTACTTTTCAAAGGAGGTGTACTCATTTTCTCTGAGCACTGTAGCCTCGCTCAGGAGTTATCTGCTGACAGCTGTGCACTAGTTCTTGTGGTCGTCTTCTTGTAAACTGCTCCAAATGGTACAAGCAGTCTGCCTTTCCTGCAGGTGGTTCCTGTAGTCTGCCAGTTTTCTGGAAGTCCTCTCATACTCCCACACTAGTCGAAGGGTTTTCATCCCAAAGTGTGTGGAAATGGGATGAAAACCCTTCGACTAGTGCGGGAGTATGAGAGGACTTCCAGAAAACTGGCAGACTACAGGAACCACCTGCGTTTCAACCTGAGATGCCGACAATCCAACATTATCCCCACTAGCCTACACCTGCATTCAACGTTCAAAGGACACAGAGCTGAAATAATCCTCCAGAAAGCCCAGAAGCAGCTTCTCAACGAGAGAGTGAGACAAGTACATTTCACCATTGATGCTCTCCAGAACAAGACTGAACTGATGTTTGAAGAGTTGACAGTACTTCTTCCCAGTGAAGTTTTGGAACGAGTCTCTGATTTCGCAGAGAAGGCACAGATTTCACAACATACCAAAGGCAAGGAACGACAGATGCACAAATTTCAAACATTGCTGTCTAAAACCACCTCCTCCAGTAAGACAGAAGTGCTGACTTGGAGGAAGAAATCTGACCAGGCTACACAACCGGACATGGAAGAGAAATGGGTGAAGAACTTGTCCGACAGGGTACTCACCCAACCAGAGAAAGATGTTTTATCCAAGGGACTTAACTTTGCAGTTTCACCAGAGCGGATACCAGTGGTCGATCTCATCACAGCCACAGAGTCAGCCATCAGAAACAACAATCTGACCAACACAGAGGCAGAACAACTTAGACTGAAGATATCAGCTGCTCTGTCCAGTGCAAAAGCACCCCCCTCCTACCTCACCAGCCAAGAAAGGAGGGCTCTTACATTGCTTCAAAGAGACCAGGACATCACCATCCTTCCTGCTGACAAAGGGAGATGCATGATGGTGCTAAACACAGTGGACTACCACTCAAAGATGACCAGTCTCGTCAGCGACACAACCACCTATGAAATCTTAAGGCGGGACCCCACCAGTTGTTACAAAAAAAGTTGTTAGCTGCCTGCAACAACTAGAAAAGGACCAAGCCATCAACCAATCTCTGTACTACAGATTGTACCCTGGGGAAGCCATTCCTCTCATATACGGACTCCCCAAGATTCACAAGGAAGGAGCTCCACTCAGACCTATCATCAGCAGTATAAACTCTGTCACCGATAACATTGCCAAACACCTAGCCACTATCCTGGCTCCTCTTGTTGGGAATACGCTACATCACATCAAAAACTCCCAAGATTTTGCTACTAAAAGTTGCAGACCTCAAACTAGACTTAGATGAAACCATGGTTTCTTATGATGTCACTTCTCTTTTCACCTGCATTCCCACCACAGAAGCAGTTGAATCTGTTAGACAACGACTCCTTCAAGACAACACCTTACTGGATAGAACGAACCTCACCATGGACCAGATTTGCACCCTGCTTGACCGCTGCCTGACTACCACTTATTTCCAGTTTAATGAAAGTTTCTACAGACAGAAGTATGGATGTGCCATGGGCTCACTGGTGTCCCCTATTGTGGCCAATCTTTACATGGAGGAAGTGGAACATAAAGCTTTGACCACTTTTTCAGGAGTTGCTCCCAGCCACTGGTTCAGATATGTGGATGACCCCTGGGTTAAAATCAAAACCCATGAAGTGGAAGCCTTCTCTAAGCACATCAATGCAGTAGATATCAACATCAATTTCACTCGGGAGGACGTCAGTGGGAATAATCTAGCCTTCTTGGATTGTGATGTACACATTAGACAAGACAGAAGCCTTAGCATCGAGGTCTACCGGAAACCCACACACACAGACCAGTACCTACTCTTCGACTCTCACCACCCACTGGAACACAAATTGGGGGCCATTAGGACCTTGCAACACAGGGCTCAGAACATCCCTACAACGGTAGAGGGAAAAGAGAAGGAGCAGAATCACATCAAGAAAGCACTTCAGAACTGCGGGTATCCCAACTGGTCTTTCCTCAAGAGCAGAAAAAGGAACATAAATGACAAGGAGGATAACAGGAACAAATGCAAGAACATTGTCATTCCCTACATTTCTGGTCTATCTGAGAAACTCAGGAGGATCTTCTACAAACACAACATTCCGGTACATTTCAGACCCAGTAACACCCTGAAGCAGAAACTGGTCCACCCTAAGGACAGAATACCCAGACACAAACAGGACAATGTAGTGTATGCAATTCAGTGCAGTGAGGAATGCACGGACTTGTATATTGGAGAAACTAAACAACCGCTCCACAGGCGTATGGCTCAACACAGGAGAGCCAGTTCCTCAGGCCATGACTCTGCTGTCTACCTTCATCTTAACAACAAAGGACACTCATTTCAGGATTGCAACGTACGCATTTTAGCCAGAGAGGATCGTTGGTATGAGCGAGGAGTTAAAGAAGCCATTTTTGCCAACTTGGAACGGCCATCACTGAACAGAGGTGGGGGTCTAAGACATCATTTATCAGCCACCTACAATGCAGTCCTTGGCACACTTCCCAGACAACTGAATGCACACCAAAACCCAGCTGTTTTCAGTGACTCACAAGAGGACAGAGAGAATCAGCATTCCATTGATCACCTTAATGGGCAATCCATTGATCACCCTAACGACTCTCGAGGCCGTTCACATCTAGCCCCCAGTGACCCACACCAACAGGATGACTCAACAACACCTTAGATGAGCTTTTCATCCATGAGAGGATAAATACCTGATACTCCCTACTAGTCAGACAGAACTGAAGAAGCCTTTCGGATGAGAGGTGAAACGTCTTCAATAATCTTCAAGCAAGTCCAGTTGCTCTCTCTCTTACCACCCACAGTTACTATGACCTGGATGACTGAGAATCTTCACAGACATCTAAACAGATATGTTTTCAGCCTAGACTTAAACACTGAGACTGTGTCTGATTCCTGAACACTACTTGGAAGACTGTTCCATAACTGTGGGGCTTTGTAAGAAAAAAACTCTGCCCCTTGATGTAGCCTTCACTATGGGAGGTACCAGCAGATAGCCTGCACCTTTTGATCTAAGTAGGCGGGGCGGGTCATAGAGGAGCAGAAGTTCACTCAGGTACTGTGATGTGAGACCATTCAGTGCTTTAAAGGTCAATAGTAGTACTTTATAATCACTACAAAATTTGATTGGGAGCTGATGCAGTGTGGATAAGACAGGGGTGATGTGGTCATATTTTCTAGTTCTAGTAAGGACTCTTACTGCTGCATTTTGAACTAACTGGAGCTTGTTTATGCACTTATTGGAACATTCAGACAGTAAGGCATTACAACTAGGGTTGGGCAGTATCCAAATTTTGATACCTTTAAACTGTATCTGTGTTTTCCCGGGGTATACGGTATTACCGAGAAAAAAATAATATTTTGTTTCGGCCTACTGTGTAACGTGTGCCTATACCGGCGGACCTTGTCCAGACCTGCGCCTATGCCTCAAATGTACTATTTAAAAGCAGCATAGCGAATTATGTGCATTGTGGTATGGATTAAGCAGCAAAGCGAATTTTGTGCATTGATGAATGGATTAAGAGATATTTCAAAGCATCACGCAACTCTTCCTTCATCTTGAAAATAGCATTCAACTGTCGTTTACACATGTCTGCGTTGAAACGCCATTTGCAGCACTATTTCACCTACTCCATCAAAAAAAGTACACGATGAGCAGGATCATACCCTTTCAAGCATGGGAAATAAAAAAAGAAAAGAAAAAGAATCAACCAACACCCAAGTCCCTTTAGACTGCGCGATAAACCATATTCTTCAGCGCAAATGAGGCGAACCTAATTCAAATGCGTGATAGCTGCACAAAGCAAAATCATATGGGCCCACGTCATGCCATGGCGGGGAAATTAATAATCAAATGGCCTTACCTTGCTTAAAACATTGTCTTGATCACATAACTCCTTACAATTATTCCACTTAAATCCATACGGTTTAACACACCCAACAAAGATAGCAAGTGCATTGTTAATTCCCACCAGAAACCTAACAGTTTATGCTACGATGTTTTCTTCCGTTTCTTCAGTAGATGACATTTCAAACGTTTATTACCCACATCCCAAATGTCATACGTTATATTATTTTACCTTGTTGTTACTCATGTAACCTACTCAAAACACAACTCATTGGAGAGATCTCGTGGAAGTGGAGTACCCCAGGCTATGGTGTGCCTTAGGGGACATATTAGATTTTTTTCGATTTTGCGCGGTCATTTACATTATTGCTGGCTCTTCCTTTTCGTTTGGTTTGAAACCAAAATACTGCCACACTGCCGATGTTGTTTTTTTTTTTTTGCCACTAACTCGTTATCTTGACTTGCCATCTTTCAACCGCGGTCTCAGTCTCTTGCGAAGCTTTCTGTCAGACTCCAAATGTCACGCAGGGTTGCCATGGTAACGACATAAACAACCCTGCACGCGATGAGAACTTCTTTAGGAAATTGATAGAATTAGTGAAAATACGATCACACAGTTATTCGGGATGATCTTCAATTTATTATTTTATATTATGACCTCATGTACTCCATATTTATTTAGATATTATATATATTTTTTAAATGACGGTAATGAGACCGATACCGTTGGTACTTTTGGATACCTCGGGATACCTTCTTACCGTAATACCACCCAACCCTAATTACAACAATCCAACCTGGAGGTAACAAAAGCATGAACTAGTTTTTTCCACATCATGTAGTGACATTAAATTTCTTATCTTAGCAGTATTTCTGAGATGAAAGAAAGCTATCCGGGTAATGTTATCAATGTGAGTTTCGAATGAAAGACTGGGGTCAATAACTCCGGGGTCTTTTACTGCTGCATGTGAAGAAACAAAGGCCATCCAGAGTTACTGTGTAATCAGAAAACTTACTTCTAGCTGCATGTGGTCCGACTACAAGTACTTCTGTCTTGTCAGAGTTAAGCAGAAGGAAGTTAATAAGCATCCAGTGTCTAATGTCCTTCACACATTCCTCAATTCTATAAAGCTGGTGTCTCTCATCAGGTTTTGCAGAAACATACAACTGTGTGTCATCAGCATAACAGTGGAAACTAATACAATGTTTATGAATAATATTACCCAGAGGTAACTTATATAAAGAAAAAAGCAGTGGGCCCAAGACAGAACCTTGTGGAATACCAAACTTTACCTCAGTACATCTAGAAATTTCACCATTTATATCAACATACTGATAGCTATCAATTAAATAAGAGCTGAGCCAGGAGAGGGCGTTCTCTTAACTCCCACAACATTTTCTAGTCTATCCAGAAGAATAGAATGATCAATGGTATCAAATGCTGCACTGAGGTCAAGCAACACAAGCAGCGAGACACAGCCCTGATCAGACTCCAACAGTAGGTCATTTACTACTTTAACCAAAGCTGTCTCTGTGTTATGATGAGGTCTAAATCCTGACTGATACATTTCATGGATGTTATTCCTATGTAAATATGAGCAAAACTGCTGTGCCACAGCTTTTTCAAGGATCTTGGAGATAAAGGGGAGGTTTGATATTGGCCTATAATTGGACAGCTGACAGGGATCAAGGTCAGGTTTTTTAATCAGGGGTTTGATAACTGCTAGTTTAAAGGATTTGGGTACTAAGAGAATAATTTATTTTTAGAAGCGGTTCAATTACTTCAGGTATTATCTGTTTGGGCGGCATGATGGTGTAGTGGTTAGCACTGTCGCCTCACAGCAAGAAGGTCCGGGTTCGAGCCCCGTGGCCGGCGAGGGCCTTTCTGTGTGGAGTTTGCATGTTCTCCCCGTGTCCGCGTGGGTTTCCTCCGGGTGCTCCGGTTTCCCCCACAGTCCAAAGACATGCAGGTTAGGTTAACTGGTGACTCTAAGGCTACGTTTACACTAGACCGTATCTGTCTCGTTTTCTTCGCGGACGCACTGTCCGTTTACATTAACCCCCCTGAAAAAGCGGGGAAACGGGAATCCGCCAGCGTCCACGTATTCAATCTAGATCGTATCAGCTCCGGTGCTGTGTAAACATTGAGAATACGCGAATACGCTGTGCTGAGCTCTAGCTGGCGTCTCATTGGACAACGTCACTGTGACATCCACCTTCCTGATTCGCTGGCGTTGGTCATGTGACGCGACTGCTGAAAAACGGCGCAGACTTCCGCCTTGTATCACCTTTCATTAAAGAGTATAAAAGTATGAAAATACTGCAAATACTGATGCAAATACTGCCCATTGTGTAGTTATGATTGTCTTTAGGCTTGCCATCCTTCCACTTGCAAGTAATAAGTGATAGGCGCTGGGATCACACACACAGCGGCTCAGTCCCGAATCGTGGCTTGTTCACTTCACTCGCGCGCTGTGTGAGCTGCGCAGGGCCGGAGTGCGCACCCTCCAGAGGGCACTCGCTGTTCAGGGCGGAGTGATTTGGAGCGCAGGATGCCTGCGGAGCCGAGCGTATCCGCGTATTGGTGTTGCTGTGTGCACGGCTAACGGTTTTAGTGTCAACGCGAATCGTTTTAAGAACGTTAATCTGATGATCCGCTGATTCGACGTAATGTAAACGTAGCCTGAATTGACTGTAGGTGTGAATGTGAGTGTGAATGGTTGTCTGTGTCTATGTGTTAGCCCTGTGATGACCTGGCGACTTGTCCAGGGTGTACCCTGCCTTTCGCCTGTAGTCAGCTGGGATAGGCTCCAGCTTGCCTGCGACCCTGTAGAACAGGATAAAGCGGCTAGAGATAATGAGATGAGATGAGATTATCTGTTTGAATAGATGTGTAGGTAAGGGATCTAGTACGCAAGTTGAGGCTTTTGATGCTGAGATTAATGAAAGTAATTCAGTTTCTTTTAGGGGAGTAAAACATTCTAATTGCTGATCTGATACAGTTATAATGTAGGAAAATGGTGGCACTTAGCTCTGGGGACTCTGGAGCATACAGCAGAGCCAGGGCTGCACTGAGGAAAGGTATCAATACTGCCAACCAACAACATAGGAGGCGTATTGAAGCCTGTTTCAACAACTCTATAAACCCCAGGCAGGTATGGGAGGGCATCAGGGCCATCACGGACTACAAGAGCAAAGCAACAGTAACATCTTCCTCAGCTGATGCCACCTTAGCTGAGGATTTTAAACTATTTTTATGCCCACTTTGACAGGGAAAACATAGACCCAGTGCTGCCCCCCCTCCCTTCCTCTGACCCTGCTCCAGTCTTGAGCTCTCATGAGGTGAGACATGTCCTCCACAGCATCAACACCAGAAAAGCAGCCGGACCGGATGGTGTGCTGGGCCGTGTGCTGAAAGATTGTGCTGTGGAGCTAACAGATGTATTCACCTCTATTTATAATACATCGCTGTCCACATCATGGGTCCCCGCCTGCTTTAAGACAGCTACAATAGTTCCCATCCCCAAGCAGTCAAATGTCACATGTCTGAATGACTACAGACCTGTGGCACTCACCTCCATTCCTGCCAAATGCCTTGAGAGACTGGTCATCAAACACATTAAAGGCGCAATACCACCAACACTTGACCCATACCAATTTGCATACAAACAGAACAGGTCAACTGAGGATGCTATTGCCATCGTGCTCCATTCACTATTGGAGCATCTCGAGCAGAAGAACACCTATGTGAGACTCCTCTTTGTTGATTTCAGCTTGGCCTTTCATGCAATCCGGCCCTTCAAGCTCCAAGCCAAACTACACCATCTTGGATTGAACATCTCACTGTGCAATTGGATTGTGGACTTTCTGACAAACTGAACACAGAATGTGAGAGTAAACAAGCACACTTCCTCCACCCTTTCAATCAATACTGGGGCCCCCCAATGGTGTGTGCTTAGCCCTCTGCTCTACACCCTGTTCACACAAGACTGCTCTGCTTCTTCTCTTTCCAATCTCATTGTTAAATTCGCTGATGACACCACAGTGCTCAGACTTCTCAACAACAATAATGAGATGGATTACAGGGCTGAAGTGCAACATCTAGTGTCATGGTGTGTGGGTAATTTCATACTGAAAATCAAGAAGACCAAGGAGATGATTGTGGAACCCCGCAAGAAGAGACAAAACCACCCTCCACTCTTTATTGGCAATGAGGCGGTAGAGAGGGTGCTGTACTTCAAATTCTTGGGAGTGACTATCACTGAGGACCTGTCCTAGGGCATCAACACCACCTCAGCGGTAGGAAAGGCCCAGCAACAGCTCTACTACCTGAGGCAACTGAAGAATGCCGGGATCCAGAAACAGCTGATGGTGAACTTTTACAGCTGTGCCATCAGCAGTGTTCTGACGTATGGTTTCCTTGTGTGGTTCTCCAGCTGCACTAAGGCCGAACAGCAGGCACTCCAGCGGGTGGTAAAAACAGCGGGTAAAATCATGGGGACCAATCTACCAGAGATCAGTACACTTCCTGCTGTCTGAAGAGAGTGTGTAACATCCTCTGTGACCAACACCACCCGGCCCATCACTTGTTCCACCTGCTGCCCTCAGGCAGAAGGTACAGGGCCTTACCAGCCAGAACAATCAGAATGGCCCAAAGCCTGTACCCTCAGGCAGTGAAGCTGCTGAACAGTGCCCCACTCCCCTCTCTCCCTTCCTCCCATGGACAGTAGGCCACACCTTGCCCTACAATAACTGTGAACTGGACTCTGCATTGCTGCAACATTACATTAACTCCACATCTGACCATGCTCTCTGTTTTTGGTGCCCCTGTTCTTGATCTGTTTTCTGATATACCTCTTGCTGCTACGACTATGACCATTTACATTTCGTGCCTGCACTGGACTCTATTTATAATGGGTATTATGGGACCTTGCACTACTATGCACTTTTTACATTATGCACTTTTACACCTACTATGTATGGCTGGGTTGCTCCAACAAAATTTCGTTGTTATTTATAACAATGACAATAAAAAAGTGATTGATATTGTTAACTACAGCGTCACTTACATTGTCTGACCTTAAATTACTAGTTTTAATTTTTTCAGATATTCTCAATTTTGTCATTAAAAAAAAAATTCATGAAATCGTTGCTACTACATACTACAGGTGTACATGTGTCTATAGTGGATGAGTTATGCAGGGGCTGACAGTGACCCAATCAAAGTTGATAACTCTGGGAGATCATTTATAAAGCTCTGTGCAGTAGTTGACGTGAATGTACGTTTAATACAGTAGCGTGGTGAGGTTCATATATTATTACTCATAGTTTGAATGAGATGAGATAATGATCGGAGATAACTTCAGACTGTGGAAATATGACCATATTTTCTACATTTAACCCGAATGTTAGTATTGGATCAAGGGCGTGACCACCATTATGGGTTGGTCCTATGACATTCTGATTAATCCCTACTGAATCTAAAATGTTCACAAACACTGTTTTCAAAGGGTCTTCTGGGTTATCAAAGTGAATTTTAAAATCTCTGACAACTAAAGCTTTGTCTAAGGAAATAACCAGATCTGAGATAAAATCTGCAAATTCAGAAAGAAACTCAGAATATGGCCCCGGGGGCCTGTAAATAATAAGTAATCGAATTAACTGGGTAGACTTATTTTTCGAGGCTACATACATTATATGGGTATGAAGAACTTCAAATGTATTGAATTTATAACCAGGTTTTTGTGTTACACCTAGACATGGGCATAGAGGATGTGGGGGACATGTCCCCCGCACTTCCCGTATTTGTGCCCTCTGTCCCCCGCACTTTTTACAGCCATTACAACCACTCAATTCATTTTTAACATGTGGAAACGCGTTTTTCCGAGCCACCTCTAAACGCATCATGAGCAGGTGGCGCTAAGGCAGCAAACAAACACCGCTGTCGTGTGTGATCAGAGACACTTTAGAAAATATTGTATGAGTATCTTTGGTGTGATTCAGATCTGGGCAGTGCTTCTGTATGTTCAGCAAACCAGCCAAGAGGCTAAAGACTTTAGATATTTTTTTCCAAACAAACCGTGTAAGTTGAGTAATGCTGCTGAATGTAGATAATGTTTAGCTAAAAGATGACAAATAGATGTCAATTTAGTTAGTTAAGCTAGCTAGCTCCACTTAGAGGGGGTAGTAACTAGTTACATTTACTCCGTTACATTTACTTGAGTAACTTCTTAGATAAATTGTACTCTTAGTTGTTTTGTTGCAAAATACGTTTTACTTTTACTTGAGTAATATTATTCTAAAGTAACAATACTCTTACTTGAGTAATGTTACTATTTTGGCTACTCTAAGATTACTCACTTCTGGGTAGAAAATAAGAAAATAAATGTATTTGTGTTCCTTTGACTGTTATTTTTGTAAAGGTTTAATTTATTTAAGTGGTAGTTAAAGTTTAAAGTACATGAATTTGCTGATTTTTATGACTGTATTCCTAATTCTATTTCAAAATGTTGCTTTCCACATATTTGTTAATCTTTATTGCCACAATAGAAAGAGCAGGGTGAGAGAGACAGTGGACCAGAGGCCAACAGGGATGATTATGCAGGGTCACAGGTGAGAAGAGAATATAACTAGCTATGTCACTACTACTATTCTTAATTCTATTTATAAAATTTTACTTTTTAGATTTATAGATTTTGACTTTAGATTTTGATATATCATTTTAAAGAACTAAAGTTGGTTCCCTGGTGCTGTGCTGTTTGTGGTTATGTGGTTCTTTAGCTGCTAAGGAGAGGTGCAATTGAATGCAAGAGGATGATAAATCACTCAATAGACCTCTGAACAATTTGTCCCCCTCACTTCTAAAATCATGGCTACGCCCCTGCACCTAGATAATCATTATAAATAACCACAACGCCTCCTCCTCTGCCAGTTAGACGAGGCTGGTGTATATAACTGTATCCAGGAGGACTCGCTTCATTTAATGCTATATATTCATTTGGCTTAATCCATGTTTCAGTTAAACAAAGTACAACCCTGATTCCAAAAAAGTTGGGACAAAGTACAAATTGTAAATAAAAACGGAATGCAATAATTTACAAATCTCAAAAACTGATATTGTATTCACAATAGAACATAGACAACATATCACATGTCGAAAGTGAGACATTGTGAAATTTCATGCCAAATATTGGCTCATTTGAAATTTCATGACAGCAGCACATCTCAAAAAAGTTGGGACAGGGGCAATAAGAGGCTGGAAAAGTTAAAGGTACAAAAAAGGAACAGCTGGAGGACCAAATTGCAACTCATTAGGTCAATTGGCAATAGGTCATTAACATGACTGGGTATAAAAAGAGCATCTTGGAGTGGCAGTGGCTCTCAGAAGTAAAGATGGGAAGAGGATCACCAATCCCCCTAATTCTGCGCCGACAAATAGTGGAGCAATATCAGAAAGGAGTTCGACAGTGTAAAATTGCAAAGAGTTTGAACATATCATCATCTACAGTGGATAATATCATCAAAAGATTCAGAGAATCTGGAAGAATCTCTGTGCGTATGGGTCAAGGCTGGAAAACCATACTGGGTGCCCGTGATCTTCGGGCCCTTAGACGGCACTGCATCACATACAGGCATGCTTCTGTATTGGAAATCACAAAATGGGCTCAGGAATATTTCCAGAGAACATTATCTGTGAACGCAATTCACTGTGCCATCCGCCGTTGCTAGCTAAAACTCTATAGTTCAAAGAAGAAGCCGTATCTAAACATGATCCAGAAGCGCAGATGTCTTCTCTGGGCCAAGGCTCATTTAAAATGGACTGTGGTAAAGTGGAAAACTGTTCTGTGGTCAGACGAATCAAAATTTGAAGTTCTTTATGGAAATCAGGGATGCTGTGTCATTCGGACTAAAGAGGAGAAGGAGGACCAAAGTTATCAGTGCTCAGTTCAGAAGCCTGCATCTCTGATGGTATGGGGTTGCATTAGTGCGTGTGGCATGGGCAGCTTACACATCTGGAAAGACACCATCAATGCTGAAATGTATATCCAGGTTCTAGAGCAACATATGCTCCCATCCAGATGACGTCTCTTTCAGGGAAGACCTTGCATTTTCCAACATGACAATGCCAAACCACATACTGCATCAATTACAGCATCATGGCTGCGTAGAAGAAGGGTCCGGGTACTGAACTGGCCAGCCTGCAGTCCAGATCTTTCACCCATAGAAAACATTTGGCACATCATAAAACGGAAGATACGACAAAAAAGACCTAAGACAGTTGAGCAACTAGAATCCTACATTAGACAAGAATGGGTTAACATTCCTATCCCTAAACTTGAGCAACTTGTCTCCTCAGTCCCCAGACGTTTACAGACTGCTGTAAAGAGAAAAGGGGATGTCTCACAGTGGTAAACATGGCCTTGTCCCAACTTTTTTGAGGTGTTGTTGTCATGAAATTTAAAATCACCTAATTTTTCTCTTTAAATGATACATTTTCTCAGTTTAAACATTTGATATGTCATCTATATTCTATTCTGAATAAAATATGGAATTTTGAAACTTCCACATCATTGCATTCCATTTTTATTTACAATTTGTACTTTGTCCCAACTTTTTTGGAATCGGGGTTGTACATTAAGCTTCTTGTCAGTAATGAGTTCATTAAACATTAGCACTTTAGATACAAGAGATCTAATATTTAATAGCCCCACCTTTAGATCAAAGGTGCAGGCAGCAGCTGTACAGTCAGTATGATCTAATTTTATATTGATAAGGTTACTGGAAAAAACTCTCTGAAAATTTCTACCTTTTTGTTGAGCTCGGGGAACAGACACAGTCTCAATGTAGTGGACCCTGAGTGATGACTCTGTGCAGCTAGCAGACAGTCAGTTTAGCCTGTTCGTCTGCTCCCTGGCCTTGGCTCTGGATTGTCAGAAATTAACTTGGCTTGTTCTGAGACTATGACCTATGCTGCAGGAAATGAGAGCAGTACCTTCCCGAGTGGGATGGATACCGTCCCGCCCAAACAGGCCAGCAGTGCCCTCAAAATTAGCCCAATTATCTATAAAGCCCACACTGTTTTCAGAGCACCACCTGGATAGCCAGCAGTTCAGCGACCATAACCTGCTGTAAGCTACATCGCCACGCCGCATTGGGATGGGGCCAGAGCATACTACAGCATCGGACATCGCCTTCACTAATTTAAACACCTCTACAAAGTTACTCTTTGTAACCTCAGACTGACGAAGGCGTATATCATTAGCTCCTGCATGGATAACTATCTTTGAGAACCTGTGCTTGCCTAGGACCCTAAGATTACCTGCTATGTCCGGCGCCCTGGCTCCTGGTATACACCTGACTAAAGCTGCTGGTGCCCCTAAAGGCTGAGCTAATTTCACGTTCTGTATGATAGAGTCCCCTATAACCAGAGCTCTTTCAGGTTTCTCAGTGGGTGCATCGCTAAGGAGAACAAACCTGTTCAACACGTGACGCAGAGAGGAGTGGTGCTCCCGTGGGCAAGCCTCAACGGTAGCTTTGGCTCTACGCTTATGCCGCTGAGCCGTCACCCATTCGCCCCGCTGTAAGGGCTCTAATGCCGGAGTTGGGGGATTACTAACTCCACCTAGGGCATCCAGACTTTCCCCTACAGAAACTACACTGTTCTCACGCTCACTGGCCTTCTTTAAAGCCTGGACACGCACTTCTAACACTGTAATCTTCTCCGTCAGAGAGCTAACTAATTTGCACTTATCACAAATAAAGCTAATAAAGCTATCGCTAGCGACGGAGGAAGAATGACTAAACTTCCTGCACTCAGCACACTGAACAGGCTGAAGGTGTGCCATGATGAAAAGATTCATGTACCTTAATCGAAGATCTGTTGACATTAAAGCAGATCCAATGTGGATGGCCTCTGCTTGTGGTCTTTATGCAGGAGGAGAAAATGAAAGCTTCCGGTCTTGGCGTTCTTCCGAAAAAAAAAGGAAAAAGGAAAGCAAAAGTGGAAAGTACATGTTGGGGTTCACCCAGAAAGGAAGAAGGAAAGTGACAGTACAATAAAAATGAAGATAATACTGGAAAATTATTTGTAGAAAAAAAAGAAAATTAAAAAAAGATTAGTAATTAATGCCAACGCTTGCGGGAAAAAAAAAAAGGACTCGTCGCAAACAACCCAGGAACCAGGTCAAGATAGGGACGGACATATCAAGTCGATGTTTGGTTGAGAATGGAACTCCACAAGGAAGTGTGATCAGTCCTCTACTGTTTAATATAATGATCAATGATATTTTTTCTGATGTTCAGCTTGATATTGGACAGTCCCTGTTTGCAGATGATGGTGGGTTGTGGAAGAGGGGGAAAAATGTGCGACATACTTTGAAGAAGGTCCAGGAGTCTCTGACTCTTGTAGAGGACTGGGGTACGAAGTGGGGTTTTAGATTCTCAGTTGAGAAAACAAAAACAATGTTTTTTACAAGGAAGAGGGTCTGTGACAGCCTAAAGCTATATCTTTACAACCATCCTGTGGAAAGGGTTTCTTGTTTTAAATTTCTATGAGTGTTCTTTGATACTAGACTTACTTGGAGAGTACATATCTCAAGAGTGGCGGATAAATGTAAAAATGTATTGAACCCGATGAGATGTCTTGCTGGAAGGAACTGGGGAGCAGATTTGGCCTCTTTAAAACTCGCCTCGTCTCGTCTTCTTCCGCTTTATCCGGGACCGGGTCGCGGAGGCAGCAGTCTAAGCAGGGAAGCCCAAACTTCCCTTTCCCCAGACACCTCGGCCAGCTCCTCGGGAAGAACACCGAGGCGTTCCCAGGCCAGCCGAGAGACATAGTCCCTCCAGCGTGTCCTGGGTCTTCCCCGGGGCCTCCTCCCGGGGGGACATGCCTGGAACACCTCCCCAGGGAGGCGTCCAGGAGGCATCCGAAAAAGATGCCCGAGCCACCTCAGCTGATTCCTCTCGATGTGGAGCAGCAGCGGCTCTACTCCGAGCTCCTCCCGAGTGACTGTGCTTCTCACCCTATCTCTAAGGGAGCGCCCAGCCACCCTGCGAAGGAAACTCATTTCGGCCGCTTGTATCCGCGATCTTGTCCTTTCGGTCATTACCCAAAGCTCATGACCATAGGTGAGAGTCGGAACGTAGATCGACCGGTAAATTGAGAGCTTCGCCTTTTGGCTCAGCTCCTTCTTCACCACAACGGACCGGTAAAGCGACCGCATCACTGCGGAGGCTGCACCGATCCGCCTGTCGATCTCACGCTCCATCCTTCCCTCACTCGTGAACAAGATCCCGAGATACTTAAACTCCTCCACTTGAGGCAGAACTTCTCCACCAACCTGGAGAGGGCAAGCCACCCTTTTCCGGTCGAGAACCATGGCCTCGGACTTGGAGGTGCTGATTCTCATCCCAGCCGCTTCACACTCGACTGCAAACCGCCCCAGTGCATGCTGAAGGTCCTGGTTTGAAGAAGCCAACAGGACAACATCATCCGCAAAAAGCAGAGATGAAATCCTGTGGTTCCCAAACAGGATTCCTTCTGGCCCCTGGCTGAGCCTAGAAATTCTGTCCATAAAAATTATGAACAGAACCGGTGACAAAGGGCAGCCCTGCCGGAGTCCAACATGCACTGGGAACAGGTCTGACTTACTGCCGGCAATGCGAACCAGACTCCTGCTCCGTTCGTACAGGGACCGGACAGCCCTTAGCAAAGAGCCCCGAACCCCATACTCCCGAAGCACCCCCCACAGAATACTACGGGGGACACGGTCGAATGCCTTCTCCAGATCCACAAAGCACATGTGGACTGGTTGGGCAAACTCCCATGAACCCTCGAGCACCCTATGAAGGGTATAGAGCTGGTC
This sequence comes from Neoarius graeffei, assembly GCF_027579695.1. Classification (NCBI taxonomy): domain Eukaryota; kingdom Metazoa; phylum Chordata; class Actinopteri; order Siluriformes; family Ariidae; genus Neoarius; species Neoarius graeffei. Next base: position 5,238,805 of record NC_083585.1, read on the forward strand.
CAGTGTTCCGCGACCAGGACGAAAACCGCATTGTTCCTCCTGGATCCGAGGTTCGACTATTGGTCGAATTCTCCTCTCCAGTACCCTGGAGTAAACCTTCCCTGGGAGGCTGAGAAGTGTGATTCCCCTATAATTGGGGCACACTCTCCGGTCCCCTTTCTTAAAAAGAGGGACCACCACCCCAGTCTGCCACTCCAGAGGCACTGTCCCTGACCGCCACGCGATGTTGCAGAGGCGTGTCAACCAAGACAGCCCCACAACATCCAGAGACTTGAGATACTCAGGGCGGATCTCATCCACCCCCGGTGCCTTGCCACCGAGGAGCTTGCAAACCACCTCAGTGACTTCGGCTTGGGTAATGGACGAGTCCACCTCTGAGTCATCAGCCTCAGTCTCCTCAGTGGAAGACATGACGGTGGGATTGAGGAGATCCTCAAAGTATTCCTTCCACCGCCCGACAATGTCCCCAGTCGAGGTCAACAGCTCCCCACCCGCACTGTAAACAGTGTTGGCAGAGTACTGCTTCCCCCTCCTGAGGCGCCGGACGGTTTGCCAGAATTTCTTCGAGGCCGACCGATAGTCCTTCTCCATGGCCTCCCCGAACTCCTCCCAGTTCCGAGTTTTTGCCTCCGCAACTGCCCGAGCTGCAGCACGCCTGGCCTGCCGATACCCGTCAGCTGCCTCGGGAGTCCTGGAGGTTAACATGGCCCGATAGGACTCCTTCTTCAGCTTGACGACATCCCTTACTTCTGGTGTCCACCACCGGGTTCGGGGATTGCCGCCACGACAGGCACCGGAGACCTTGCGGCCACAGCTCTGAACAGCTGCGTCCACAATGGAGGTAGAGAACATGGTCCACTCAGACTCAATGTCCCCCGCCTCCCTCGGAAGCTGGGAAAAGCTCTCCCGGAGGTGGGAGTTAAAGACCTCCCCGACAGAGTGCTCGGCCAGACGTTCCCAGCAGACCCTCACCATACGTTTGGGCCTGCCAGGTCTGTCCAGCTTCCTCCTCCGCCAGCGGATCCAACTCACCACCAGGTGGTGATCAGTTGACAGCTCAGCCCCTCTCTTCACCCGAGTGTCCAAGACATAGGGCCGGAGATCAGATGAAACGACTACAAAGTCTATCATTGACCTCCGACCTAAGGTGTCCTGGTGCCACATGCACTTATGGACACCCCTATGCTCGAACATGGTGTTCGTTATGGACAAACCGTGACTAGCACAGAAGTCCAATAACAAAACACCACTCGGGTTCAGATCGGGGAGGCCGTTCCTCCCAACCACGCCCCTCCAGGTGTCACTGTCATCTCCCACGTGAGCATTGAAGTCCCCCAGTAACACAATGGAGTCCCCAGTCTGAGCACTCCTCAGTACCTCTCCCAGGGACTCCAAGAAGGCCGGATACTCTATACTGCTATTTGGGCCATAGGCACAAACAACAGCAAGAGCCCTCTCCCCAATCCGAAGGCGCAGCGAGGCGACCCTCTCGTTCACTGGGGTAAACTCCAACACATGGCGGCTGAGCTGGGGAGCTATAAGCAAGCCCACACCAGCCCGCCGCCGCTCACCACGGGCGAGTCCAGAGAAGTGGAGAGTCCAGCCCCTCTCGAGGAGCTGGGTTCCAGAGCCCAAGCTGTGCGTGGAGGTGAGCCCGACTATCTCTAGCCGGTACCTCTCAACCTCCCGCACAAGCTCAGGCTCTTTCCCCCCCAGCGAAGTGACATTCCATGTCCCAACAGCCAGCCGCTGTGTCCGGGGATCAGGTCGTCGAGGCCCCTGCCTTTGACTGCCACCCAATCCACATTGCACCAGTCCCCTACTGCTACCTCTGTGGGTGGTGAACCCACAGGAGGTCGGGCCCACGTCACCTCTTCGGGCTGAGCCCGGCCGGGCCCCATGGGCAAAGGCCCGGCCACCAAGCGCTCGCATACTCTTTAAAACTGATTTATGTTTACCTGATCAGAGCAAGGATTGATTATGGGTGCTTGGTTTATGCATCTGCAGCAGCATCTGTACTGGCTAGGCTGGATGTAATCCAAGCTGTTGCATTGAGATTATGTACTGGAGCGGTGGGATCTTCCCCAGTTTGTTCTCTACAGGTTGTGACAGGAGAAATGCCTCTTGGTCTGAGGAGAAAACAGCTGCAGGCCAATTATTGGGTTAATTTGATGGGACAGAGTCCCGATCACCCTGTTAGAAGAGTGATTGAGCCAAGCTGGGAGAGGGATGTGGCGAATCTGCCCAGTTTTGGGTGGACTGTAGAATCTGTTGCCCAGGAATTGAATATTCTTCAGAGGACCTTTTGCCCAGGAGTATTGTGGCCGTTGATCCCTATGTGGCAGCTGGAGGTCCCAGACATTGACCTAATATTGCTTAAAATTAAGGAGCAAGATCCTGAAGCAGAGATGGTTTATAGCTTTCATTGCCATGTAGAAGACAAGTATCGTGATTATGTATTAATATTTACTGATGGATCAAAGGATCAGGATACAGGGGTTACTGGGGCAGCTTTTGTAGTCCAAGGAATGAATGTGCAGGCCTCAAAGAGGACTTCTGATCTGCTGAGTGTGTTTACAGTGGAGTTGTATGCTATCCTGATGGCTGTGCAGTGGGCTGGAAAACTTCAGAATAGGAAGGTGCTGATATGCAGTGACTCTGTGTCGGCTATCAGGAGTCTTGGGAAGGGAATGTCCAAGGGGCGACAAGATATAGTACATGACATCCTTTTGGCAATTAGAGATGTGGGAAGATATGGAGTGACCGAGGCATTTTTATGGATACCTGCCCATGTGGGAATCAAGTTTAATGAAAAGGTGGATAAGCTGGCTAAGGAGGCGACTCGACGGGAAACCGTAGATGTTAATCTGTCCTTATCAAAGTCCGAAGGCAAATCTATTGTGTGGCAGCAATCTCTTTTGAGATGGCAACATCTTTGGGAGCGAGATATAAAGGGCAGGCATCTATTCTCAATAACTAGTAGTGTTGCTGATTCAGTTAATGTTTGCGGAAGTGGTAAACATAAGGAAGATGTCATTATTATTAGATTGAGAATAGGTCATACGTGTCTGAATGGCTCATTATTTATGTTAGGGAAACATCTGGATGGGTTATGTTCTTGCCAGCAGATGGAGACAGTTCACCATGTTTTATTGTCTTGCAGGAACTATGACTGCCATAGAAAAGTATTGATCAGTTCCTTGATGCAGAATGGCATGAAAGAGGTATCACTGAAAAGTGTGCTGGACATAGGGACAAGTGTGAAGGGCAAACGTCATTTGTTCAAGTTTTTACGAGATACTGGCCTATATAACAGAATTTAGTTCTTTGACCGGTTAATACTGTAGGTGGCAGCAATGCAACATATTGGATGCCAGCTGCCGTAAAACTCCAACGAAGAAGAAGAACCCAGGAACCAGGAAGTGCGTTGCAACTCAACAAGGAAGTCCGCTGTAATAATATAAATAATAAATAATAGAAATACTACAGACAAACTCTTTAGAATTTTCTATATTTCTGCATAAATATGACCCGAAACATCATCAGATTCTCAGACAAGTCCTAAAAGTAGATAAAGAGAACCCAGTTAACCAAATGAGACAAAAATATTATACTTGGTCATTTATTTATTGAGGAAAATGATCCAGTATTACATATCTGTGAATGGCAAAATGTATGTGAACCTTTGCTTTCAGTAGACGCATTTTTTTAGGCTTGCTTTTAATAGTTTTTTTTAAATACATTTATTTTTTATTTAGTTATTAGCCTTTTTAATTAGTTATTGAGTTATTTATTAGTTTGTGATTGTAAAGTGCTTAGAGCATATTTGTATAGGCGCTAAATAAATTGTATTTTAATTTTTGGTAAAGCTATAGATAATTAAAAAAACATAAAATTCATATCTGGTTGCTGGTCACCTTCCTTATGTAAGGATCTAAGGACATATTGACACTTGTTTGCTTCTATGAGTTTTCCCGTAACATGCTCTTTAAATTTATTATTACTCTGAAAAGTTACTCTTAGTATTTTAAAGTGCATATCCTGGACCAATTTTGTTTTTTTTTATATATATATGAAAGTATTTCCCTTTACACACTCAGCCAGAAGGGTAATTTTGCACAAGGCCATCTGTCTACAGCAGAAAAAAAAAATAACGTCTGGAAAAATCCCAAGGGAGTCTGGAGCCAGAATCGTGATGTCACCTGCGGAAGCGCCAGCAGGCTGCGAGAGCTTGCACAGTTTCAGTGCAGAGCCTGTGTAGACCAAGCGCTCCCATTTCTCTCTCATTGTCCAGTCTTTTGGGAAATGCTGAGTACTAATCCCCTCAAGATTGGTGCTGCTACACCCTCCTATGATACATCTGTTAACCATTTTAATAATTACATGATAATGTTGAAGAAATTTGCAGAAAACCACCAGGTTGTTTTCTCATAAACAAACCAGCGCTGACATAGGATTCAGAGGGAGGCGTCCCGCACACGACATCACAAAAATCAATGTTTGGCAGGAAATCCAAATGGCAAGTTTTTTCAGAGGCGGACCAATTCGCCTCGAATGGCTTGATTTCAACTGAATTTTTCTGGTATTGCGCAAGGTAAAAAAAAAATTGCAGAGAATGCAGAATGTTACAGATATATGACCAAAGTTTAATATAAAATAGGAGAATTACATTGATCTTGCTCCTGAATTTACCAATGACATGCCCTTTAAGCTTCTCTACTTGCTTTATGCTACAATCTGAATTCATGTCTCCCTTAGTTTTCTGATAAATAACTAATTAATTACTTTTATTAATATTGTAGGGCAGGCAATTGTCCCTAAACCAATCAAAATATTGTTCAACAACTACTTTACATATCTGCTCATTAGTATTAGCATTTTTGCTCTTGCATACCTTAACCTGGATGGTAATATCATCCGCATATTTAACTATATGACTCAGTTCATTTTCAACAATATCAAGATCGTTAATAATAATTTAAACTTTTATAGTGCCTTTCTCACACCCAAGGCCACTTTACAATTACAAAAAAAAAAGCACCAAAAGAGGCTTAGGATGTAATTCCAGTGGCATCGCTACCCACAGTCCCACCAAAAGGCGCACGAAGGTATGTCCCACACTGCCTGCACAGCCACCACAACACCATCAGGCAACATCATTCAGAACAGCGCACCGAGCACAGAAGCACCACCGCACAGAGCGCTGGACAACCATGATGTTAAAAGAGTAACGACCTCACTGCAGTCCATTGCGAGGAACACAGGCATCACCCATGGCAGACCAAGGCCTGAAGAGAACTGACACCCAAAACTGGGTCTGGAGCTCCGCCACAACCACCGGACAAAACATTCAAACCAAGAACAACCATCAAGCTATATAAACACAAAACAAAAAACAAAGGGGGGGGGGGGGGGAATAAAAAGCTACAGTGAGAAGCGGAAGCCAAAACGTGCACAGCGTACTCTCAACCGGAAATGGGAACAATAATAAACAAATTAAAAAGATGTAGGTGACTTACACTTCCTTGAGTCATTCCCTTACTAACAAAATGCCACTGATAAGTATTACCCCTAAAAACGAGCTTTTGTTTTCTATCTTTAAGAACATTCTAAGCACCATTTTTTTTAAGTGGTCTTAAAAATTGAACTACACAAATATATGCAAATCACTTGTAGACCACAATCAAATTACAGAAAGTATATAAAATGAAATAAGTGTTGGACATGCCATTTTTGCACAGGAAAAGGAATTGGGTTCTGTCTCTGAGGTGTCAAATTTGGAATACATTCAGTCAAAGATTAGAGGTTGATGAAATTCAGTATGTTGTCTCTGTCAAGTGGCTCATCCTTTATGGCAACAAGTTTATTAATGGTAAAGACTCTATCACTGAAGTTAATGGTGCATTGCCTGTCTTTGGATTGATAAAACAAAATATTTTAGTTGTTAATTCATCTTTACATTGCTTTGAATATCAGATTTCTGAAACCTTGGAGCTGAACAGAGATTTATTAGCTGATGAAATAGTTGTACCTCATCTTGGCAAAAGAATTCATTGACTGTGAAAACTTAAATGATTGCACATCGTATTATTCGGTGCAATTTAATAACAGAGAATAAGTCCTGAGAAAAGATTATTTTAATGATATAATGTTGTATTAACATGGTTAAATGGATGAAGTGATGAGGTTAACTTTGTTTAGCCTCATGTGAATTTTCACAACAACAATTTCACTAAATCAATTCCTAGATTGGCGGCACGGTGGTGTAGTGGTTAGCACTGTCACCTCACAGCAAGAAGGTCCTGGGTTCGAGCCCCGGGGCCGGCGAGGGCCTTTCTGTGTGGAGTTTGCATGTTCTCCCCGTGTCCACGTGGGTTTCCTCCGGGTGCTCCGGTTTCCCCCACAGTCCAAAGACATGCAGGTTAGGTTAACTGGTGACTCTAAATTGACCGTGAGTGTGAATGGTTGTCTGTGTCTATGTGTCAGCCCTGTGATGACCTGGCGACTTGTCCAGGGTGTACCCTGCCTTTCGCCCGTAGTCAGCTGGGATAGGCTCCAGCTTGCCTGCGACCCTGTAGAAGGATAAAGCGGCTAGAGATAATGAGATGAGATGAGATGAGATAAATTGTGTGTATGTGTGTTCTAAATATACCTTAAAGGGATACTTTTCAAGTTTTGGGAAGTGGGAGTGGACAAATATGTTTGCTTTATGCAAATGTATGTGGCCAGGTTGGGAAGGATAAGGCTGGACACATCAAAAATGATTTTTGTGGGTATTTTATTCCCCCACTGCATTTAAAAAAAAAACCCAAAGCAGTGTTAATAATTTTGAGGGTTTAGCACAATTCAGTGTGAACAAAACAATATAGTATTTTCCTGGAGTTCTCTATTTAGCTTCCAACCTCAAACTATGCAATAAAATAAACTAAAGAAACTATGTGATGTGGACTCTGGACAACAATATTGAAACTCTTTTTAAATAAAGAAAATAAAAATACAAAAACCCAAGTAAATGCATTTTTTAAACCACACAGCTCATAAAGATGCTTTCTAGTAAAATGCAATAACTGGTAAATATACAGAACATTCATGAGCGAAAACTGCATTTATAAACACTTTTAAATAACTCACAAATTTCTCAGAATAAAACACACTCTCGCTCCAGTTTGCAGCCTGCGCACTTTTACACACACACACACACACACACACACACCTTAACACATCTTTTCTCCCCATTGGACCATCAAAAGCATATAAAAATACACACATTTTATATAAACAGTCAGAATGCAACAATATAAGTTGATTCTGTACATAAGTGCACTTTATCACGACTTATGCCGACCAGCCACTCACTACATTGCTCGCTGTCTCTACGTCACTTCCTGATTTCTGAAACAACAGGGGAGGGGCACAGAAAATGCATGCATTAATCACACGTGGGGAAAAAATGGTGGCGTTAAAAGGAATTTGCAGTAACTTCAACAGCCCTAATTTTATCTATAAAACTCCCCACTCCTGGTAGGAGAGATAATCCGCCACCACCATATGCAGCCCCCAGCCTGTGGGCCAAATCGAATTTAAAGTGTTGAAGGGCGATACCCAGAGTGATCCATGCGGTGGTCCCACTGGTTGGAACAGAGGGTGAACGGGTGTCCGAGCAGGTAGTACTGGAGAGTGAGGACTGCCCAATTGATGGCCAAGCACTCTTTCTCCATCAATATTTTCCACCGATCCAGCAAAGAGTGACCTGGAAAAAGCAGCGCTGTAACCACAGCCCCATAATAAGAGTGTCTGCTAACTGCCTGTAATGTAATCTCAAAACAAAATTTTGGCTTGCTGTATGTATTTGACAAGGAACAAATTTTGTATCCAACTGTTTGGATAGAGCCGTGATGTACTTGCCCCAGGAGTTGCTGAAATAGCTCAGTAGGGCGAGTGTTAGAGTAAAAATCTTTGGTTCAATCCCAGGTTTCAGTATCAAGGACTGTGGCTTGGTCTGTGTTTTTTTTTTTTTGGCTAGGTCGATGCCAATAATTTGATGGTTAAAACAATGATGCTGTTTGACTTTGGTTCCATGGAGCTTCTAAACTAGCATCCACCGACTGTTTCAAAGGAAGGCTCCTTTTGGTCAAGCCAACTTTTATATTCCAAACCATTTGTGACCGTCACCATGGAACAACTTCTTTTCAAGATGGGTACGGGCTAGTTCTGCAATTTTGAATCTGGGCTTTATTGCAGAGTCATCACAGCTTCGATGGTATTGGGCACTATATGTCTGTATTGATCTTCTAAAACACAAATGCACTGAATAATTTGGCTCCATGGTGTCATGGTTAGCACTCTGGATGGTGAATCCAGTCATCTGAGTTCAAATGTTGGTGGAACCTGTAAAAGTTTGCGCCTGCATTGAATGATGGATAAATAAGACAATTTTGTTCCAGTGAGGAAAATCCCACTTTTATGCAATGCCTGATTAAAATACATGAAAAACAGAAACGTCCCCCCTTTTTATTACAAAGATGAAAACATTAGCCGAATGGAAAATGTCCTCATTTTTTTTCTCAGAAATCTGGTCACCTTAAATTACATAATTGTTTTGGGGGTTTTTTGCAATCAAATACAGTAATGACATGGATAATAACGAGTTCATGATGTAAACAAACCTGCAGTAGTCAGCAAGTAAACAATGAATGTGAAAACGTGTTGAACAACACAACACAACTCACAATGTTTGTTACAGTAGCTGCATAATTAACACTGGTTGCCGATCACCGCTGGAAAAAGGGATGGACTAAACACAATGGATTAGTCTCATTTCCAATCGAAAAATAAAGACTCATAAAGTATCTTTAGAAAAAAGCCAAAAATACACCAAACAAAGCCAGTTAGCTCATGTTAGCGATCGTTTAACGATTCTGTACAGGGCTCGAAATTCGTATATTTTTTCGCCAGCCAGCCAGACTAGTTACTTTCCAAAGTAACTAGCCAAACAGAAAATCAACTCGCCAAAATTTGTTCGTGTATGAATTTTACTCAGGGGTGAAAGTAACTTTTATTTCTTGCCGGTACTATTATTTTGAGTCATAGTGCGCGCGCGCAGCGAGCGCCGAAAAATACACCTAATTATTTATTATTGTCTACTTATCAAGCATTCACTAGGACTTCTTATCACTCAGTAGTACTAGTGTAGTACGTTTTTTAATCACACTATCACTCTTTCATCCACCCGTATCAGTTTTTGATTATAAATAAATTGCAAACATCATTTCAACAACACAATCGTTTGAATAACATTTTTTTAGCTGAACAGTTGAAAACTAACTTTTCATTTTGGACATTCTGTCTCCTAAAACACTTTGGATAGCAGCTGCACACGTGGCGCAGGATGAAGCAGTGGCTCCGCGCGCGCTCTCCCGCACGCTGTCTGCCGAGTGAAACATGGAAGGAATTCACTTCAGACAGAATTCAGAGACAGGGCACAACCAGTTATATGCAATGGATATTGAGAAAAACGCGTTGCTTTTGGTAAATTGACGTTAGCAGGTGTGTTATGCTGAAAGTGCATTTTTTTTTTCAGAGACAGTATATTTTTCTTTCCAGTACGGCCAAATCTTTTAGTGGTACACCAGACCGGCCAGGACCGGCTCACTTTCACCCCTGATTTTACTTCTGTCAAAAATAACACAAAAGAGAGTAGTTACCATTGTTCATGACTAATGTGCATTTATTTCAAGAACTGGAGTATTTTGATACTATTGTTAAATACATAAATGAGAACAACACAGAGCACCATAATATAATATCAACAAATAATAATATAGAGTAGAGTGGGGGAAAAAGCCCCCCTTAAGGAAAATTCAGTTTTTCTCCAAGTTGAAATAAACCATGTGTTTAGTTTTAATCATAGTTTTGACAACAGTGACATGAACAATAATGCCACCTAAAGTTTGCCTAAAGTTAATACTTAATTTTTTTTTTTTTACAAAAACAAACATTGTGCCAAGGGGGCCTTTTACCCTGTCCCCCCCCAGTGGGGTAAAAGGCCCCCTGAGGTGGGGCAATAGGCCCCCTCACTCAAAAAAAGCTGTTTGGATAGAAAAGTGTTTACTTAAGCCTATAATGTGAAAGAAACAAGAAAATATCCCTGAACTAATGAATAGATGCATTATTTTATTATATTTTGCATTTTAATTTCAATTTTTTTTATTTCAATTATTTTTAATATTAAGTTCAAATTACTTGCTTTACTCAGCCAGGTAAGCGAGATGTTATTAAAAACTATGTATCTGCTATTCAGAAATGTATGAAATACAGTAGTTATGATAAAAGGAAACGATGCCCCCTGGGGGCCATTTACCCCGCCATTAAGGGGGCGTTTTACCCCACAGACTACACTTTTACAAAAAAGGGTCTTACTTTCAAAATGTGATTCAACTTTTTATACCTAATGTATTTTTTTTAACGTACTGACTTGTCTACTCATACCACATACACAGCTGTGATATCTGATGAAATAGCAGCTATCTAAATACAGTTTTACTGATATCTGAAAATTATATCACTTACCATGAAATTTGATTTCTCTCCGCTGCGTTGCTGATATGTGATCCACAGTGGATATTTGTATATCCCCGTTGTCAAGCCAGTCCATAGCAACAATAGAAATGTAACTTTGCACCATCTGGTGGTTATTTTGGGTAAAACAGGCCAGGGGCGTATTACCCCATGGGGGCTTTTTCCCCCACTCTACTCTATTGGACTTTTTTCCCCGGTCTGCAGGTTGGGATGTCTGTAAACCAATCAGGATGCTCTTTGTCAAGCATGCGCTTCATGAACAGGCACACGCGCAGTCTCTTTTGCGCACTCCGTCAAATGCGCGATGCAGACATTAATGTTTCACGTGCACGCGCTTGCTCGCTTGCTCTAGATTCCGGGAGATATTCTCCAGTTTGCGGGCATCAGGGAACAGTGTTGCCAGATACTGCTGACGTTTTCCAGCCCAAAATATGTTCAAAACCCACCAAAATGCACTTAAAACTGCCCAATCTGGCAACACTGTCAGGGAGCTGCTATCAATATGCGGGAGACTCCCGGAACTTCCGGGAGACTTGGGATGTCTGTTATAAGCATGCGCAGTAGTGAAAAAACCGACAGCCTGACCGTCCTGCTGATAAACACATCGATTAACACAGACACGGCACGCGCTGAATATAGTTGACGGTGTGTCTGAATCTTCACTTCATAGATATTTATTTTCAACTCACCAGCTGGGCTGCCTAGTGACAGGAATTACTTGCCAAATGACAAATTAAGTCGCCTCAGGCGACCGGACCACCACAAATTTCAAGCCCTGCTGTACAAAGTTGCCATAAAAGCTAACACTACTTTTGCATGACTAATGGAAATATAATGCACATGACTACTGAAGATTATTTAAGAAGGAGGAAAAAAAAACCTTAATGCTCACTCACTTGCCTTGATGAACTGCTTTGCGTGCCAGACAGCAGAACTCAAAACTTGCCTCTGTGTCGCGCTGTTCTCCAGTAATGAATATGTCCTCAGTGGCGTCACACGTTACATTGCACTTACGCTGTAGCTCACGTTATCCAAGCTTTCAGTGGAAAGGAGTGCTGGGATTGGCTATTTCAAGACTGCTAATCTGTTTTGCTCTGCATGTGTGGATTTGAATCCCACCCTCATTGCATACATGTCATTTAACCTCATCTTGACCATGAAGGGTGTATCTCCATGGGGTGACCAAGATGGTGTCTGTGTAACTTGTGATGTGTGTAGCTCTGCAACATGACAAACGAAACCTAATATGCTGAATTGCTAAATATGCTTAAGGGCTGATTAGAATGAACCTAATTGATAAACTAAATAGCTATTACAAGGCCTTCACTTAGAAAGTTTTTTTTATCATCGTTTTCTTTCATTTTATTCATTGTTATCCAACTAGCTCCTAGAGTTAACCATTCAGTGAACCTGCGAACTAAAGGCAAAGTGAACATCGCACTATGCGAACTAAACCAACAGGAGTTGGTAAACATACTTGCTGCTTTTTTTGAGTTATCCGTCAATATGGAAACAGAGGAAGAGATCCACGGTGTAATGCATTCCTATGCCAGAAAGTCTCTGAGTGAAAAGTTTGAACCGGATGCTTTACAAGATGAAGAGTGTTTGGTGCCACAACCAGAAACTCTGAAATCACGACCAGCCAAAAAGTCGAAGACGTGCCAGTGACGAGGATGATAAAGAAGCTGTGCCCATCTTGCATTTGCTAATAATAATGGAAAGAATTGAAAAGATGTGAGAAGAATCTCTCAAATGGCTGCAGTCACTTGAGGCAACTGTTAAAGATAATACAAATTCCATTAAAAGTGTCACCCACATCCTTGACTCTATGGGGAAACAAGTAGAAGACATGTCGAATAAAGTCATTGCCATACAAAGTAAAGTCCACATCTTAGAAAAAGAGAACAATGTCCTCTTAGACAAAAGCAGTGACCTAGATGCCTATAAAAGAAGATGGACTCTACGAGTGTCTGGCATTCCGGAGCAAGCAGGTGAGAACGTGAAGAATGTCATCATCAACGTTTTCAAACAGGTCTCCCCAGACATCATGGATCAGCTGGCTTACTCAGTGAACATCACTCACAGATTAGGTCCCTGCTCTGCAGAGGTGTGTGCCAACCATCACATCATAGTTTGGTTCCTGTCATGAGCACATAGGGGCAAAGTTTGGAGGGATGCCAGAACATCAGTCATACTCAAAGAAAGAAAGATGAAAGTTTGCGAGGACCTGACTCAAGAGATCAAGGATGCAAGAAACAAACTGTGGCCATTGGTTGAACAGGCTAAGAAAGAGGGCAAGAAAGCAGGCTTCAAAGGTCCCTTTGCATACATTGTTGGTAAAAAAGTCACAGTACATAATACGTGAGTGAAAACAATTTTCTATCTGCTGCCATTCTTGTGTAGTACTGCCTTCTATGGGGTTAAACTACTAAAAAGCATGTAATATGGTTTATTTAGCAATATCAATCTTTCTCATTTAAAGCTTTGAATCTTAGGTTTGCAGCCTTGTGATGGCCTGGCGACTTGTCCAGGGTGTACCCCGCCTTTCGCCCGTAGTCAGCTGGGATAGGCTCCAGCTTGCCTGTGACCCTGTAGAACAGGATAAAGCGGTTAGAGATGATGAGATGAGATCTTAGGTTTGCATGCTATACCGTTAGTCACCAGGTGGTGGTGCCTTCCTTTCATGATTTGGTGTCACTTAAAATGAAACAAGGAGAAAAAAAAACTTTTATGTTTGAAAACTCTAGCAATGTGTTTGTGGCGGCGGGGGCATGGCCAAGCGTCAGTCTGTGAATGGAGGGCAGAGTCATGGAAGGTAAGTGGTGGAATCATTGCACCTGATGGGGATTAACCTGCGTTTGTGTGTCTTCCCCAGTGACCGTGCCCTTTAAAAGGAGAGGAGAGCAGAGAAAAGGAGCTCTCCCCAACCAGAACACACGTGTGTGTGTGTGCGCGCGCACGGGGATGTTCACAACTACCCTTTAGTGTCGATCCACATTCTGTTTCAAGGGGAGAAATTTAGAGTACAGGCGGCGGTTAATCCTCACCTTACCCACTCAATAATTTTGGGGACTGATTGGCCAGGATTTAGGGAATTAATGACACACTTAGTGAAGAGTGGGGCCTGCCATAGTTCAGCGGGGGGAGGTCCTGGAGTGGCATTGGCGGGAGCAGCTGTCACAGAGCCATCTATGTCATCACCACGTCAGAGTGAGGAGCAGCAGGCTCCTCCTCCCTCTCTCGGGGATTCACTCGCGGATTTCCTGTTAGAGCAGTTGCGAGACGAGACTCTGCGGCATGCGTTTGACCAAGTGAGAGTAATCGATGATCAAACACTCCAGCCAAACGCCACCCCGTCCTTCCCCTATTTTTCTGTTATTAAGGATAGTGTTAGGACTAGGACTGTTTTGGCCTCTAGAGGCCGCTGTTATTTCCTTTTCAAGTCGTGTTTATTTTGGCCTCTAGAGGCCGCCACTGTTCCTGTGTTTTGTGTTTGTGTTAATTGCCTAATTATCTTCACCTGTGTCCTTAATTAGTTTGTCTATTTATACCCCTGAGTTCAGTCCTCTTGTCACGGAGTCTTTGTGCTGTTATGTTTATCTCCAGTTTCCTTTGTACTGTGTTTTTTGATGATCTTAGCTTTTGAATTTTTGCACTTTGCTTTTCTTTTGGATTATACTCTTTGGGTTTTTTTTGTCTTTTGTTTTGCCCTGTATATAGTGTATATAGTTTAAATAAACCTTTTGATTCTTTTTCTACTTCCGCCTCACGCCTCTGCATTTGAGTCATCCCCCTGGTGGCCTAGTGGGGGTTTGCTGGATTATCACACCAACGAACCAGGTTCGAATCCCAGCAAAACCCTAACAGAAAGACTCCGTCATGACCGACTCAGCAGAGGCTGCTTCAACTGTCTACCCGGCCAACCTTCAGGGAATTATGGCAGCTTTGACACGCTTCGGAGCGACCATGGACGCTCATGGACGTACGCTCACCAGCCAACGTGAGGCCCTCGCTCGCCACGAGGAACTGCTTCAGCAAATTGGGAAAACCCTGGCACAGCTGACATCTCTGCCTGCATCTCCTGCTCCTGATCCAGTTCCTGCTCCTGATCCAGCTCCCACCCCTGCTCCAGTGCCTCCTGCAATGCTGCCTTCTTCACCTCGCGAACCCAGCCTTCCTGCACCACAGAGGTATGACGGCAAGCACAGTGAGTGCCGAGAGTTCCTTACCCAGTGTCAACTCACCTTTGAGCTTCAGCCTACCACCTACACTACGGATCGCCGCAAGATTGCCTTTGTGATCACCTTATTAGCTGGTAAGGCGCGGGCCTGGGCTACTGCTATCTGGCAAAGACAGGGACCTGAGTGCTTTGATTTCCAGCTGTTTTCTGAAGAGATGCTTCGGGTCTTCGATCAGGCAGACATCAGTACCGACGCAGCCCGAAAGCTCATGTCCATCCGGCAAGGAGGAAGCGTCGCAGATTACGCCATCTCGTTCCGAACACTCGCAGCAGTAAGTGGATGGAACGAGACTGCCCTGGTGTCAGCCTTCCACCATGGTCTGTCTGACCCCATCAAGGACGGTCTGGCCTCTATTGGATGCCCAAGTGACCTCGAAACCCTCATCTCACATGCTATTCGTCTGGACAACAGGATGAGAGAACGCCACCAAGCCTTGAGCCCCCCCAGCCTCCCTACCTCTACCTGGAGACCATCTACCTCCTTCAGTGACTGTCCAGAACCCATGCAAGTGGGTCGTACTCGCCGCTCCGCATCTGAGAGGGAGCGCAGAAGGAGGGACAAGTGCTGCATCTACTGTGGCAAGCCTGGTCACTTCCGAGCATCATGTCCCGAACTCTTGGGAAAAGGACCGCCCCGTCCAGCCGAGGGAGGGTTGTGACGGGGCCTACCCTCTCTCCCGGACTCCCTGGTCAAGGAATCTACATCCCGGTCTCCATCTCCTGGGGTGAGTCTGTCCACTCTTGTCAAGCTTTGATAGACTCAGGGGCGGCTGGGAACTTTATGGATATTCACTTCGCCCAAAGCATCAATATACCTACTGCACCTCTTGAAGTCCCTCTGTCTGTGTCTGCCCTCGATGGCCAAGCGTTAGGTGATGGAAGAGTCACCCAAGTTACTTCTCCAGTCTTCCTCCAGTCTCAAGGTCACAAGGAAGAAATATCCCTGCACCTGATTCCTTCACCTGAGTTCCCAGTTATTCTAGGCCTTCCTTGGCTTACTCGCCACAACCCTCGCATAGACTGGGTAACAAGCCAGGTTGTGGAATGGGGCCCTGCATGCCATGCCTCTTGTCTGCTCTCTAGCTCTCCTGGGTCTCCTGCCGAGCCCCCTGATCTCACCGAGTTATCTCAAGTTCCCACAGAGTACTGGGATCTCAAGGAGGTATTCAGCAAGAGCAGGGCCGCCGTTCTTCCTCCGCACCGGGCCTACGACTGTGCCATCGACTTGCTCCCTGGGACTACCCCTCCTCGTGGCAGACTGTTTTCACTCTCTCAGCCAGAACGCAAGGCCATGGAGGAATACCTCAAAGATGCCCTGGTCTCTGGGTTTATTCGACCCTCCACTTCACCTGCTGGAGCCGGCTTCTTCTTTGTCGGCAAGAAGGATGGGGGGCTCCGACCATGTATTGATTACAGGGGCCTGAATAAGATCACTGTGCGCAACCGATATCCCCTTCCGCTGATGTCCACAGCTTTCGACCTGCTCCAAGGCGCCACCGTCTTCACCAAGTTGGACCTACGGAACGCATACCACCTCATCCGTATCCGACAGGGAGACGAGTGGAAGACTGCCTTTAACACCCCGTCTGGGCACTACGAATACCAGGTGATGCCCTTCGGACTCACCAACGCACCAGCTGTTTTTCAGGCCCTAATCAACGACGTCTTAAGGGACATGATTAACCTATACGTTTTTGTCTACCTCGACGACATCCTTATCTTTTCCAAGACCGTGCAGGAGCACCGCCACCATGTCCGCCAGGTTCTCCAGAGGCTGCTACAGAACAATCTGTTCGCCAAGGCCCAGAAATGCGAATTTCATGTTCCCGAGGTCTCCTTTCTGGGATTTATTGTACGGACAGGCCAACTCCAAATGGACCCTGCCAAGACCCTGGCCGTCCGGGATTGGCCTACTCCCAAGTCCGTTAAGGAGGTTCAGCGGTTCTTAGGATTCGCTAACTTCTACCGCAAGTTCATCAGGAACTTCAGTTCTGTGGCAGCACCCATGTCAGACCTCACCAAAGGGACAGGTGGATCTTATGGCTGGTCTCCTCAGGCAGAAAAGGCGTTCAAAGACCTCAAGGACCGCTTCTGCACGGCACCCATTCTGGTTCTCCCGGACACCTCCCAACCATTCATCGTGGAGGTGGACGCCTCGGACAGTGGTGTCGGCGCGGTGCTCTCTCAACGTTCGGAAGGAAAGCTGCACCCCTGCGCTTACTTCTCCCACCGCCTGAGTCCTGCTGAGTCCCGGTACGATGTGGGGGATCGAGAACTGCTAGCGGTCAAACTGGCCCTTGAGGAGTGGAGGCACTGGCTGGAGGGAGCACAACATCCATTCCTGGTTTGGACTGACCACAAGAACCTGGAGTACCTCCAGCAAGCCAAGAGACTGAACCCTCGACAGGCTAGGTGGGCCCTGTTTTTCAGTCGGTTTGACTTCACCCTCTCATACCGCCCCGGCTCCAAGAACACCAAACCTGACGCACTGTCCAGACTGTTCTCTGCCACTAACAGGGAGAATGAAGTCGGGCCTATTATCCCTGTGTCCCGGATTGTGGCCCCTGTCCGCTGGGGTATTGAGGAGGCTGTCTGACGAGCCCAACGCCAGGACCCCGGTCCTGGGACGGGGCCACCAGGCCTCTTGTACGTCCCACATCAAGCCCGGGCCAAGGTTCTCCAGTGGGGTCACTCTTCCCCTCTCACCGCCCACCCGGGAGCTCGGAGGACCCTGGACTTCCTGAAAAGACGCTTCTGGTGGCCTAACATGGAGAAGGAAGTAAGGTCATTTGTCCTGTCCTGTGAGGTTTGCACCAGAACCAAGAACCCACGACAGCGTCCCCAGGGTCTCCTGCATCCTCTGACCATTCCCCGGCGTCCCTGGTCCCACGTGGCAGTCGACTTTATCACGGGTCTCCCTGAGTCACAAGGTAACACGGTCATTTTGGTCTTAGTTGACAGATTCTCCAAGGCCTGCCGCTTCATACCACTGTGCAAACTCCCCTCTGCTCTTGAAACTGCGAAACTTTTGTTTAATCATGTCTTCCGAGTCTTTGGTCTTCCACAGGACATCGTCTCAGACCGAGGGCCCCAGTTCTCCTCCCGAGTGTGGCACGGGTTCTGCAAGGTCATCGGAGCCACTGCCAGCCTCTCCTCTGGGTTTCACCCACAGTCCAATGGTCAGACGGAGAGGCTCAACCAGGACCTGGAAACCACCCTGCGAGGCCTGGCTATGGATAACCCGACATCGTGGAGCACCTGGCTGCCATGGGCGGAGTACGCCCACAACACCCTGCAGTCATCGGCCACCAAGCTGTCGCCATTCCAGTGCCAATTCGGGTTCCAGCCACCTCTGTTCCCGGACCAGGAGGAGGACGCGGGGGTGCCCTCGGTCAACCAATATGTGAGACGGTGTCGCAAGACCTGGAGCAAGGTCAGGAAGACCCTCATACAGACCTCCAGAACCAACCAGACTCAGGCCAACCGCCATAGAAGACCTGCACACGCTTTCCGCCCTGGGCAGCGTGTTTGGCTGTCCACTAAGGACCTTCCACTGCGGGTGGAGAACCGCAAGCTTGCTCCTCGCTACATTGGCCCCTTCAAGGTGGTGCGCAGGGTGAACCCTGTCTCCTACCGGCTCCAGTTGCCCCGGACTCTGAGGATCAACCCCACTTTCCATGTTTCCCTGTTACGGCCCGTACTGACGTCTACGTATGCCCCTGCCCCTAGGAACCCCCCACCCCCCCGCATCTTCCAGGGGCAGACTGTGTTCACTGTGAATCGCCTGCTTGACTCCCGCCGGGTCCGCGGCGGGTTGCAATATCTGGTGGACTGGGAGGGCTATGGTCCTGAGGAGCGCTGCTGGGTTCCTGCTCGGGATGTTCTTGATAAAGAACTATGTCGGGACTTCCATTCGGCCCATCCGGATCGCCCTGGGAACGTCAGGAGACGCTCCTAGAGGGGGGGGTCCTGTTAGGACTAGGACTGTTTTGGCCTCTAGAGGCCGCTGTTATTTCCTTTTCATGTCGTGTTTATTTTGGCCTCTAGAGGCCGCCACTGTTCCTGTGTTTTGTGTTTGTGTTAATTGCCTAATTATCTTCACCTGTGTCCTTAATTAGTTTGTCTATTTATACCCCTGAGTTCAGTCCTCTTGTCACGGAGTCTTTGTGCTGTTATGTTTATCTCCAGTTTCCTTTGTACTGTGTTTTTTGATCTTCTTAGCTTTTGAATTTTTGCACTTTGCTTTTCTTTTGGATTATACTCTTTGGTTTTTTTTTGTCTTTTGTTTTGCCCTGTATATAGTGTATATAGTTTAAATAAACCTTTTGATTCTTTTTCTACTTCCGCCTCACGCCGCTGCATTTGAGTCATCCCCCTGGTGGCCTAGTGGGGGTTTGCTGGATTATCACACCAACGAACCAGGTTCGAATCCCAGCAAAACCCTAACAGATAGATTATACCGAGTGACGCAGGACACTCAGACTAAGGAACAAATAACCCAACTTTTAATTCCAAAGAGTCGCTGGGAATTTATATTCCCGGTGGCTCACTTTAATCCCATGGCTGGACACTTAGTGCAAGACAAGACACTAGCCCAAATAATGGCCCGGCTCTATTGGCCAGGGATTCGCGGCGATGTCCATAGGTGGTGTACGGCGTGCCACGAATGCCAGTTAGTAAATCCCGCGGCCATCCCAAAAGCGCCTTTGCGCCCCTCTGCCATTAATCGAGACCCCATTCGAAAGAATTGGGATGGATCTCGTCGGGCCATTAGATCGGTCAACACGAGGATATCGCTTTATTTTAGTTCTGGTGGACTATGCAACGCGATATCCGGAAGCAGTGGCTCTTCGCAATATCTCAGCACGTAGTATTGCTGAAGCACTCTTCCGCATCATCTCCCAGGTCGGAATCCCCAAAGAGATTCTGACTGATCAAGGCACTAGGTTTATGTCACGTACACTGCGCAAACTCTATGGGTTACTGGGAATTAAGCCTATCCGCACCAGCGTTTATCACCCACAAACAGATGGCTTAGTCAAACGGTTTAATCGCACCCTCAAAAACATAATTAGAAAATTCGTAAGCAAGGACGCACGCAACTGGGATAAATGGCTCGAGCCCCTGTTATTCGCAGTGTGAGAGGTCCCACAAGCCTCCATGGGGATCTCCCCATTCGCATTACTATACGGGCATAAGACGCGTGGCATTCTGGATGTGCTACGGGAAAATTGGGAGGAGGGACCTTCAACCAGTAAAAACGAAATTCAATACGTTATTGACCTGCACACCAAACTCCACACACTCACGCACCTAACCCTGGAGAATTTGTGGCAGGCCCAAGAATGTCAAGTCCGTCTGTACGACAGGGGCACGCGCCTTAGGGAATTCACACTGGGAGATAAAGTACTCGTGTTGTTGCCCACGTCGAGCTCTAAATTGATCGCCAGGTAGCAAGGACCCTTTGAGGTCACACGGCGAGTCGGGGACATCGACTATGAGGTGAGGCGAACGGACAGTGGTGGGGTGTTACAGATATACCACCTCAACCTACTAAAACTTTGGAACGAGGAGGTCCCCATGGTGTTGGTGGTTCCAGAGAAGGCAGAGCTGGGGCCGGAGGTTCAAAAAGGGAAATTGACATCGCCCACCGCTCTGGTCCCCTGTGGAGACCACCTCTCCCCGACCCAGCTCACGGAGGTCGCCCAGTTGCAAACAGAATTCTCCGACATGTTTTCACCACTGCCCGGCCGCACCCATCTCATAGAACACCACATTGAGACACCCCCGGGGGTAGTAGTGCGCGGCCACCCTTACAGACTGCCCGAACACAAAAAAAAGGTGGTTCGGGAAGAGCTCGAGGCCATGCTCGAAATGGGCATCGTTGAGGAGTCCCACAGTGACTGGAGCAGCCCGGTGGTCTTGGTTCCCAAGGCCGACGGGTTGGTCCAGTTCTGCATGGACTATAGGAAAGTCATCATGGTGTCTGAGTTTGACGCATACCCAATGCCTTGTATTGACGAGTTGCTCGATCGACTAGGCATGGCTCGTTTTTATTCGACACTGGATTTGACAAAGGGATATTGGCAGATCCCCTTGACTCTGCTATCCCGAGAGAAAACAGCCTTTTCCACACTGTTTGGCTTACACCAGTTCGTCACACTTCCTTTTGGGCTGTTTGGGGCACCCGCTACGTTCCAGCGGCTTATGAATAGGGTCCTCCGCCCCCATGCCACCTGTGCGGCCACCTACTTGGACGACATTATTATTTATAATAATGATTGGCCGTGGCACGTGGAACACCTAAGGGCCGTCCTTTGGTCGCTGAGGTGAGCGGGTCTCACAGCCAACCCGAAGAAGTGTGCGATTGGGTGGGTGGAAGTATGGTATCTGGGTTTACACTTGGGCAATGGGCAGGTGCGTCCCCAAATTAATAAGACAACAGTTCCTGGGGCTGACTGGCTACTATCGTAGGTTTATACCTAATTATTTGGACGTCACCAGCCCGCTGACTGATCTCACTAAAAATGGAGCACCAGATCCGGTCCAGTGGATGGAGCAATGCCAGCGGGCTTTCTTGGAGGTAAAGGCTGCACTGTGTGGGGGGCCACTGTTACACTCCCCTGACTTTTCTCTTCCCTTTATTTTGCAGACGGACGTGTCGGACAGAGGGCTGGGGGCTTGCCCTCCGCTACTACCTGCTGGGGTGCCCTTTCACCCTCTGTTCGGACCACGCGCCCCTGCAGTGGCTCCACCGCATGAAGGATGCCAATGCGCAGATCACCCGTTGGTATCTGGCACTCTAGCCGTTTAAGTTCAAGGTGGTCCACAGGCCGAGGGCGCAGATGGTCGTGGCGGATTTCCTCTCCCGTCAAGGGGGTCGGGGGGGGAGTCGGCTACAAGCCAGATGGCTCCCCAGCCTGAGTCGGGCGGTGGGCGTATGTGGCGGCGGGGGCGTGGCCAAGTGTCGGTCTGTGAATGGAAGGTGGAGTCAGGGAAGGTAAGTGGTGGAATCATTGCACCTGATGGGGATTAACCTGTGTTTGTGTGTCTTCCCCAGTGACCACGCCCTTTAAAAGGAGAGGAGAGCAGAGAAAGGGAGCTCTCCCAAACCAGAACACTTTGTGTGTGTGTGTGTGTGTGTGTGTGTGTGTGGCTGGGAAGTGATAAAAGGCTGAAAAGCTAACAATAAATAGTTCATTGAGAACTCAGTTCTGGCCTGCCGTGCTTCTGTGCTCCACCCACCTGGTCCAATACTACAGTGTTACTTTTATATTCAAGTTATATGGTCAGTTTTTTTCTGAGAGGGTTAAATGGTGTTTGGATTTCTACCAAATGGTTGAATTTTTACTTCTTGAAGATAAGTTAGCGTATATGTATTGACCTACTTGCCCTTACTGCTCAGGCTATAGGTTCATTGATCTGTTGTCGAGTTCATTTGCATCAAGTGTTGTGAGAAAAAGTTGAAATTCTCTAGTTTTCAGAATTTTTTTCATATTATTATTTAATGTCTTTATCTTTGTCTATCAATGCTAGGGGTCTTAAAAATAATATGAAACATAAGGCATTATTTTGTTTGCAAAGAAGTACAAAGCAGATTTTTCTTTCTTTCAAGAATGTCACTCAACACCCAGTGATTTAAGCTTCTGGAGGTCACAGTGGGGAAACGATATATGGTTAGCTCACGGATCTGAGCATTCAGCTGGAGTAGGAATTTTTAAATATAACTTTAATGGGAATATGATTGAGACCAATATAGATTCCTCAGGTCACTTTATTATTATGATAATAGCCATAAATAATATTAACATTATAACGTTTCAGATCATATTTATAGCACTCCTCTGTCTGATCACAGAGCAATCCATTTAACAGTATGATTGTCTGGAGGTCACTCAGCAAGTCCGAAAGCTTCATTTTGGAAACTGAATAGTTCTCTTCTGAACTTAACACAAGTCAAAGAGCATGTCAAAGATTTAATCAAAATTCATTGGCCCAATGTAAAAACACAGAAATCTTATGGGAGGAATTGGGAACTTCTAAAATATGAATTGGGGATTTTTTCAGGAAGTTTAGTGCTAATTTAGCCAAGCAAAAAAGAGCATTTGAAGATGATGTTATTGTGCAGCTAGCTTCTCTTTGTCAAAGGGAGGACCTAACTCAAGTCAAGTCAAGTTTATTTGTATAGCGCTTTTAACAATAAAAATTGTCGCAAAGCAGCTTTACAGAATTTGAACGACTTAAAACATGAACTAATTTTGTCCCTAATCTATCCCCAATGAGCAAGCCTGTGGCAATGGTGTCAAGGAAAAACTCCCTCAGATGACATGAGGAAGAAACCTCGAGAGGAACCAGACTCAAAAGGGAACCCATCCTCATTTGGGCAACAACAGACAGCATGACTATAACATTAACAGTTTTAACATGAAGACAGTTTTGTTGATGTTGTAACTGTTCATTGATGGAAACTTGAGTGCAAAACTGTTCATGACAACTGCAGTCCTAAAGTTAGCAAGTCAACTGTAGTCCTCAGCCATAAAAGCATTACTGTAAGAGTCCAGAGCATCCTCCAGGTGTAACCCTCAACTGTCCTCATGGGGCCATCCTCCACAGGAGCGATGCGATAAAACTCCGACCAGACACAGGGCACCAGGATGGATCAAGCAGGTCCGAGGGGCAGAAGAGGCCAGCATCTCAATCCCAGGACCAACATGTAACTCAAATCCCTAACTGATAGGGAGAGATCTGAATACATAAAATAATAATTAAAAAACTAGATGATTTATATAAAGAAAGAGCTAAAGGAGCATATATTCGATCTAGAGCCAAATGGTTAGAGGAGGGTGAACAAAACTCAGCCTATTTTTTTTTAGACTGGAAAGAAATAGGGCTGCGCTCGCCACAGTTGATAAACTTAAAAGGGATAACCAAATATTTGATGATGCTAAAGATATAGCTTTCATTTGCCACAGTTTTTATAGCAACTTATACATGTCTAAATATTCTGAAGCAGCTACCAACTCATTTATAAATTCAATCAGCCAGTGTAAAATGATTTCCTCAGAAGATAGGGATACCTGTGACTGTAGCATTTCCCTTCATGAGGTGATAAAAGCAATTCATAATCTTTAAAAATATTAAAATAAAAGCCCAGGATGTGATGGTTTAACCTCAGAGTTTTATAAAAGGTTTGATGAAGAACTGTCTCCCTTTTTAGTGAAGGTCTTCCAACAACTATGACTCAAGGTGTCATCACGCTGATCCCGAAACCAAATAAAGATAAAGAAAATTTAGATAGCTGGCATCCAATCACACTCCTAAACAAAGACTACAAAGTATTGGCTACCATATTCGCTAATAGGCTGAAGGACGTTTTGGACTTGATCATAGGTGAGTCACAATCTGGATTCATGAGGAAGACACATTGCTAATGTAGCCCTTCCCATCATGTGGTAAATGATAAGTGGACTGGTGTTGGGTTCAGCAACCTAGACTAATAAATAAATATAAACTGTATCTGAATCCTAATAGCTTCTATCCCAGCAGTGAGTGGCAAATATCAAGCAGAAAATATATCCCAATAAAGTATTTATTGACAATACCCAAAATATTGATGCTGTCCCAAAAAATTAACTAAGAAGTGCCTAGCACCATGAATTTTAAACTAAGAAACAAACTATTATATATATAGATCAGTGTCATCTTTCAAACAGGGGAGGCTGGTCGGTTACGATATTTCCAGATTTTAAAAGAAAAAGGAAAAAACACATCAATTTTGCCCATACTCTTGCCTCTGATCTGGCTGATTGTTGGCAGGGTCACAAACTGTGAAATAACAGGTTCTTTTGGCCCATTAGCCTACTGTCCAATATACATGATGGTGGTGTTGGGGGGGGGTATATTTTAACATTTTATATTTTAAAATTGTGGCATGTTGTTTAAAAATTGATCATTATTGAAAGCCGCTCTTTGTCAGGAACCTCAGCAGTAACAGCAGAGTGTTCTGGAATAGGCACAAGCACTGACCTTGGGGAGCCAAACATAGAGCTGGGTGCCACACATTTCATTCAATGACACTTTCCCTATATTTTACTTATTTTGACTGAGAAATGTTTTACTGACAATTTTGATAACCCTTCACTTTTAATCCAGGTCTGTAGTGTGAAATGTTCTCGGCTGTGTTTTTGTTTAAAAATGTTTTCCAAATTGTAGCTGTGTTTAATTCATATCCAGAAAAATATATATTCCAATATAATATACTCAGCATAAACATTTTAAATAGATTCTATATTTTTGGTCCATCCATGACATATTACTAAAGTAGCCTATTTACTGTGTTAGGGTTTTGCTGGGATTCGAACCTGGTTCGTTGGTGTGATAATCCAGCAAACCCCCACTAGGCCACCAGGGGGATGACTCAAATGCAGAGGCGTGAGGCGGAAGTAGAAAAAGAATCAAAAGGTTTATTTAAACTATATACACTATATACAGGGCAAAACAAAAGATAAAAAAAAAAACAAAGAGTATAATCCAAAAGAAAAGCAAAGTGCAAAAATACAAAAGCTAAGAAGATCAAAAAACACAGTACAAAGGAAACTGGAGATAAACATAACAGCACAAAGACTCCGTGACAAGAGGACTGAACTCAGGGGTATAAATAGACAAACTAATTAAGGACACGTGAAGATAATTAGGCAATTAACACAAACACAAAACACAGGAACAGTGGCGGCCTCTAGAGGCCAAAATAAACACGACATGAAAAGGAAATAACAGCGGCCTCTAGAGGCCAAAAACAGTCCTAGTCCTAACAGGACCCCCCCCTCTAGGAGCGTCTCCTGACGTTCCCAGGGCGATCCGGATGGGCCGAATGGAAGTCCCGACATAGTTCTTTATCAAGGACATCCCGAGCAGGAACCCAGCAGCGCTCCTCAGGACCATAGCCCTCCCAGTCCACCAGATATTGCAACCCGCCGCGGACCCGGCGGGAGTCAAGCAGGCGATTCACAGTGAACACAGTCTGCCCCTGGAAGATGCGGGGGGGTGGGGGGTTCCTAGGGGCAGGGGCATACGTAGACGTCAGTACGGGCCGTAACAGGGAAACATGGAAAGTGGGGTTGATCCTCAGAGTCCGGGGCAACTGGAGCCGGTAGGAGACAGGGTTCACCCTGCACACCACCTTGAAGGGGCCAATGTAGCGAGGAGCAAGCTTGCGGTTCTCCACCCGCAGTGGAAGGTCCTTAGTGGACAGCCAAACACGCTGCCCAGGGCGGAAAGCGTGTGCAGGTCTTCTATGGCGGTTGGCCTGAGTCTGGTTGGTTCTGGAGGTCTGTATGAGGGTCTTCCTGACCTTGCTCCAGGTCTTGCGACACCGTCTCACATATTGGTTGACCGAGGGCACCCCCGCGTCCTCCTCCTGGTCCGGGAACAGAGGTGGCTGGAACCCGAATTGGCACTGGAATGGCGACAGCTTGGTGGCCGATGACTGCAGGGTGTTGTGGGCGTACTCCGCCCATGGCAGCCAGGTGCTCCACGATGTCGGGTTATCCATAGCCAGGCCTCGCAGGGTGGTTTCCAGGTCCTGGTTGAGCCTCTCCGTCTGACCATTGGACTGTGGGTGAAACCCAGAGGAGAGGCTGGCAGTGGCTCCGATGACCTTGCAGAACCCGTGCCACACTCGGGAGGAGAACTGGGGCCCTCGGTCTGAGACGATGTCCTGTGGAAGACCAAAGACTCGGAAGACATGATTAAACAAAAGTTTCGCAGTTTCAAGAGCAGAGGGGAGTTTGCACAGTGGTATGAAGCGGCAGGCCTTGGAGAATCTGTCAACTAAGACCAAAATGACCGTGTTACCTTGTGACTCAGGGAGACCCGTGATAAAGTCGACTGCCACGTGGGACCAGGGACGCCGGGGAATGGTCAGAGGATGCAGGAGACCCTGGGGACGCTGTCGTGGGTTCTTGGTTCTGGTGCAAACCTCACAGGACAGGACAAATGACCTTACTTCCTTCTCCATGTTAGGCCACCAGAAGCGTCTTTTCAGGAAGTCCAGGGTCCTCCGAGCTCCCGGGTGGGCGGTGAGAGGGGAAGAGTGACCCCACTGGAGAACCTTGGCCCGGGCTTGATGTGGGACGTACAAGAGGCCTGGTGGCCCCGTCCCAGGACCGGGGTCCTGGCGTTGGGCTCGTCGGACAGCCTCCTCAATACCCCAGCGGACAGGGGCCACAATCCGGGACACAGGGATAATAGGCCCGACTTCATTCTCCCTGTTAGTGGCAGAGAACAGTCTGGACAGTGCGTCAGGTTTGGTGTTCTTGGAGCCGGGGCGGTATGAGAGGGTGAAGTCAAACCGACTGAAAAACAGGGCCCACCTAGCCTGTCGAGGGTTCAGTCTCTTGGCTTGCTGGAGGTACTCCAGGTTCTTGTGGTCAGTCCAAACCAGGAATGGATGTTGTGCTCCCTCCAGCCAGTGCCTCCACTCCTCAAGGGCCAGTTTGACCGCTAGCAGTTCTCGATCCCCCACATCGTACCGGGACTCAGCAGGACTCAGGCGGTGGGAGAAGTAAGCGCAGGGGTGCAGCTTTCCTTCCGAACGTTGAGAGAGCACCGCGCCGACACCACTGTCCGAGGCGTCCACCTCCACGATGAATGGTTGGGAGGTGTCCGGGAGAACCAGAATGGGTGCCGTGCAGAAGCGGTCCTTGAGGTCTTTGAACGCCTTTTCTGCCTGAGGAGACCAGCCATAAGATCCACCTGTCCCTTTGGTGAGGTCTGACATGGGTGCTGCCACAGAACTGAAGTTCCTGATGAACTTGCGGTAGAAGTTAGCGAATCCTAAGAACCGCTGAACCTCCTTAACGGACTTGGGAGTAGGCCAATCCCGGACGGCCAGGGTCTTGGCAGGGTCCATTTGGAGTTGGCCTGTCCGTACAATAAATCCCAGAAAGGAGACCTCGGGAACATGAAATTCGCATTTCTGGGCCTTGGCGAACAGATTGTTCTGTAGCAGCCTCTGGAGAACCTGGCGGACATGGTGGCGGTGCTCCTGCACGGTCTTGGAAAAGATAAGGATGTCGTCGAGGTAGACAAAAACGTATAGGTTAATCATGTCCCTTAAGACGTCGTTGATTAGGGCCTGAAAAACAGCTGGTGCGTTGGTGAGTCCGAAGGGCATCACCTGGTATTCGTAGTGCCCAGACGGGGTGTTAAAGGCAGTCTTCCACTCGTCTCCCTGTCGGATACGGATGAGGTGGTATGCGTTCCGTAGGTCCAACTTGGTGAAGACGGTGGCGCCTTGGAGCAGGTCGAAAGCTGTGGACATCAGCGGAAGGGGATATCGGTTGCGCACAGTGATCTTATTCAGGCCCCTGTAATCAATACATGGTCGGAGCCCCCCATCCTTCTTGCCGACAAAGAAGAAGCCGGCTCCAGCAGGTGAAGTGGAGGATCGAATAAACCCAGAGACCAGGGCATCTTTGAGGTATTCCTCCATGGCCTTGCGTTCTGGCTGAGAGAGTGAAAACAGTCTGCCACGAGGAGGGGTAGTCCCAGGGAGCAAGTCGATGGCACAGTCGTAGGCCCGGTGCGGAGGAAGAACGGCGGCCCTGCTCTTGCTGAATACCTCCTTGAGATCCCAGTACTCTGTGGGAACTTGAGATAACTCGGTGAGATCAGGGGGCTCGGCAGGAGACACAGGAGAGCTAGAGAGCAGACAAGAGGCATGGCATGCAGGGCCCCATTCCACAACCTGGCTTGTTACCCAGTCTATGCGAGGGTTGTGGTGAGTAAGCCAAGGAAGGCCTAGAATAACTGGGAACTCAGGTGAAGGAATCAGGTGCAGGGATATTTCTTCCTTGTGACCTTGAGACTGGAGGAAAACTGGAGAAGTAACTTGGGTGACTCTTCCATCACCTAACGCTTGGCCATCGAGGGCAGACACAGACAGTGGGACTTCAAGAGGTGCAGTCGGAATATTGATGCTTTGGGCGAAGTGAATATCCATAAAGTTCCCAGCCGCCCCTGAGTCTATCAAAGCTTGACAAGAGTGGACAGACTCACCCCAGGAGATGGAGACCGGGATGTAGATTCCTTGGCCAGGGAGTCCGGGAGAGAGGGTAGGCCCCGTCACAACCCTCCCTCGGCTGGACGGGGCGGTCCTTTTCCCAAGAGTTCGGGACATGATGCTCGGAAGTGACCAGGCTTGCCACAGTAGATGCAGCACTTGTCCCTCCTTCTGCGCTCCCTCTCAGATGCGGAGAGGCGAGTACGACCCACTTGCATGGGTTCTGGACAGTCACTGAAGGAGGTAGACGGTCTCCAGGTAGAGGTAGGGAGGCTGGGGGGGCTCAAGGCTTGGTGGCGTTCTCTCATCCTGTTGTCCAGACGAATAGCATGTGAGATGAGGGTTTCGAGGTCACTTGGGCATCCAATAGAGGCCAGACCGTCCTTGATGGGGTCAGACAGACCATGGTGGAAGGCTGACACCAGGGCAGTCTCGTTCCATCCACTTACTGCTGCGAGTGTTCGGAACGAGATGGCATAATCTGCGACGCTTCCTCCTTGCCGGATGGACATGAGCTTTCGGGCTGCGTCGGTACTGATGTCTGCCTGATCGAAGACCCGAAGCATCTCTTCAGAAAACAGCTGGAAATCAAAGCACTCAGGTCCCTGTCTTTGCCAGATAGCAGTAGCCCAGGCTCGCGCCTTACCAGCTAATAAGGTGATCACAAAGGCAATCTTGCGGCGATCCGTAGTGTAGGTGGTAGGCTGAAGCTCAAAGGTGAGTTGACACTGGGTAAGGAACTCTCGGCACTCACTGTGCTTGCCGTCATACCTCTGTGGTGCAGGAAGGCTGGGTTCGCGAGGTGAAGAAGGCAGCATTGCAGGAGGCACTGGAGCAGGAGTGGGAGCTGGATCAGGAGCAGGAACTGGATCAGGAGCAGGAGATGCAGGCAGAGATGTCAGCTGTGCCAGGGTTTTCCCAATTTGCTGAAGCAGTTCCTCGTGGCGAGCGAGGGCCTCACGTTGGCTGGTGAGCGTACGTCCATGAGCGTCCATGGTCGCTCCGAAGCGTGTCAAAGCTGCCATAATTCCCTGAAGGTTGGCCGGGTAGACAGTTGAAGCAGCCTCTGCTGAGTCGGTCATGACGGAGTCTTTCTGTTAGGGTTTTGCTGGGATTCGAACCTGGTTCGTTGGTGTGATAATCCAGCAAACCCCCACTAGGCCACCAGGGGGATGACTCAAATGCAGAGGCGTGAGGCGGAAGTAGAAAAAGAATCAAAAGGTTTATTTAAACTATATACACTATATACAGGGCAAAACAAAAGATAAAAAAAAAACCAAAGAGTATAATCCAAAAGAAAAGCAAAGTGCAAAAATACAAAAGCTAAGAAGATCAAAAAACACAGTACAAAGGAAACTGGAGATAAACATAACAGCACAAAGACTCCGTGACAAGAGGACTGAACTCAGGGGTATAAATAGACAAACTAATTAAGGACACGTGAAGATAATTAGGCAATTAACACAAACACAAAACACAGGAACAGTGGCGGCCTCTAGAGGCCAAAATAAACACGACATGAAAAGGAAATAACAGCGGCCTCTAGAGGCCAAAAACAGTCCTAGTCCTAACATACTGTTGTTGATGTGGGTCACTTGCTGTTAGCCAATTCACTTTCTCGTACCAGGAGAGCTGAAAGGAACGAGTATTATTCCCTACCTTTTTCACCAAGTCAATTCGAGGCGTTGGTCTACCCTGCTCTTTAATTTTAATTTTTTCCTCGAAAGGAAGACTGGCAAATGGCTTCGCCAAAATTAAATCAGCAATGCTTGGCATCCGTGCGCAGCTTTCTTACTAGCTGACTAGCCCCCTCAAGTTCAGTCACTCAAATAAACGAAATATCTGGAACTAAGATAGCAAACTTGACAACACTATATTTACACTTTATTTACAATGAAAATATACACAAACTAAAAAAAGCTGGTAGAAACCGTATGTAATGAATGAAATCGAAATGTAAGCTGATCTCTTACAATACACCACAGCACTTGCATGGGACTGAACTGAAATTCACCGCTGCCTGTCTATATTTGAAATGAGCTGTCAATCACAGAAAATATCCAGCTGCTTTCACCAATCACCAGTTTCCTCGTGGAAACTGCCATGTCCCTCCCACTGTGAGGCTGGGAGTCCGGTGGGCAGGCGTTTTCGCAGTATTTGTCCAATAACCGTCTTGCATTTTGATATTGAAACGCGCATAGCTCCCAAATGCCATTGAAGTCCACTGAGACTGGGAGTCCGTGGGCGGGCGTTTTCGCAGTATTTGTCCAATAATCGTCTTGCATTTTGATATTGAAAAGCACATAGCTCCCAAATGCCATTGAAGCCCACTGAGGCTGGGCTGCATCGCGCTGTCACGAGGGGGAAAAACTCACGCACACATTAGGCAAACTGGGGAAAGTTATAACGGAATGATTTCACACTGTAGTTGGGTTGAGCACATATATTTCTATGATTCTGGATCTGAAATAGCAATGTTATAAGGTCGGCTATAACATAAGCCTAGCGCAATTCATCCTACACGATGTTCGTCATTTTTAGAGGAGGCTGAGCCTCCCTCATTGTCTTAGAGCAATCCCCCTATATCACACACACATATATATATATATATATATATATATATATATATATATATATATATATATATAAATAAATTCCTTTAGCGGAAAGTTGGTCCTATACAACCACCCGTTAAAAAACAAAACACTGCCCCAAACCAAAAAGATCAAAATAGGCAACACTCAGACCGTGGTTAATAATAGCTGGACAGTAATGATTCAACAATGATCAGTATACCCCACTAATATTACCTGTGTGGCCACACTCAGAATCCTGAAATTAGTTTACTTGCCATGGCATACCCCACTTAAATATCAGGGCTCTCAAGTTTTGAAGTTTGATCAGAGTGAGATTTTTTTTTTGTTTGTTTTTTGGTGGGGTGGGGGGGTCCCTCCTAGTGTCCCATCGACCCTCCCTCCCTCCCTCCCTCCCTCCCTCCCAGTGTCCCATCAACCCAGCTACTTAAAAAAAGAACAAATTTGATTAGATCAATTGCACTGTTTGTTTATTCTATAACAAATAATAATACAGTAAAATATGTTTTGTTCTTTATTGTGCATAAACATTTGCATTTCAAATTAAATAAAGGCAAAAAACAAATATAGCCCCAAAGGGCCCCACTGAACAATGGTGGATATTGTGTGTGTGTGTGTGTGTGTGTTTATGAGTGATGCTGTGTGTTGTAAGTGTTTGTGGCAGATTTAGATGCCTTAATTACTGACACTGGGGCTCCCATTTAAAGCAATGAGGCTCAATGGCAGCCATTTTCACTGTCATGATTGCTGAGAGGGTTACGTCCAGGGCCAAGGCGTTTCTTGTTTTGGTCTTGTTCAAGCCCACCATGGAAAAAACCCTCTCAGCATCTGCATTGGAGTGGGGGAGAATTAAAACTAATTTGGCAATTGCAGACAGCCTGGGAAATCTGCTCATTCCAGTCACCTTTGGGGGAAAAAAAACAAGGAAGCCTAATTACACCCCTACATATTTTACACTTATTAAATTGCTCATGTCAGTGTGTGCGCGCTGGATATTTATTACCCTATTCTTAAGTGAACTCATGCCTTCCCAGAAAGCCTCAACATCAAATTCCATTTGGTGTTCGGGCATTGGGACCTCCATTAACTGACAGTCCTGAAACTCCTCTGCAAGTTGGTCTTGGTCTTGGGGTTCATGATATGGAAGCAGTTTGGTGAACCTAAAGAATACAATGTGTACTTAACCAGGAGAAACAAAGGGCTAGTTTTTCAGCAAATGTGATCAAACGTTGCAATAGATTTGAAATGTTAAACCCTTACTGTAACTACTGCTGGTTTCAATAAAATCTTGTCCACACTTCAAACTGATGTCATGACTCTTTCTTTATTTTCTTTGCTCGTCATGAAACACCGTGAAAACTGGCAAACAACAAAGACACAAGCCACTCATTATATACTACCAAAGATACAAAAATATATTTAAAAAAAAAACAGTATAATTCAAAACAATTACCGTGTATGCCTTGTACCAGCGGTAGAATTCCATGGAGCGCTAAAACGCCGAGCGTGTCCATTCACTCAAGTCATTTACCTGACACTAACACTTCCAGGTTAAATCAGGTCAACTCAGGTCACATGATATACATAGTTCACCGGGAGATGCAACATAGAAATAAAATTAACAAACCAAGGAGAAAATACATTCGTATCAACCTACACAAAATAATCATACACAAAAAAACCCCAAAATCACGACAGAACTTTATCTCCCTTAAGGTCAATATTCAAAAAATGGTCACATGCTCCCATACAGCCCATCAGCACCAGCTACACTCCCACCAAATTACCTTGAATTATACAACCCCGATTCCAAAAAAGTTGGGACAAAGTACAAATTGTAAATAAAAACGGAATGCAATGATGTGGAAGTTTCAAAATTCCATGTTTTATTCAGAATAGAACATAGATGACATATCAAATGTTTAAACTGAGAAAATGTATCATTTAAAGAGAAAAATTAGGTGATTTTAAATTTCATGACAACAACACATCTCAAAGTTGGGACAAGGCCATGTTTACCACTGTGAGACATCCCCTTTTCTCTTTACAACAGTCTGTAAACATCTGGGGACTGAGGAGACAAGTTGCTCAAGTTTAGGGATAGGAATGTTAACCCATTCTTGTCTAATGTAGGATTCTAGTTGCTCAACTGTCTTAGGTCTTTTTTGTCATATCTTCCGTTTTATGATGCGCCAAATGTTTTCTATGGGTGAAAGATCTGGACTGCAGGCTGGCCAGTTCAGTACCCGGACCCTCCTTCTACGCAGCCATGATGCTGTAATTGATGCAGTATGTGGTTTGGCATTGTCATGTTGGAAAATGCAAGGTCTTCCCTGAAAGAGACGTCGTCTGGATGGGAGCATATGTTGCTCTAGAACCTGGATATACCTTTCAGCATTGATGGTGTCTTTCCAGATGTGTAAGCTGCTCATGCCACACGCACTAATGCAACCCCATACCATCAGAGATGCAGGCTTCTGAACTGAGCGCTGATAACAACTTGGGTCGTCCTTCTCCTCTTTAGTCCGAATGACACGGCGTCCCTGATTTCCATAAAGAACTTCAAATTTTGATTCGTCTGACCACAGAACAGTTTTCCACTTTGCCACAGTCCATTTTAAATGAGCCTTGGCCCAGAGAATACGTCTGCGCTTCTGGATCATGTTTAGATACGGCTTCTTCTTTGAACTATAGAGTTTTAGCTGGCAACGGCAGATGGCATGGTGAATTGTGTTCACAGATAATGTCCTCTGGAAATATTCCTGAGCCCATTTTGTGATTTCCAATACAGAAGCATGCCTGTATGTGATGCAGTGCCGTCTAAGGGCCCGATGATCACGGGCACCCAGTATGGTTTTCCGGCCTTGACCCTTACACACAGAGATTCTTCCAGATTCTCTGAATCTTTTGATGATATTATGCACTGTAGATGATATGTTCAAACTCTTTGCAATTTTACACTGTCGAACTCCTTTCTGATATTGCTCCACTATTTGTCGGCGCAGAATTAGGGAGATTGGTGATCCTCTTCCCATCTTTACTTCTGAGAGCCACTGCCACTCCAAGATGCTCTTTTTATATCCAGTCATGTTAATGACCTATTGCCAATTGACCTAATGAGTTGCAGTTTGGTCCTCCAGCTGTTCCTTTTTTGTACCTTTAACTTTTCCAGCCTCTTATTGCCCCTGTCCCATCTTTTTTGAGATGTGTTGCTGTCATGAAATTTCAAATGAGCCAATATTTGGCATGAAATTTCAAAATGTCTCACTTTCGACATTTGATATGTTGTCTATGTTCTATTGTGAATACAATTTCAGTTTTTGAGATTTGTAAATTATTGCATTCCATTTTTATTTACAATTTGTACTTTGTCCCAACTTTTTTGGAATCGGGGTTGTACATACAAAAATACAATCACTGGTAATTTCTAGGTTTCACACTACATTAGACCCAGCATATAATTAAAACACTTTAATTCATAATCGCATTCATTTAAAAATTCCCACACAGTATTATAAAAGAGTTAAAACATTGCACACCCCAATAAAAGTATCAGTGGTCATATCTTCCAGCATCTCTATGTGAACCACTCTGGAGCTGAGACAGGTAAAGAGAAGGCCATATTGTTTTTGTACCTTGCGACCTTGCTTGGTGTAGAATGGACCAAAGCAGTCCATACCACAATAGGTAAAAGGTGGGGAAGGATCTATACAGTCACTAGAAAGATCTGCCATTCATTGCTGCTCTAGTGGCCCACGAACCCTTCTACACAAGACACATTTCCTTATATACTGGGCTACAACCTTGCTACCACCAATAACCCAGTAGCCATTGGCTCTAAGTTCATTGAGGGTCTGTCCTCTACCCTGATGCTGTGTTCTCTCATGGTGGTGTGCAAGAACAAGGTGTGTAACATTACTTTCTTTGGGAAGGATTACTGGGTATCTTACTTCAAACGGTGCTGTTGCTCTCCTTAGTCTTCCTCCCACCCTTATCACACCATCCTGAAAGAATGGGTACAATTGATTGCTGCGAGTGACCTTCCCACACTCTTGGCTGAGCGTTCGCATCTCCTCTCCAAAGGCTTCTCGCTGCGCAAGCTGGATGAGAGTCAATGCAGCCTTCCTTCTTTCCTCCACATTCAAGGGCGCTGGTGTCTTCGACCTCTTTGCCAATCTTTGGACCCGAGCCACGACGTTCACAGCCAGAGTCCATTTTGAGAAGCGTGACAAGCATTGCAAAAAATCAGTTTCTTCTGCAACCTTAGTTTCCAACACTTGGACAGATTTGACCTCAGGGTCTCCCACCAACAACTCTGGCTTCCTTTGATTGGCAACTATGGTACCTCTCTTTCCCAGAGGAATCTAGGCCCTGTGTACCAGTTGGAATTAATCAATTCTTCTACTTTAAGGCCTATAGAGACATGGTCAGCAGGGTTTTCCTCTGTGCTTATGTAGTGCCATTGTTTTGGGTCTGTGGTTTCACAAATTCTTTGTACTCGGTTAGCAACGAAGACATGAAATCTTCTGGCCTCATTATTGATATGGCCAAGGACTACTTGTGAGTCTGTCCAAAAGTATTCTCTGTCAACTTTGAGGTCAAGCTCTTCCTTCAGCATGTTGCTCACTGCCGCAGAAATGACTGCTGTGGTCAACTCTAATCATGGTATAGCGACAACTTTGGTAGGGGCAACCCTCATTTTCCCCATAATCAAGGCACAATGTACATTTTCATCATTCACTAGCCTGACATATGAGCACTGACCATAGCCCTGGCTACTGGCATCAGAAAAATGATGTAATTCAATTCTCAAGATCTGTCCAAAGCCTTGAGGTATGAAGCATCTTGGGATCTGTAATTTGCACAAATTTGGTAAATCTTCCAGCCAACTCTCCCACCTTGGCCTTAATTCACTTGGTAAGGGTGCATCCCAACTAATGCCCTTCTGACACAATTCCTGCAGCACCCTCTTCCCCAAAAGGACAAATGGGGCCAGGAAGCCTAAGGGATCATAAATGGAGGCTACGACTGAGAGGATTCCATGGCGAGTAGCAGATTTCTCATCAAGGGAGATTGAGAAGGAGAAGGCATCATTTTCTACATCCCACCTCACTCCCAGCACATTCTGCACAGGAAGATGGTCATGGTTAAGATCGACATTCTTCACCTCAGCAGCACAGTCAGACACACTAATTGACTCCAGTACATTCCTGTTGTTGGAAAGGAATTTGTGGAGATGTAATTTTCCTTTAGCACACACAGCCTGAGCGTCCCTTACTAACTTAATTGCCTCATCAACAGATTCCAAGCTTATAAATCCATCATCTACATAAAAATGGCTCCTGATGAAGCTATCAGCCAACGGATACTCTCTTTCATTCAGGCTGGCGAGATGCTTGATAGCATAATTGGCACAACCTGGAGAAGATGACGCTCCGAAAAGGTGGACCTTCATGCGATATTCTGTGGGTTCTGCATTTGTATCACCATTCTCCCACCATAGGAAATGCAGATAGTCCTGGTCTTCTCTACAGACATGAAATCTGTGGAACATTTTTTCCACGTCACACATGATGGCGATTGGATGTTTACAATCTGATTTCCTGGGGTGATAAACGCCTTGGTGCGGAATATACCACACATTACTTGATTTTGCTTGGTCCTCTACCTTCTCTGCATCACCATCTCTAAAGACGCATTCCATAAATCTCACATAGTCATGTTTGAACTTAGAATCTCTATCCAACTTCCATTTTAGATGTTTCAGTCAAACTAATGCAAGTTTCTTGTTGTCTGGAAGGTGAGGGCGTGTTTTGAAAGGTAAGGGCATTTCAATGTGACCACATTCATTTTGATAAACACCTTCCTTTAAGACCTAAAGGAACTGAACATCCTCCTGTGATATACTCTTCTCTCCCATTCGAGTATCTGCAAAGTCTAGTTCAAGTGCTTTTATGACAGAAGCCGGTGTCACTGGAGGCATTTCTCTGACCTATATACGATGGCAAAAACCAGTCACACTCTCAGGATTAGTTCTCTGTGGCACACTTCCTACAATACTCCATCCTAAGTCTGTCTTAATGGCGTATGGCTCATAGTCACCACCTGTAACAACTTGTCATGGTGCCAGGGCTCTAGAACAATCATAGCCTCTCAAAAGTTCAACCTCACATCCCATCAGAGCATGGATTTTGTCAGCTATGGGTGCGAGATGTTTCTACCTCTTGGCTGTCTCAGGAGTAGGAATATGTGCTTGTTCCAGGGGAATAAAGTCTCTCGTATAGGTGGGAGGTAAATGGATGGAACAATCTGATGCAAACCCTCTAACTTTGAGTCCACTAACCCTTTGACTCTTTACAACTGAGTCTACACCCATCATTGTGGAGAGCTTTAGTCTTACTGGTTCCATTTCTATCTGCAGCTTTTCACCCACCTCCCGATCAACAAATGTATGACTGCTCCGAGTGTCCAATTAGGCATAAACAAGGATTTCAGACTCTGTATTGGGTGATGAGAGCCATACTGGAACAATCATTGATGTACTGCTGCCTGCTTCTCCACTAACAGAACATGACAGTGAGACTGTATTCTCTTCAGCTGGCAGAATGGCTTGTGAGGATGCATTTGCTGCAGGACAATCTTCATGCAATGGTGTAGGGTGGCGTTTCTTACATAGTGCACATGTGGCTCTGTTCCTGCAATCTCTAGAGGTATGTCCCTTTCTCAGGCATGCAAAACACAACTTATTATTCAGCACAAATTTCCTTTTCTCCTCCACTGGTCTTCCCATTAGTTTCCCACATTTATGCGTAGTATGACCTTCTCCACAAAATGCGCATTTAACTGATCTAATGTTATGCACCACTGTTATCAAGAGTGAGTCAGAATCTTCAGTGTCACTATCATTGGACTTAACTGTGGAACACACTGCTTCTGAGGAGCTTACATTGGTTGCAAAAGCATTTGCTCATGATTGTTTTGTTTCTCTAACCATCCTTTCCTCTGTATTCTTAATTGCATGCAATGATGACACTGGATTACACGCTATGCGTGCCTCCTTTGCAATAAATGCAGCAAACTCACTAAAGTCAGGATAGTCTTTGCCTTGGTCTAGTTCTTCTGTGACATGACGATTCCACCTACTTGTCACCCAATCAGGGAGTTTAGCCAGCATCTTCTGGTTTTCTTCACAGTCGTTCAGAACCTGAAGACCCTTGACGTGAGGCATAGCATCGCTGCAAGATTGTAAAAAGTCACTAAATTCTCTTAACTTAATAGACTCCCTTGGACTAATCTTTACCCATCTGTTAAGTTTTTCCCTGAAGGCACGGTGCACCACAAAAGAGTGACCATATCTTTCATTCAGCTTTTTCCATGCTTGTTGATAGGCCTGTTCATCTTTTCTATAGAAACTACCTTCCAAAACTGACCTTGCCTCACCATCAATGTACTTCTGCAAATAGAACAACTTGTCTGCTGCATTGAAACATCATCCCTCTATAAGAGCTTTGAAGCTTGTACTCCACTCTATAAACTTCAGTGGATCTCCAGAAAATACAGAAGGTTCTGGAACGGGAAGTTGAGTTAAGACCATTGACTCCTGCAGAGCTTGCACTAGATATGCTTCATTCTTTGCAGCTTGTCCCGTCAAACACGCAATGCCAGGGGGAGGTGGACTTGGACTGATCACCCCATCACATGCTGGACTACATTGCTCACTTTTATCTCT
The DNA here is from genome assembly GCF_027579695.1 of Neoarius graeffei. NCBI lineage: Eukaryota > Metazoa > Chordata > Actinopteri > Siluriformes > Ariidae > Neoarius > Neoarius graeffei. The sequence continues at coordinate 5,278,008 of NC_083585.1, forward strand.
TAAATCCTCCTCAGTATATACCCTGAGTTTTGCTTTCATGACCTCAATGTCTCTGCACTGCTCTAGCTTTTTTAGTTGCTGACGCTTTGCTTCTATGTCGGCCTCCATTTCAAGTTCAGCTTTTTTCGCTGCCAACTGTGCAGCAACCTCTGCTCTTTTAACAGAAATACTTGCGACTTCTGAAGGATGGCCAGAGCGATGGCTATGGGTTGTAACTTTAGAAACGATAGTATTCATATATTGATCGTGCATATTCATTGTCAAGCAGCATACATAACCTTGCCTTCTCTGCCTCAGCATCAAACTCCATCTCATCTTCAGTTAAGCGTACCCCCATTAACTTCAACAGGTCCATAGTTACTGCGGTGCATGCATCGATTTTTCTCTTAATCTCTTGACTTGGTGCCATTTTATGTCATATGCGGTCATATAACTCTGTCAGTTCAGCCTGTTGTTTCTCCACTGTATCCATCAGCTCAAATAAGGTTGCCTCAGAGCACTGTGACTTCAACTATGATCTTACGTCTCTGACTTTGACTTTCCATTTCTCATAGGCAGACTTAAACTTTTTCTCTTTCTGGGCGAGTTCTTGCTCTTTTAATTCCTGCATCTTTGGTGTTAAACGTTTGTCACGGGAAGACCTTCTAGTTTCGCTTGTCTGTGCAACAGCAGCATTAAGCTCTTTCATTTTGGTTTCTGACTTTTCTGTGCATGACGTACATAAAAAATGTCTAACGGCGTTCTTTACACCTTCACCTTCTGGTACATCAGCTTCGATAACCTCTTTGTTTTGTCCACAAACGCTACACTCATGTTCTTTTAACACATATTCGTCAACTGGCTCTAGTTCATTTTGATGAGACATTTTACAATCTAAAAAGTTGACAAAATACAATACAAATGTTTTTAAATTGCAGCAAATCACTCAAACCCACATTTTTCATAAGCAGCGCTCTTCACACAGCATAACACTTGAGATGATAAATAAAAGTTAAATTCCTCTTAAATGTGTAGGCAAACCATTGTCTTAAGGCAAATGAGAATGGAGGTAAGATGTATTGCATTTCTCATATTAACGTTTCTTATTTCACTTTAATATGACATCAAAATTAACCAAGGTAGCATTTTATGTGTGTGTAATATGACCTGTGGCACAGCAGATGAAAGAGTCTGAAGAGGAACTGTAGTCCACGGCAGGAACGCAGCAGGTGAGCCTTCAATTGTCCAACAATGAACGAACGCGGAGCTGAACGCTAAAATCCACTGAAGATGCAGAGATTGTCCTGTATTCCACAGAAATGGCACACCCACGCTATTAGGTTCCCAATTTGTGTGAAGCAAGCCAATTGCACACGAAGGCCTGCAGTGATGGCTACCGGAGTTAGCAATCCGGCCCACCACAGGAGACAGCGACACGCGAATTGCAGAGGAACTGTAGGGCCAAAGAACAATCGGCCCGCCAGAGAACAGCTGCGCGGTCACCCAGGAAGGAAGATGAAAAAGGTTGGCACGCCAAAGTGTCATTGATGATTCACCACAGGAGCACCGCAATCCTTGGTCAGAAGGCCACGTTTTCACTGTAACTACTGCTGGTTTCAATAAAATCTCGTCCATCCTTCAAACTGATGTCATGACTCTTTCTTTATTTTCTTTGCTCGTCATGAAACACCGTGAAAACTGGTAAACAACAAAGACACAAGCCACTCATTATATACTACCAAAGATACAAAAATATATAAAAAAAAAAACCCACAGTATAATTCAAAACAATTACCGTGTACGCCTTGTACCAGCAGTAGAATTCCATGGAGCGCTAAAATGCCGAGCGTGTCCATTCACTCAAGTCATTTACCTGACACTAACACTTCCAGGTTAAATCAGGTCAACTCAGGTCACATGATATACATAGTTCACCGGGAGATGCAACATAGGAATAAAATTAACAAACCAAGGAGAAAATACATTCGTATCAACCTACACAATAAAATAATCATACACACACAAAAAAAACCAAAAACACAACAGAACTTTATCTCCCTTAAGGTCAATATTCAAAAAATGGTCACATGCTCCCATACAGCCCATCAGCGCCAGCTACACTTACCGATCCACATAGTATGCAGCATCATTGACTTCACAGTCTGCCCTCTGCTGCACATCCACAAACCTGGCGTGTTTCAGGAGACTCTCTTTAAGGGGCATTTTTGCCATGGCATATTCAACTGCCCCTGTCAAAAATGCCAAGATAGCCTGGTGGAATCTCTCCACCTGCTGTGGAGTGACATCTCCAGCCTCTAGGAGCCTGTTGAGGGTTGCCCTGGTTGTAAAACCCACATTCAGCTTTTGTCCTATTAGAGTTATGAATAGAATAGAATAGAAAGCCTTTATTGACATTATACAGAGTGTAAAAATATTTAAAGCTGCTCCATAAAGTGCACACATAAATATACTGTTCAATAAAACTACTAACTACTGTACATAGACTGCAAACATATACAGTAAACATCAGACACTTAAACCACAAAGGCAAACACCTCCCACAGTTTTAACAGAATCTTCACAGACAAAGTATCATAAAGTATCTCTGCTTTCACATTGGTGACATCCTCACTGTCAAAACTGAATAAGTCATTTGTGGTCAGTAAACAGAGTTTATGTATTTGCATATAGGGAGAAACTTGGGGAGCATTACCAGACAGTTGGTTGGATGGATCTGTGTAATTGATGTCCTCCACCGCTCTGCTCTGCAGTGCCTGAACTTGCAGGAATCTTCCGCATAACTTGCGAATGAACTTGGTCATCTACAAAGTTGCAATTCATTACATTACATTGAAGAGATGGTTTTATCTCAAGCGAGTACACAAGCATAACAAGGCTAGTGAAGATGAGTAGGGTTAGCAGTTATGAAGGAAAAATTCACTGAAGATATTAGTGACAGCAGATGAAAAACCAATGGCATAAACAGAGCTGAACCCTCATATATTTTACCTCTTCATAGAGAAGGAAGACAGATTATTTCTCTCTCTGAAGGAGGAGATTAAGGGAGGAGAAGGCTGGCAACATTGCCTGATAGAAAAGCAGGTAGACGTCTGTTATTGGGTTGGAGAATGCATGCGCAAGCCATGTGAAGCGTGGTTGTTTCTCATCTGAAAAGGAAAGAAAACACAATTATACATAGTATTCATTCACATGGCAATCTCTTAAAGAACCTCAAATTCATGTTAGTAAAATATGCAACTTACTTGCTGACTTGAAATAGCTGGAGAGTGGCTTGTATTGCTGCAGAATCTGATTCAAGCAGCGTTCCAGGCTCAGCCAACGGATGGAGATATGTGAAAGTATCTCCATATACTCTGACTCGTGCAAGTCACAGAATTCTGCAATGTGAATATTATATTTCAGTGTCATGAAAGTTTTTGCATTGCATTCACACACTATAGTACTGCTGAAAATCACAAACCTGTTAGGTAACCTTTATGGTTCGTACTGCCTCTGAACCAGTGCCCAACATCTACTGCCAGATCTTCGGGGTCAAATCCAGTCACCTACAAATTAGATTATGTTACAATTTGATCACAAATTCATTACACCACAGCACAACAAGCTATCTAAAGGTTACTGAAAGAATACAAACTTACTTCCAAAAAACCCTGCCCAGCATGTTTTGCTGTGTTATGCAGAATATGGCATGGGCACCCATGGATGTACATGCTGGGATTCTCTGCCAGTATCCTAGAGGCAATCGAGTTTCTTGCCCCCGTATTGACTGGGGCATTGTCAATAAACAAAGCAACACAGTTACTCCAAGGTATGTTGTGGTTTTCGAGGACATCATTGATCTTCTGGAAAATGGCTTCGGCAGTGCCACAGCGTTGCCCGCTTGTTGTGCACATGTCCAGAAATCGGTGAACAACCTTGCTGTCAAACACCATGACAGTGAGGGGGTTCATTTTCTCACGTCCTGCAAGGTAAAGGTTTAAGCATCACATTAGAAACATTACACACATAGCCTAAACCACTGACGTGTAAAAAATGTGTACTGGAAAATGAGGATGTCTTAATTGGTTGTCAATACAACACCTGTATCATTTGAGCAGTCTGTTATGAGAGTGAAGGGACTGGTCTTTATTTTGGTGACCAGCTCCTCTCTGAAATGCGGTGCCACAGCTTCATTTATTATGCAAGTTGTTTTTGTGCTGGCACACTTATATTGCTGTGCTGTGGGGGAGTCGCTAAAGCAATTCCTTAACAAAGGACTAAAATGTTCTGCCGTGGCAAATGGCATATTGTGCTGCACCATGGCCACAGCCACTTTCACCTCAGCTCTCCTTGTCTTAAACAGAAAAGAATGATAACCATGTTATCAGCAGAAAGGACATTCAAGACAAATTTATTTGTAGAGGTAATTTATGGTAAACACAGACACAACACAATCAGCTACCGGGTAATTGTGCATAATTATTTAAAATATATGGTAATATTTTTTTTTTATATTCGGAAATGATGAAAAACAAGATTTCATGCAAGAATCTGAGCTTCATGTAGTCCTTTTGACCAGGACAATACCTTGGATTCTTGTGCAGTCATGCCACCAACAGTCACTGGGGGATAAAACTGTCCAATCCTACTTGTGGACTGAAGTGCCTGCTCTTTAGACTGGTGTGCTTTACTCTTAGGTGGGGTTTACATTAGACCGTATCAGCGGATCATCAGATTAACGTTTTTAAAAACGATTAGCGTGCACACAGCAACGCCAATACACGATTCGCGTGCACACAGCAACGCCAATACACGGATACGCTAATCACATGACTAATTCGGCACGTAAGTTGAAATGTGTCAGTGCGGCTCATCACTTCCTCCTCAGCGGCTGCGCTCCAAATCACTCCGCCCTGAACAGCGAGTGCCCTCTGGAGGGTGCGCACTCCGGCCCTGCGCAGCTCACAGAGCGCGCGAGTGAAGTGCACGAGCAGTGATTCGGGACTGAGCCGCTGTGCGCAAGTCACTTACCACTTGCAAGTGGAAGGATGGCAAGCCTAAAGACAATCATAACTACACAATGGGCAGTATTTGCATCAGTATTTGCAGTATTTTCATACTTTTATACTCTTTAATGAAAGGTGATACAAGGCGGAAGTCCGCGCCGTTTTTCAGCAGTCGCGTCACATGACCAACGCCAGCGAATCAGGAAGGTGGATGTCACAGTGACGTTGTCCAATGACGACGCCAGCTAGAGCTCAGCACAGCGTATCCGCGTATCCTCAATGTTTACACAGCACTGGACCAGACACGATCTGGATTGAATACGTGGACCCTGGTGGATTCCCGTTTCCCAGCGTTTCCAGGCGTTTTAATGTAAACGGACAGTGCATCCGCGAAGAAAACGAGACAGATACGGTCTAATGTAAACTTGGCCTTAATGTGTCGCTGCACATCTGCAACACCTTGATGGCCACAGGAATTTTCCTGCCTACATACTGAGCACCAGTAGTAGGAGTTGGTGGTGCCTACAGTTATAAATGGCCATTTTGCAGTCCATTCACTTTTGAATGTGGATCGGTAGGTGGCAGCTCCAGTTAAGGCCTTTTTTTTTTCACCACTACCCTGACCTCTGCACTGTCTTCCTCGGTCACCCTGCCTTCTTCCGTCACCCTGTCCTCTTCTGGCACTCCACATTCTGCATTCACCTCCATTCTTTCTTCGTCTTCCACTGTCTCTTTGTCCACCTCCCCTGTCTCCTCTTCTGTCACTTCCTGCACATTCACTATCTCACCTGATGTCACAGTCTTCCTCTCAGTCTCTGGCACATCAACTGACCTCACTGCCTTTGCTTTCTGAGCCTTGGCTTCCCAGAAGGAAAGGAGGCTCTTCTGTTTCTTCCCTGACATGCTAAAATAAATGACACAAATGATTAAAAAAATGAAAAACGCCTCTCTGTTCATGACAGCTCCTAGGTGACTTACCCAAAGTTATTCATTCTATAATCCCCAGAAAAACAGTCTTTGACTAAATGAACATTTAAATCGTCGTCAGCACAGTATGCTATTTTAGCTGGTTTACATCTAGCTTGCTAGTTAGACAGTTATCTACGATAGCTTGAAATGGACAGGTTTTCGATACTGAACAAGGTGTAGAACAGAAATATTGGTCTATAGAGTAAAACTACAAAGTAACTAAGTAAATATTGATATAAATTAAGTTATTACCTGATGGTCCTGAGTCCCGACAGTTCTCCAGTTCTTTCAGTTCTCTCATTCGCTCCAGGTTGGTCTCTAGTTCACTCACAATTTTGCAGGTGCAGCACGCGCTTGTACCTGAAACTCACGAATCCCTGACAACAGAACAATCTATTTCCTGATTGGCTGATGCTGCTCGGAGCACAGGGGCGAGTTCAAGACACATGAAATGTTTCAACACAGTTGCAGAACGTTGCATGTTTCGGCCAATCAATGAGGAACAATTAGAAAAACGTAGCAAACCGTTGCAGCGGTTGAACTCGCCCCAGGAGTGCTGTGACCTATGGCTGTGGCATTTGTAGATAGCTTGAAGGAATTTCTGTGCGTTAATTGGAGAAGCTCAGAGTGAGAAATGCCATGTGTGAGCGTGTGAATTCGTTGAAATGTGTGTGTCTCACTCTCAATGCGTGAGGCTTGTCATGTTACATGACTCACTTTGTGCAGCTATCAAGCTAACATGAATCACTTTGTGCAGCTATCAAGCTAACATGACTCACTTTGTGCAGCTATCAAGCTAACATGACTCACTTTGTGCAGCTATCAAGCTAACATGAATCACTTTATACAGCTTTAAAGCTAACATGAATCAATATATGCAGCTTTAAAGCCAACATAAATCACTTTGTGCAGCTATAAAGCTAACATGACTCACTTTGTGCAGCTATCAAGCTAACATGACTCACTTTGTGCAGCTATCAAGCTAACATGACTCACTTTGTGCAGCTATCAAGCTAACATGAATCACTTTGTGCAGCTAAAAAGCTAACATGAATCACTTTGTGCAGCTATCAAGCTAACATGAATCATTTTGTGCAGCTATCGTGCTTACATGAATCACTTTGTGCAGCTAAAAAGCGAACATGAATCACTTTGTGCAGCTATCAAGCTAACATGAATCACTTTGTGCAGCTATCAAGCTAACATGAATCACTTTGTGCAGCTATAAAGCTAACATGACTCACTTTGTGCAGCTATCAAGCTAACATGAATCACTTTGTGCAGCTTTAAAGCTAACATGACTCACTTTGTGCAGCTATCAAGCTAACATGAATCACTTTATGCAGCTTTAAAGCAAACATGAATCACTTTTTGCAGCTTTAAAGCTAACATGAATCACTTTCTGCAGCTATAAAGCTAACATGAATCACTTTATGCAACTTTAAAGCTAACATGAATCACTTTCTGCAGCTATGAATCTAACATGAATCACATTGTGCAGCTATCAAGCTAACATGAATCACTTTGTGCAGGTAAAAAGCTAACATGAATCAATTTGTGCAGCTATCAAGCTAACATGAATCACTTTATGCAGCTTTAAAGCTAACATGAATCACTTTGTGCAGCTATGAAGCTAACATAAATAACTTTGTGTAGCTAAAAAGCTAACATGAATCACTTTATGCAACTATCAAGCCAACATGAATCACTTTTTGCAGCTATAAAGCTAACATGAATCACTTTGCACAGCTATAAAGCTAGCATGAATCACTTTGTGCAGCTTTGAAGCTAACATGAATCACTTTATGCAGCTATTAAGCTGACATGAATCACTTTGCGCAGCTATCAAGCCAACATGAATCACTTTGCGCAGCTATCAAGCCAACATGAATCACTGTTTGCAGCTATCAAGCTAACATGAATCACTTTATGCAGCTTTAAAGCTAACATGAATCACTTTTTGCAGCCATGAAGCTAACATGAATCACTTTGTGCATGTTTGATTCTAACATGAATCATTTTATGCAGTTATAAAAATAACATGAATCACTTTGTGCAGCTATGATTCTAACATGAATCACTTTATGCAGATATAAAGCCAACATGAATCACTTTCCGCAGCTAAAAAGCTAACATGAATCACTTTGTGCAGCTTTGATTCTAACATGAATCACTTTGTGCAGCTAAAAAGCGAACATGAATCACTTTGTGCAGCCATGAAGCTAACATGACTCACTATTGCCGCTTTTCCACTACAAACGCGGCTGAGTCGGGCTGAGCCGTGCTGTGCTGAGCTGGGCTGAGTCGAGCTGAGCGGGGCTGTTGGAGTTGCATTTCGACTACAACCGCGCTGAACCGTGCTGGCTGGAAGTGGGTGGACACATTGGGTGGAGTTAGCGAAAGTGGGTGGACGTCACGTGATGTCGTTAAGCGGCGCAAACAGTGACATCAGTGAGCTTTTAAGCGGTAGTCTCACAGCCCGGATAGTAAACAATAAACATGGAGGACATGGAGTCGTTAGTGTTGCTGGTCTTGGTTCTGTGGCTTGTTGTCACCGACAACGCCAACAGATACTGGCAAGAGCGTATAGATGAGGCGAGGCGCATAAGGCTTCAGAAATTCTCGTAATTCGTAATTCTCCTTCTTCCGGGTTTACGGTGTTTACAGATCTCAGCGTGCTCGCGGGGCATGTGTGGGCGTGTGAGGACACTCCTCCTCACCAATCAGTGCACAGGGGAATGTCTGCTCATGCCCCCAGTCTCACTCAGCTCGGTTTGGCTCGCTTCAGCCCCACTCCAAAACCGTGCGAGTTTTGGGTGCTAAGCAGGGCTGAAGCGAGCTGAGTCGTGCTGTTCTAAGGTAGTCGAAACGCGAGCCGTGTCGGGCTGAAGTGAGCTGAAGCGAGCTGAAAAAGGGTAGTGGAAAAGGTCCATTTGTGCAGCTATCAAGCTAAAATGAATCACTTTATGCAGCTTTAAAGCTAACATGAATCATTTTGTACAGCCATGAAGTTAACATAAATCACTTTGTGCAGCAATGAAGCTAACATAAATCACTATATGCAGCTATAAAGCTAACATGAATCACTTTGTGCAGCTATCAAGCTAACATGAATCACTTTGTGCAGCTATCAAGCTAACATGAATCACTTTGTGCAGCTATCAAGCTAACATGAATCACTTTGTGCAGCTATAAAGCTAACATGTCTCACTCTGTGCAGCTATCAAGTTAACATGAATCGCTTTACGCAGCTTTAAAGCTAACACGAATCACTTTGTGCAGCTATAAAGCAAACATGAATCACTTTTTGCAGCCATGAAGCTAACATGAATCACTTTGTGCAGCTTTGATGCTAACATGAATCACTTTATGCAGCTATAAAGCTAACATGAATCACTTTCTGCAGCTATAAAGCTAAGATGAATCATTTTGTGCAGCTATGAAGCTCACATGAATCACTTTGTGCAGCTATAAAGCTCACATGAATCACTTTGTGCAGCTATAAAGCTCACATGAATCAATTTGTGCAGCTATAAAGCTAACATGAATCGCTTTATGCAGCTATCAAGCTGACATGAAACACTTTGTGCAGCTATCAAGCCAACATGAATCACTTTATGCAGCTATAAAGCTAACAGGAATCACTTTGCATAGCTATAAAGCTAACAGGAATCACTTTGCATAGCTATAAAGCTAACATGAATTACTTTTTGCACCCATGAAGCCAACATGAATCACTTTGCGCAGCTATCAAGCCAACATGAATCACTTTTTGCAGCTATGAAGCAAACATGAATCACTTTTTGAAGCCATGAAGCTAACATGAATCACTTTGTGCAGCTATCAAGCTAACATGAATCACTTTGTGCAGCTATAAAGTTATCATGAATCACTTTCTGCAGCTATAAAGCTAACATGAATCACTTTATGCAGTTTTGAAGCTAACATGAATCACTTTGTGCAGATATGAAGCTAACATGAACCAATTTGTGCAGCTAAAAAGCTAACATGAATCACTTTGTGCAGCTATCAAGCTGACATGAATCACTTTGTGGAGCTATCAAGCTGACATGAATCACTTTGTGCAGCTATCAAGCTAACATGAATCACTTTGTGCAGCTATAAAGCGAACATGAATCACTTTGTGCAGCTATCAAGCTGACATGAATCACTTTGTGCAGCTATCAAGCTCACATGAATCACTTTTTGCAGCTATAAAGCTAACATGAATCACCTTGGGCAGCTAAAATGCAAACATGAATCACTTTGTGCAGCTATCAAGCTAACATGAATCGCTTTATGCAGCTTTAAAGCTAACATGAATCACTTTGTACAGTGAAAAAAGCTAACATGAATCACTATGTGCAGCTATAAAGCAAACATGAATCACTTTTTGAAGCCATGAAGATAACATGCATCACTTTGTGCAGCTTTGATGCTAACAGGAATCACTTTATGCAGCTATAAAGCTAACATGAATCACTTTCTACAGCTATAAAGCTCACACGAATCACATTGTGCAGCTATAAAGCTATCATGAATCACTTTCTGCAGCTATAAAGCTAACATGAATCAATATATGCAGCTATAAAGCTAACATGAATCATTTTGTGCAGCCAGGGGTTAAATTGGGATTGGTTATGTGGGGGGGGCTCTGCCTCTTACCCGCCCCTGCCCCCGCCGCCCTGCCCCAATATACTTTTTGGAAAATAACCCTCTAATTTGATAACCATATCATATTGCACAGAGATATACACCTTATCTGTGTGTTGTAGGCCTATGTGTGTCTTGTAGTGCCCCCCTACACATTATGGCAGTTTGAATGTAGATTGGTTGGCCAATGTAACAGATTGTACAGGTTGTTGTACATTGGTTTGAAGGAAATGATTAGTGGGGGGTCTGGGGGTCCTCCCCCAGAAGTTATTTATTATCATACATGTTATTTGCTGAATTCTGGTGCATTTTAATAAGTTGTTAGCTGACTTTACAGAGGTAGGTTGAGCAATATCATGTTAAATCTTGTCACATGCCTACAGGTGAAAAATGTGAAGGAGAAATGTTCAGTGAGAAAATTTGAAGGCTTGCACAATCTTAAACCAAAACAGTTGATTTATTTTGGAGGATAAATGTTAAATATGCCAAAACACTGTCAGTCAAATTGTCAATCAAATATATTCATGCAGTGAATGCAACCAAATACAAACAACACTATAACATTGGAAGCATTTATTATTATTGTTATTATTATGTATTCAATTATTTATTTGGCATGTGGTGCTTTTTGTATTGTCTAGAACATACATAAGACGAGCATATTATAGCAGCAAAATAGAAGCACAATCATTTGAATGCAGCAAAAGTTTTATGCATTAATTGGCTATGGTTTAGGTAAACCACACTCCCGTACGGGATTTAGAATAGGAGGGTCCCCAGACCATATGTGATATGGTCTGGTGCTAACCAGGCTACCAGTACAGTACCTTAAATTAACATTTTAACAGATATGTTGTTTTCTGCCCACCTTTTGAAGAAATCTGTAAGCTTCCTCCTCTTTGCTTTCCTCATTTTTAACCTTTAGCTGCTGACCTCTAAAAATCCAAGACAACAAAACAATTTATTATTAACCTTCTTGTATAAAAGTGAAATTGACTGTATCGACAGTTAATTAAGGCTAGAGCACAAGACGAGTGTTTTGTTTATGTTTGCCAAAGGTAGCTAACTTGAGGCAACGTTAGGCTCAACTTTTGGTCAATCTCAGCTAACTTTAACTGACATCTCCCCCTTCCCCCTGGCTAATTTCTGTCGATAACTGGGGACTATGGAAATTGAACTCGCCAAATGCACAGACAGTTCGTTCAAGCACCTCTGATGGATTAGGATCGTATGCAGGTAAAAGGGGAGACGGTGTACGGAGAAAATTATAAACAAGTCACAATGCTGAAAGACAAGCCCAAAAATCCGCAAACCACGACTTCTGATTTTTTTTTAAAGCGAGCTCACAAAAAAAGAAACCCCAAAGTCGCTTATAAAAAGCGGAATTGGCAACCCACGCAGTGTTCCAGAAACCAGAATCTCTGATCGCAAGTTCTGTTCTAAATAGCTTTGACAGGTCGTCTTGTTATCAGGAAAACTATGATCTATCTCATAAAAGTCATGGGTTTATTGATTAATAAAATGATATTTAATTATTCAGAACTGAAAATCGTGAAAAGGGTTTGTTGCTTTTGATGTGTGCGTGATCATATACCATCCGCTCCGAGCTTATGTGCCGGGGTTTAGCCCCGGACAGCCCCGGCCCAATTTAACCCCTGTGTGCAGCTATAAAGCTTACATGAATAATTTTGTGCAGCTATAAAGCTAACATGAATCACTTTCTGTAGCTATCATGCTGACTTGAATCACTTTGTGCAACTATAAAGCTAACATGCATCACTTTGTGCAGCATTGAAGCTAACATAAATCACTATATGCAGCTATAAAGCTAACATGAATCACTTTATGCAGCTATAAAGCTAACATGAATCATTTTGTGCAACCATGAAGCTCACATATATCACTTTGTGCAGCTATAAAGCTAACATGACTCACTTTGTGCAGCTATAAAGCTAACATGAATCACTTTGTGCAGCCATGAAGCTCACATGAATCACTTTGTGCGGCTATAATGCTAACATGAATCACTTTATGCAGCTTTAAAGCTAACATGAATCACTTTGTGCAGCATTGACGCTAACATAAATCACTAAATGCAGCTATAAAGCTAACATGAATCACTTTCTGCAGCTATAAAGCTAACATGAATCACTTTCTGCAGCTATAAAGCTAACATGAATCACTTTCTGCAGCTATAAAGCTAACATGAATCACTTTGTGCAGCCATGAAGCTAACATGAATCACTTTGTGCAGCTATCAAGCTGACATGAATCACTTTGTGCAGCTTTAAAGCTAACATGAATCACTTTGTGCAGCATTGAAGCGAACATAAATCACTAAATGCAGCTATAAAGCTAACATGAATCACTTTCTGCAGCTATAAAGCTAACATGAATCACTTTATGCAGCTATAAAGCTAACATGAATCACTTTGTGCAGCCATGAAGCTCACATGAATCACTTTGTGCGGCTATAATGCTAACATGAATCACTTTATGCAGCTTTAAAGCTAACATGAATCACTTTGTGCAGCATTGACGCTAACATAAATCACTTTGTGCAGCATTGACGCTAACATAAATCACTAAATGCAGCTATAAAGCTAACATGAATCACTTTCTGCAGCTATGAAGCGAACATGAATCACTTTATGCAGCTATAAAGCTAACATGAATCACTTTGTGCAGCCATGAAGCTAACATGAATCACTTTGTGCAGCCATGAAGCTAACATGAATCACTTTGTGCAGCTATCAAGCTGACATGAATCACTTTGTGCAGCTTTAAAGCTAACATGAATCACTTTGTGCAGCATTGAAGCTAACATAAATCACTAAATGCAGCTATAAAGCTAACATGAATCACTTTATGCAGCTATAAAGCTAACATGAATCACTTTATGCAGCTATAAAGCTAACATGAATCACTTTATGCAGCTATAAAGCTAACATGAATCACTTTATGCAGCTATAAAGCTAACATGAATCACTTTATGCAGCTATAAAGCTAACATGACTCACGTTGTGCAGCTATCAAGCGAACATGAATCACTTTATGGAGCTTTAAAGATAACATGAATCACTTTGTGCAGCCATGAGGCTAACATAAATCACTTTGTGCAGCATTTAAGCTAACATAAATCACTATAGACCCCTTTCACATGACGTCACCGCGACGCGAGATTTTGTTAGGCGCCATATTGGAAGACCAAGTACATGCACTCACAATATAAAACAAAGTACGAGCGAGAGTAAAGTGACACGATGGCTGATAATTCTGGTTATGTGAGTACATTACCAGTTGCAGAAAGGGCACGGTATGTGGAGAAACTGGCTATGATTGATGGGTTTGACCCATATGATAAGACTCGCGGCAAGGGAGAATGGAAACATAAGGAGGACCTGACACCAATTCTGCCATCTGTTTGCTACCCAGACATTGTAAACTATTTGTTGTTTACACCCAGTGCCTACACTCAGTGTTCGAACTATGCTGATCTTTTCGGGGGGCCCCTTTTTTTCCCTTGGGGGTGTGTGTGCTTGCGCTTGTCTCGGAGCGCGGATCTCCAAACACATGAGAAGCCTATCTTACGCACATATCACGCAGACTCCACACCTCCACACACGCATCGCGTCTGAAGTCATAACTCATCAGGGGAAATCGTGTCCGCATTGGCATGTTCAAAAAACAACCTCGCGTCAACAGTGATACCACTCGCAAGAACAACAACAACAAAAAAAAACAGTCAGGCTACTCAACAACCAACCTGGCAGCAGCGAGCAAGCCCCAAACCATCCTAAATTATTATTATTATTAAATTGTAGAAGTCTGGGAGGCTTGCTCCTCAGACAGTTATCAACTTGGGGCCAATTTAGCATGTTTTAAATCTGAATTTCTTGCGTTTGCTTACCTCAAAGTGTCCGCAGATCATGCACAGACTTATCCATTATATCCACAGTTTTTTGCCAAGTCTCACACAGGTTTCTTTCAAGTCTACTGTTGGGCCAATAAATCATAAATAAAACAGCTCAGATTTGTTTGTTTAAGTCGTTTGCCACTGCACTTTATTCTCGAGGGTTCACATACCGCTGCCGTTATTTCCCCCTAATCACGAGTTTGTTGGTCTTCCAAAATGGCGCAGGGTCTGTTTACTTCCGGTTTTGGGTGACGTCAGTGAAATCCCTCTATAGTGAGTAGCGAGCAATTTCGGACACGGATTGTCAAAAGACGCGTGCGCCCTCTTTCGAATGCTGACGTAATCAAGCCGGAAGTTTTGTTTGTTTTGATGGTAAATCAGGAAAGTTTGAAAAAAGTAGGAAATTCAGTCCGATGACTCAATCCAGCCTCCAGCGGTCTGGTCTGCATTCTGACTGATGTGTGCATGCTCTGGCCAGCAGGAGAAGAGGCGCGAAATGATGCTGCTTGCCCTTCGCAGCGAGATGTACTTGTCGCTATGGCGTCAATATCAAAGCAGGAGGAGGAGGCGCAAACCAGCACGAACTGTCTATTGGTGCGAAGCGACCTCCTTGCCCTTTGGGCCAATATCAAACCCCCCCCCCCCCCCCCCCAATTTTTTTTTCTCATCGGATCTACACGATTCACGTAGGTCACCCATTTTGGTTTCAAAACGGCGAATTTCGCCGAAAGGTGAGGGATTTTCATGCATGAATATAACTGTATCAGATTCAGATTAGCTTCTATTGTTATGCTGATGACACACAGTTGTATGTTTCTGCAAAACCAGATGAGAGACACCAGTTTAATAGAATTGAGGAATGTGTAAAGGACATTAGACACTGGATGCTTATTAATTTCCCTCTGCTTAACTCTGACAAGACAGAAGTACTTGTACTAGGACCACATGGAGCTAGAAATAGGTTTTCTGATTACACAGTAACTCTGGATGGCCTTTCTGTTTCTTCATGTGCAGCAGTAAAAGACCTCGGAGTGATTATTGACCCCAGCCTTTCATTTGAAACTCATATCGATAACATTACTGGATAGCTTTCTTTCATCTCAGAAATATTGCTAAGATAAGAAATGTAATGTTGCTAAATGATGCAGAAAAACTAGTTTATGCTTTTGTTACCTCCAGGTTGGATTATTGTAATGCCTTACTGTCTGGATGTTCCAATAAGTATATAAACAAGTGCCACTTAGTTCAAAATGCAGCAGCAAGAGTCCTTACTAGAACTAGAAAATATGACCACTTCACCCCTGTCTTACCCACACTGCATTGGCTCCCAATCAAATTTTGTAGTGTTTATAAAATACTACTATTGACCTTTAAAGCACTGAATAGTCTCGCGCCACAGTACCTGAGTGAACTTCTGGTCCTTTATGACCCGCCACGCCTACTTAGATCAAAAGGTGCAGGCTATCTGCTGGTACCTCGTATAGTGAAGGTTACATCAGGGGGCAGAGCAGGCATGTGTACACATAGGGCTTTAGGGGTGCTTGAGCCCCTGCCCTTTTTGCCTCGAATTAAATGTTTCCCTTTTTAAATAATAATAATAATAATAATCCTAATAATAAATAATACAGTCCTGTTAGAAGTTTAAAACAACGGTGGTACAAAAACTCCATGGCAATCTACCAATTTTCTTGTAATACGGGGTCGTTGTGTGCGTTGAGCCTGCCACTTCTCTGTCCATTGCGGCTCTGCTCGAGTGCGGCCAGAGAGAGGGGGCGTGCGGACGTGAGTGAGAGGGAAGAAGCCGCTGCGCTGCCACAATGATAACAGAGGAGACGTGACAGTGAGGCAGCTTGAACATGTGAGTTATGGTCTAACAGTTAGCCCTTTCAAACTGTATGTACATGACATTTGGGCGTTTGTAGGGCTACTGATACTTGTGCAAGTAATTTAAGTCTCTGTAGTTTAATAATCTGCTTGTTAACTGACGTGACCTGACCTGTTACTGTTCACAATCGATTGCCTCGGCCGTGCTTCAGTGTACATGCAAGTATCATATATCATCGGGAAGCTTACATTCTCCTCTTGTGTATACCGTATTGTAATGGTTCACTACGTGTGGGTGGAGCACAGAGGATGGCAGGACAGAGATCAGGTGTAACAGAGGCTTTATTGTCACACTTTTCAGTCTAACAATCTATATGTTTCCAACACACAGAGACACACACACCAGCATCTCATCCAGGGATGAGCTCCTCTGCTCTCGCTCTCCCTCCTTAAATAGGGCGCGGTCACTGGGAAGGCACACAAACAGGTTAATTGTTCTCAGGTGTAGTGCTTCTGCCACTTACCTTCCCTGACTCCACCCTCCTGTCACAGACTGGCGCTTGACCACGCCCCCGCTGCCACATACCCCCACCGCCCGACTCAGGCCGGGCGGCTGTCCGGCCTGCAGCCGACTCCCCCCCCCCCCCCTTGACGGGAGAGGAAGTCCGCCACGACCATCTGCGCCCCCGGCCTGTGGACCACCTTGAAATTGAAGGGCTGGAGTGCCAGATACCAATGGGTGATCCGCGCGTTGGCATCTTTCATGCGGTGGAGCCACTGGAGGGGCGCGTGGTCCGAACAGAGGGTGAAAGGGCGCCCCAGCAGGTAGTAACGGAGGGCGAGGACCACCCACTTGATCGCCAGACACTCCTTCTCGATCGTGCTGTAGCGCCCCTCAAGCACTGACAGCTTCCTGCTAATGTACAGGATGGAGCGGTCCTCCCCCTCCACCTCCTGGGACAAAACTGCCCCCAGCCCTCTGTCCGACGCATCGGTCTGCAACACAAAGGGGAGAGAAAAGTCAGGGGAGTGTAAAAGTGGCCCCCCACACAGTGCAGCCTTCACTTCAGAAAAAGCCCGCTGGCATTGCTCCATCCACTGGACCGGATCTGGTGCCCCCTTTTTAGTGAGGTCAGTCAGTGGGCTGGTGACGTCCGAATAATTAGGCATAAACCTACGGTAATAGCCAGCCAGCCCCAGGAACTGTCTCACCCCCTTTTTGGTCTTGGGCCTCGGGCAGGCTGCAATCACTGCCATCTTATTAATTTGGGGACGCACCTGCCTGTTGCCCAAGTGGAAGCCCAGATACCGTACTTCCACCCGCCCAATCGCACACTTCTTTGGGTTGGCTGTGAGCCCCGCTCGTCTCAGCGACCTAAGGACGGCCCTCAGATGTTCGAGGTGCCTCTGCCAGTCATTACTATAGATGATAATATCATCCAGATAGGCAGCCGCATAAGTGGCGTGAAGGCGGAGGACTCTGCCCATCAGCCGCTGAAACATAGCGGGCGCCCCAAACAGCCCAAACGGAAGGGTGACGAATTGGTGTAAACCAAACTGTGTGGAAAAGGCCGTTTTCTCTCGGGATAGTGGAGTCAAGGGGATCTGCCAATATCCCTTCGTCAAATCCAGCGTCGAATAAAAGCGAGCAGTGCCGAGTCGATCGAGCAACTCATCAATACGAAGCGTTGGGTACGCATCGAATTTAGACACCACGTTGACTTTTCTATAGTCCACACAGAACCAGACCAACCCGTCGGCCTTGGGTACCAAGACCACCGGGCTGCTCCAGTCACTGTGGGACTCCTCGACGATGCCCATTTCGAGCATGGTCTCCAGTTCTTCCCAAACCACCTTTCTTTTGTGTTCGGGTAGCCTGTAAGGGCGGCTACGCACTACCACCCCCGGGGGCGTCTCTATGTGGTGCTCTATGAGGTTGGTGCAACTGGGCAGGGGCGAGAACACATCCGAAAACTCGGTCTGCAACTGGGCGACCTCCGTGAGTTGGGTCGGGGAGAGGTGGTCTCCACAGGGGACCGGAGAGGTGCGTGATGCCAATGCCCTCTTTTGAACCTCCGGTCCCAGCTCCGCCTTCACCGGAACCACCGACACCAACGCCACAGGGGCCTCCTCATTCCAGAGTTTAAGCAGATTGAGGTGGTAAATCTGTAACGCCCCACCCCTGTCCGTTCGCCTCACCTCATAGTCGACGTCCCCGACTCGCCGTGTGACCTCAAAGGGCCCTTGCCACTTGGCGATCAATTTGGAGCTCAAAGTGGGCAACAGTACGAGTACTTTATCTCCCTGGGTGAACTCCCTAAGGCGCGTACCCTTGTTGTACAAGCAGGCTTGCCGTTCCTGGGCCTGCCGCAAATTCTCCTGAGTTAGGTGGGTGAGCGTGTGGAGTTTTGTGTGCAGGTCCATAATGTATTGAATTTCGTTCTTGCTTTGTGAAGGTCCCTCCTCCCAATTTTCCCGCAGCACGTCTAGGATGCCGCGTGGCTTGCGCCCATAGAATAATTCAAATGGGGAGAACCCCGTGGAGGCTTGGGGAACCTCTCGCACTGAGAACAACAAGGGTTCGAGCCACTTATCTCAATCACGTGCGTCCTCACTTACGAATTTTTTAATGATATTTTTGAGGGTGCGATTGAACCGTTCCACTAAACCGTCCGTTTGTGGGTGATACACACTGGTGCGGATCAGCTTAATCCCCAATAACCCATACAGTTCGCGCAGTGTCCGTGACATGAATGTAGTGCCTTGATCAGTCAGAATCTCTTTCGGGATTCCGACTCGGGAGATAACGCGGAAGAGTGCCTCTGCAATACTGCGTGCTGAGATATTGCGAAGAGGCACTGCTTCCGGGTATCGCGTTGCATAGTCCACCAGAACTAATATAAAGCGGTACCCTCGTGCTGACCAATCTAATGGCTCGATGAGATCCATCCCAATTCTCTCAAACGGGGTCTCGATCAACGGAAGAGGGCGCAAAGTCGCTTTTGGAATGGCCACGGGATTTACTAACTGGCATTCACGGCATGCCGTACACCACCTACGAACATCGCCGCGAATCCCCGGCCAATAGAATCGGGCCATTATTCGGGCTAATGTCTTATCCTGCCCTAAGTGTCCAGCCATGGGATTAAAGTGAGCCGCCTGGAATACCAATTCCCGGCGGCTCTTTGGAATCAAAAGCTGTGTGACTTGCTCTTTAGTTTGAGTGTCCTGCGTCACTCGGTATAACCTATCCTTCATAATTGCGAAGTAGGGGAAGGACGGGGTGGCGTTCGGCTGGCGCGTTTGACCATCGATTACTCTCACTTGTTCAAACACATGTCGCGGAGTCTCGTCTTGTGATTGTTCTAATGGGAAATCCGCGAGGGATTCCCCAATAGAGAGAGGAGGAGCCGGCGGCTCCTCACTCTGACGCAGAGATGACGTAGACGGCTCTGTGACAACTGCTCCCGCCAAAGCGATACTGGGACCTCCCCCTGTCAAATGGCAGGACCCACTCTTTACTAAGCATGTCATTAACCCCCGAAATCCTGGCCAAGCAGTCCCCAAAATTAAAGAGTGGGTAAGGCGAGGATTAACCGCCACCTTCACTATAAATTTTTCCCCTCTGAAAAAGATGTGCACCAACACCAAAGGGTAGCTGTGAACATCCCCATGCACACACAACACCTTCACCTCCTGTGCTCCCCCCAATGCCTCGTTTTGCACCAGGCTTTGGTGAATTGAGGTCTGATTACAACCCGAATCCACCAACGCCTGATATGTAGCCCCTTGGATACTCACCGGTATGCGATACGCTCCGGCCCGATCGAGGGCGGCCTCTGGCACGTCGGGGATCCGAACCACCGCGCCCACTTCCATTGCCGTGCACTGTTGTTGAAGGTGGCCCGGCTCCCCGCAGCGCCAGCAAACCAGCCCGGGCTTTCCCTCTGCACCGGTGTTCTGGGGCTCACTCACCTGAGGGGGGGGAGAGACAGACACAGAAGGGAGAAACGGGAGGGCACCGCGGGTGCGGCGGGCCAGCTGGGGTGGTGCTGGCCCCCGTCTCCGCAGTGGGGGAATGGGGCGAGGACGGGACACAGAAGGAGAGAGAGAGAGAGAAGAGGAGAGAAGAGTAGACACCGTCTGCTGTCCTGCCGCCGGAACAGCCGCCAAATGATCCTCTGCCAGCTCAACTGCCTGATCCAGCGACGCCGGGTGGTGGCACTGGACCCACTCCACGGTTCCTGTGGGTAAGCGAGCGATGAACTGTTCCAGCACCACCTCGTCGATGATTCCCTCGACGTCACGGTTGTCGGCCCTCAGCCACCACCAGCAGGCGTCCCGGAGCTGCTGGCCGAACGCGAACGGCCGGCCAACTTCCTCCAAGCGCAGAGCGCGGAAGTGCTGGTGCTGTTGCTCTGGAGTGCGCCCCACGCGCTGGAGGACGGCCCGGCGGTGGTCCACGTAGGCCAGCCGGCGGTCGGCGGGGAGCTGTAGCGCGGCCAGCTGTGCCTCTCCCGTTAGGAGGGGGAGGAGGCGCGCCACGCGCTGCTCCATCGGCCACCCCGAGGCTCCTGCAACCTGTTCAAATAACGTGATGAATGCCTCGGGGTCGTCCTGCGGGCCCATCTTGGTGACGGTGAGGGGAGACGGGCCTGCGGCCGGAGCGCTGCTGGACCCCGCCGACGTGAGGAGGTGCCGGAACGCCTTGCGGTCTTCCTGCTGGGCCAGCACCAGGGCTTCGAAGCGCCGCTCTTGTTCCTTCCGGAGGGTGACGTGCGCCTGGTGCTGGCTTTGCTGGGCCGTGCTGAGGGCGTGGACCAGGTCGGCGAACGGGGAGGACTCCATGGGGCTGATCGGTTGGTGCTCCACTCTGGATCCCGGGTTTCGGCACCACTGTAATGGTTCACTACGTGTGGGTGGAGCACAGAGGACGGCAGGACAGAGATCAGGTGTAACAGAGGCTTTATTGTCACACTTTTCAGTCTAACAATCTATATGTTTCCAACACACAGAGACACACACACCAGCGTCTCGTCCAGGGATGAGCTCCTCTGCTCTCTCTCTCCCTCCTTAAATAGGGCGTGGTCACTGGGAAGACACACAAACAGGTTAATTGCTCTCAGGTGTAGTGCTTCTGCCACTTACCTTCCCTGACTCCGCCCTCCTGTCACAGACCGGTGCTTGACCACGCCCCTGCTGCCACACTTATATAACTAGTCATCGACCTCTTCCACAACGTGCTCAAATCAAATGTGGGTTATGTTTCAGAAAAAAACAATGTTATGTGTCAGTTTCTATTTTTGCTGGACGTCGGAGTACGGCGCATCGAGCAGCACAGAGAAGTTTGCATGGTACAGGAAATCGAGTATAAAATACAAAATAAAATGCCGAGTTAAATTTCAAAATAAAATTCACCTTGTTCATGGCGGATCATATTTACCTCACTACAGGTCTGATTTAGGCTACAAGTCCGAGATACAGATCTAAAGTTTATTGTCTCTGCTACTACTGTGCATGCTTATAATAATAATAATAATAATAATAATAATAATAATAATAATAACATGACATTATTATTATTATTATTATTATTATTATTGAAGATAGTTCTTCACTGTCTCAACAAAAAGACACACGGCATTTGTAAAATGCCAACAGGACCTGCACCCTGGAGAACGTGTCATTCAACTGCAGAAGCTCTCTGACGCACGCTGGGCATGTAGGGAGAAGGCACTAAAGGCCCTCAACAAGGTGATGGATTCTGTGGTGAAGGTCCTCACTGATCTAACAGTCCATGAGCCTCCAGATACTGCTGCTGGTGATGCAAGAATGTACCTTAATGCTATTGACTGAGTTCATACTGTGCCTTGCGATAGCCACACCAGTTTTTGATGTCACTGCAGTTGCATCTGATGCACTGCAGAACCAGGATATTGACCTGTCCACTGCATATGGTGTTGTTGGGGGAGTCATGGATACCTTATCCAATCTGAGAGCAGAAGAACAGTTTTCCAAACTGTTCAAGAGTGCCACAGAAAAGGCAGAGGCTTCTGGGATCAGCATCCCCACAGTCCCCCCGGGACAGAAAAGGCAGAGAAAGGTTCCTGCAAAGTATACACACAGTTCTACTGCAGTCACAGAGAGCCACTCTTTCAAATCAGTGGAAGAGTACGACAGAGTGAAGATATACTATCCATTCCTTGATGTTCTTTCTCAGGAACTACATAGGTGATTTAAGGGAGATGGGAAGACACAGTCCTTCAAAGTACTCAGTGCACTCCACAGTTTGACAAAGGCAAGTAACTGGGTAGGTAAAGACGCCATGGGTCCTGACTCTACTGAAGCTATTCACACACTGTGTGAATTCTATGGAGGAGAAGAAGAGAAGCTGAAGACAAAGCTCAGAGTTTTCCATGCTTCTTTCCCAGACACTCTCACACTGAAGGGGATCTTAAGAACGCTAAGAGACAACAGTGGACATGACATCTTCCCAGCACTGGAGGAAATGATGAGAATATATGCCACGATTCCAGTGTCCACTGCAACAGTGGAGAGGTCTTTCTCCAAGCTAAAGCTTGTGAAAAATGTACTCAGAAGCCTATGCAAAGAAGAGAGGCTGTCTGATCTCCTTCTTCTCTCAATTGAAAAAGACATACCCATAAATCACAATGAGGTCATTAATATCTACAGGGACATGGCCCCCAGAAGGTTACTGCTTTAAGGCCCCTGGAATGTTAGGCTTCTACCTTATGAGAGGAAGGACTGATTTTTATCATTTTGTCCATTAAGCTATTTACTTATTTGTTCAAAGTTCAGGTTTCACTGTTCAATGTTAAATCTTTAACAATAAAAAAGCCTAATAATGCACCAGTGTTTTATTGCTTTGCATGTCTTCCAAGCCTATGATAATGTGAGTGACAATTTTGCTGACAGAAAAGAAATGGCAATTGCATATCACTTTCACCAACACAGGACACATAGCTAAGTACTTACCTTCCTATTAGTACGTTAATTTTAATTCTACATTTCCATATTTTGGAATGGACGGGGAAAAAAAATTATGCACTTGCTGCCCTTTTTCTGACTTTGAGCCCCTGCCCCTCTATAATCCTGTGCACGTCCCTGGGTCAGAGCCTTTTCTTACAAAGCCCCGCAGTTATGGAACAGCCTTCCAAGTAGTGTTCGGGAAACAGACACAGTCTCAGAGTTTCAGTCTAGGCTGAAAACATATCTGTTTCATCAAGCCTTTTGTTAATAGTGTTTATGAGGTAAAGGAGTTGATCTGGAGGGTCCTCAGACATAGAGTGTTTTGGTAAACTGGGATGTATGGATGTTGTCAGTCCCCCACTCACTTGCTCACTTGAGTTTGTTGATGGTGTAATGGCTGCTGCTTTACCATATGTCCCGGGGCTCCCTCATGCCTGTGTTACATTCTGCCTCTCCCCTTTTAGTTATGTTGTCATAGTTAGTTTTGCCAGAGTCCCTGCTTACGCTCAGCGCAAAATGTATACTGTTCTTACTCATCAGGTGTCATTGAGCGTACCGAACAACCTGTGTTTTCTCTCTCTTTCTCCCCCCTCTCTCTGTCTATCCATTTGAGTTACATGTCAATCCTGATATTGAGATGCTGACCTCTTCTGCTCCTCAGACCTGCCTGATTCATCCTGATGGCCTATATCTGGCTG
Organism: Neoarius graeffei; assembly: GCF_027579695.1. Taxonomy (NCBI): domain Eukaryota; kingdom Metazoa; phylum Chordata; class Actinopteri; order Siluriformes; family Ariidae; genus Neoarius; species Neoarius graeffei. The sequence goes on from NC_083585.1 coordinate 5,302,043, forward strand.
GAGTCTCATCACATTGCTCCTGTGGAGGACGGCCCCATATGGACAGTTGAAAGTCACACTTGGAAGGTGTTCTGGACACTTATAGTCATGCTTTTACGGCTGCGGACTACAGTTGACTTGCTAACTTTAGGACTGCAGTTTTCATGAGCAGTTTTGCACTCAAGTTTCCATCAGTGAAGAGTTATAAAATCAACAAAGCAGGCTTCATGTTAAAACTCTTCAAATGTTATAACCACATTGTCTGTTATCACCCAAATGAGGATGGGTTCCTTTTGAATCTGGTTCCTCTCGAGGTTTCTTCCGCATTTCGTCTGGGGGAGTTTTTCCTTGCCACTGTCCAGTGGCAGCTGGTAGTCTTTCAAACAGGGGAGGCTGGTCAGTTACGATATTTCCAGATTTTAAAAGAAAAAACACATCAATTTTGCCCATACTCTTGCCTCTGATCTGGCTGATTGTTGGCAGGGTCACAAACTGTGAAATAACAGGTTCTTTTGGCCCATTAGCCTACTGTCCAATATACATGATGGTGGTGTTGGGGGGTATGTTTTAACAGTTTATATTTTAAAATTGTGGCATGTTGTTTAAAAATTGATCATGATTGAAAGCAGCTCTTTGTCAGGAACCACAGCAGTGTGTTCTGGAATAGGCACAAGCACTGACCTTGGGGAGCCAAACATAGGGTGCCACACATTTCATTAAATGACACTTTCCCTATATTTTACTTATTTTGACTGAGAAATGTTTTATTGACAATTTTGATAACCCTTCACTTTTAATCCAGGTCTGTAGTGTGAAATGTTCTCAGCTGTGTTTTTGTTTAAAAATGTTTTCCAAATTGTAGCTGTGTTTAATTCATATCCAGAAAAATATATATTCCAATATAATATACTCAGCATAAACATTTTAAATAGATTCTATATGTTTGGTCCATCCATGACATATTACTAAAGTAGCCTATTTACTGTTGTTGATGTGGGTCACTTGCTGTTAGCCAATTCACTTTCTCGTACCAGGAGAGCTGAAAGGAACGAGTATTATTCCCTACCTTTTTCACCAAGTCAATTTGAGGCGTTGGTCTACCCTGCTCTTTAATTTTAATTTTTTCCTCGAAAGGAAGACTGGCAAATGGCTTCGCAAAAATTAAATCAGCAATGCTTGGCATCCCTGAGCAGCTTTCTTGCTAGCTGACTAGCCCCCTCAAGTTCAAGTTCAGTCACTCAAATAAACGAAATATCTGGAACTAAGATAGCAAACTTGACAACACTATATTTACACTTTATTTACAATGAAAATATATACAAACTAAAAAAGCTGGTAGAAACCGTATGTAATGAATGAAATCAAAATATAAGCTGATCTCTTACAATACACCACACCACTTGCAAATCCGCATGGGACTGAACTGAAATTCACCGCTGCCTGTCTATAGTTGAAACGAGCTGTCAATCAAAGAAAATATCTGTCTGCTTTCACCAATCACCAGTCTCCTCGCGGAAAGCTTTGCCATGTCCCTCCCACTGTGAGGCTCGGAGTCCGTGGGCGGGCATTTTCACAGTATTTGTCCAATAACCGTCTTGCATTTTGATATTGAAAGCGCATAGCTCCCAAATGCCATTGAAGTCCACTGAGGCTGGGAGTCCGTGGGCGGGCATTTTCGCAATATTTGTCCAATAATCATCTTGCATTTTGATATTGAAAAGCGCATAGCTCCCAAATGCCATTGAAGTCCACTGAGGCTGGGCTGCATCGCGCTGTCACGAGGGGGAAAAACTCACGCACACATTAGGTGAACTGGGGAAAGTTATAACGGAATGATTTCGCACTGTAGTTGGGTTGAGCACATATATTTCTATGATTCTGGATCTGAAATAGCAATGTTATAACTTATAACATTGCTATTTCAGATACAGAATTTTTAGAGGAGGCTGAGCCTCCCTCGTTGTCTTAGAGCAATCGCCCGTGCCACTGTCGCCATAGACTTGCTCATTGGGGATAGATTAGGGATAAATTATGGCTAGATTATGGATAAAATTAGCTCATGTTTAAAGTCATTAAAATTCTGTAAAGCTGTTTTGTGGCAATGTCTATTGTTAAAAGCGCTATAAACTTGAAAACTTGACTTGACTTTGTGAGGAGGCTGAAGAAGTTTGGCATGAAGGCAAAAATCATTTCAAACTTCTACAGGTGCACAATCGGATGGCATTACAATATGGTACGGGAGCTCCTCTGCCTACAGCCTGAAATCACTACAGAGGGGAGTGGAGGCAGCAAAGCACATCATTGGCAAGAGCCTCCCTGCCATTCAGGACATCTACCTCCAGTGGTGCCTACAGAAGGGACACAGCATCATTAAGGACCACAGTCACCCAGCATGACAGCTGTTTTTCCTGTTACTGTCTAGAAGACGATACAGAAGCATGGCTGCACGGACTACCAGACTCAAGAACAGGTTTAATTATCAGGCCATCAGTGTTCTTAACTCTAATGCTTAATCATTCCACACAGCACTGTATATTCACACAGCACTGGATCGCCTGCAGTTTTCACTTTTACTGTTTACTGGATCACATCACATTTATCAACATATCTCAAGACTCTGTTTACACATCACCAACACATTTACATATTTACTGTTTCCACATGTACCGACACATCTCAAAACTCTGTTTACATGGTCAGTACTTAATTTGTCTTCAACAATGTGTAATTATTGGTAGTCGCAGGTGTCAATTTTTCCAAGGTGCAAGACGGGTGTTTATAGTTAGCAAGTCAACTGTAGTCCTCAGCCATAAAAGCATCCCTGTACTGGCCATTTCCATCCTTTATTGGTTGTGTTGTTTTCAGGACAAGAGAAACCTTTTTCTGTTGAGGGAAATGTTGTCCAAAACAAGAGATTCTCCAGTTGTTTCGCAAAATGTCAATCGATTCCTTGTATCTAAATTGTCAGTGAAATAACACAACTGATTGCAGGACACAGGAAATTCAAATACACACATGAGATTGCCTCAAAGAGCAACACTTATGAATCTCTTAAAAATCTGTGCTCCTTCAGAGGAAGTTGTCGAAAATGTGTGTCCAAGGTCCTGACATGCTTTGGCTGTTAAAGAAACAGAAGAGTGTAGCCTGGAAAGCTCATTGGGGAGAGCATCAGTGTTTTAATCTGATGGTCCAATGGCTAGTTCACTCCTTGTCAGAGGAATAGACTTGTTTTTTAGTCATTTGGTCTCCTTGTCCCGAAAAGACAAGCGTGGTTGAAAATGGTGATGCGTGTCAAACCAGTCCAATACCATGACAAGAAAGGCATTCCATGAAACAAGGCAAGACCTTTATAAAGAAGAGTCGTGCTGGTAGCATTCTGCAAGTGAGCAACTGGTCAAGAGCCTTCATGTTGTAAAAGAAAACACATGTTCCATGCTCACCTTAGAGCCTGCACTGCTCGGTAGATAGGTCCAAGGTTCAGCATTCTTTGAGTTAACAGGTTAAACAAGTACTTTTGTGACATTATTTGTGCCAGATGATGGGCAATCAAGAGGAAAAGGTGCTAGAGCGCTGCTTTTTATGAGTTATGCAGAGACAATATGACACCTTGTTATCCTTGCATAGTACTGCTGAACAAAAAATAGGGGACAAGCACCCTGCCGTTCATTTCATAAGTCAGTTACATGAATAAGCTTTTGACAGCCGCAAAAATATCTCTGATCCAGTGTGGAGGACAAATTTTCTCAGTGGAAACAGTTGGACGTGTGCGCCCACAGGCCCAACACATTATTTCGTGGCAGGCTGAGCTTGGAGCCTAAATAGCTCAGTTGGTAGAGCATCAGACTTTTAATCTCAGGGTTCTAGTCCCTGTTTGGGTGCTTGTTTTGACAGGTTTACCTTCTCGGAGGGGAAAGCCAGAACCTGGTTGAAATTGCATTTGAAAAGAAGATGGCAAGAGCCTTCTATGATCCAGCTTTAAATCATACTTTCACTGCGATGCAAGTCCAGTACTGAAAACTCTATCGTTCTGAAGCTAGCACACCATTCAACAACCATCCCCCTAATACATGTGTTCTGAAAGCATCTCAAGCGGCGCCTTGAGACATTTTCTTCAGCGAGCCGAATTGGTGAGCTCTTAGCCGAGCAATCTTAGCTTTTAGCATGAGCTTGAAAAAAAATCCTGGATGGTCATCGTAGAGATTGAAGTGCATCTGAATTTCTCTGCATTAGACTGTGCAGAAAGCCCAACAGCATTCTGTTGGTGCGTCACCTCAACGTGATTTCAAGAAACAACTTTCTGATCTGGAGTCAGACGCGCTACCTTTGCGCCACATTGTCTGAGCGGAGCTGGCACAGACCGTGCCATCAAGGCACAGAGTTGGTATCACTCTGAAATCTGAACTCAAGCTTTGTCAGAGGATGGGCACAAGCTCAATACAAAAGCATAACCTGACTGGACTCCCCTTCCCAATATATTCAGCGATATTTCCAAGATCATATGGCAGTTCTCACCTCAGCATGTGAGTGTGAGGGGAAATTTTGTCAGTGGAAACAGTTGAACGTGTGTGCCCACAGCCCCGACCCATTCTTTCTCGGAGGCTGAGGTTGGAGCCTGAATAGCTCAGTCAGTAAAGCATAAGACTTTTAATCCCAGGGTTCAAGTCCCTGTTTGGTTGCTTGTTTTGACAGGTTTACCTTCTTGGAGGGGAAAGCCAAAACCTGGTTGAAAATGCATTCGAAAACCAGATGGCAAGAGCCTTCTGTGATCCAGCTTTAAATCATACTTTCACTGCGATGTGCTCAAGTTCAGAGAGCAAGAACAGCAGTGTGGTTGAAGTGGGCAGGTGTCAAACTTGCAACTTTTGTATCACAATTGGAGTTAATAATAAACGATCTCACTGATTAATGTTCCTTCCCTCAAACCGCTATCTATCTCTCTCTCTGGTGTGTGTGTATATATATATATATATATATATATATATATATATATATGTGTGTGTGTGTGTGTATGTGTGTATATACCATATATATATATATACAGTATATAAACAATTTTTATGGCTTTTGATGGTTTCATATATTTCGTAATGATATTTTAATTTTCTCAATATTTATCAACATACCGCCATTGTGGCACGGGAGCCTGTAATTGGTGTACAACTGACAGAGGGTGTCTCCCACTGGTTGTAAATCGTGACATAAAAATCATAAACACATCCGGGGCCTGCTGATTGGCAATTCACATACTGAAGCCAAGCAGAGATGTCCGGCGTCTGTTGCTGTTGTCTGAAGAAAACTCCAGCTAAAAACCTCTACTAATGAATTACTTGGACAATCTTAATCAGAAAGAAGCAAAGGATAGATATACGTGGAAATTAGAGTTTATTAGCGGTTCTGATCCATCCAAAATTACTCGAAATGACCGGAGTGATGGTGCAGATTTGTGGCCTACTGTTAGCATTAGCTACATGATGGAATATACCTTCTTTTTCCTCCCTGAAGATTCCCAACACAGAAGAACAGTTTAAAAAACTACAAAAGCAAGAAAACCTTATTTGTGTAAAGGCTTTTTCCCGACATCAGCTTTTGGGAACAGAATGTTGTGAAAGTCAAAGCATTTACTCTCAATGGTTTCCGACCTGAACTGTGGGCTAGATGGTATCCCCACCCCTCCATGTCTCATCAACCCCACAGACATCCAGTTATAGAGCTTCCTGCACTATCATTTATACAATGATGCTTATTATTGTTAAAACAATATCTGAAGTGTCATTATTTGTAAAATAACAAAATATCTTGCTCTTGACTTTCAAACTATATTGTAAGATTTTTAATTTTATCTAATAGTGCATGGTACAATAATTACAAATGCTAACAGAATCAGCACATTCCAACTGTAGCTGTAGTCATACAGTAACTATAATTACCCTTGTAATAATAATTTCAATAAATGGTTAATGCTCAGTTCCCTCTTCATTTATTATCGATTCAAAAGGCACAACTGAGTCACACAGGTTGATCAGTGTGTAACAGACAATAACAATTTTATCCAAAATAGTTTTTCCTGCCTTAGGCGATTTATTTCTGTTTCACGGGCGTGCAGCTGTTGTAAAGTTCAGTGTGTGTGTGTGTGTGTGTGTGTAGAACTGTCTTGAACTGTAGGTTAATTTCTACACTCTGGTTCCACGGTGACATTTTGCACAGGACTCGGTTCTTTTGATAGCAGAAATAAAGCTCCAGCATTATTATTATACTCATTCATAACTCTCCACAGGTTAATATACCCTAAATTATTCATTCCGCTGCTACTAGAACTTCTTTCTTTCTGAATGTGTCTGCATATATTGGTGTTGTGGTTTTGTGGATTTTTCATAATTATGCTTCACCTATATTTAAAAATAAATAAATAAACTGTATTCTGTCCTCTCCAAAATAAATTAAAGCCCTGGGCAAGTGGAATTGTTTTTCGGGCAAGTATGTTTTGGGTGCTGCTTGCCCATTGGGCAGGTAAGACTGGGAGATTTTTTTCAAGGACTGCATGGTAGGCAAAAAGACAGGAAGTGGTAGATGACAACATGCAGACTGCATCATGCCAAACAGTTGTTGTGCGATTAACTATACGGTACTAACAGCCAGTGTAAGGGATGTAAAGAGAAATATTTTTGACTTCAAGATGAAGAAAGGCTTTGTTCATGAAAGGGAGCAAAGTGCTACAGCCATGGGTGCCTCTCTTCAGTATCTGAACGGCAGACATTTCATTTGTGTGCATTTCATTTAATTCATACCCATTCCATGCATGATGTGTGTACAGGAGATATTATATATAAGTGCAGTCCATGATTGAAGACCATGCAACATTATCTATGAGGTACAACTTGTATTATATGTAGAATGTGACTTCATTTCGTATGAGAGCATGTCTGAATTCCATGTTGTGAAATCTTACTTCAGGGTTGGGAACAGAGCATGTGTGAATGGGATATTTGTGATTCTGAACTCCATCTTTACTGAGCTGTCACATATGCATTTTCTAGTGCATAAATTGTGCTGCAAATGGATTATTTATTTCTTCAAACATTCATTATTGACCATAAATACACAACTATACTCATTCAATTATACTTTAATAATTCACCCAGAAACAATATCTTAGAAATTCTCACATTCAAACAGGACACGATCAATGCTCACAAAGTGCTACTGAAGCAAGTATCAACGATTATCATTCAAATTTCCATCACAAATCCCTTTCGTGTTCCACATTACTACAGTGCAGAACACCAGTTGAATAGTCTCCATGCACATTTTTTAAATACAAACAAACGATAGTGCTCAGTAAAATAATGCATCCTCATAATTTACAATTCTCAGAAATCCAAACACCCTCAGGCTTCTGCTTTATATTTACACAGCCATGTGCGCGCGAGTGGGAGGAGCGTTTCTTGCTGACCACCAAGTGCGCGTGCACCGGAAAAGCCAAATATAAACAATAACAGCGATTGGTCGGATAGGCAGAGCACTTAAATAAGTATTCTCTAATGTTACCGACCCGGAAAACTACTAGATGTGCATTAGTGCCGTTCTGTGACCTCAGTAATAATAAAATAAATGAGCAAAATGACTAAAACTGTTAGATTGTAGATCAGTTCCGCTGCTGTTCTTCTGACTCCATGGAGTCGGTTTAAAATGGCGCTGGGAACAGTGTGGGCGGGTCAATACAGGGTGCTGAGGCTCCGCCCCCTTCCAATTATCCAGATGAGAAAGACTATGCGATATTAAATCATAAATACTTTTGCTTAATTAATTTATAAGTCAGACTTGTTGACTCATCCTACTTCACCCAGTATCAATCTAATTATTTTAATCCATTTTTGAAATCTATTTATTTAAGTTTTGTGTGAACACCAACACTTCCGGTATACTTCCGCCTGCCGGGGAGCCGGACAAATGAGTGCGTGTGTGGCTCACTGTCTGAGCTCTGCCTCAAATCTAGAGCTCATAGGCTCATCAGAGTGAAGCCATGGCCGCCATCTTACCACTCGCATCGCGTGTATTTGTCTTCTGTGTTAAAGCAGTGGTTCTCAAACTGGGGGCGCAGGCACTCGGCGAGTGGGGTGTGTGTGTGGTCACAGACCGCTCAGTGGCAAATGCAAGGGGCTGATTTACAGGTGCACCAACAAATAACGAATGTCTTCGTCTTCAGTCCAGCCACTGAAAACGCAGAGTTATTATTTGAAATTTCAGCAAGGAATTAGACACACCTCAAGTACATAAGAGATCACAGACATCGGAAACACACCACTGTGTAATCGAGTCGAGCTCGTACCATTGCAGCTTTCATATAGCCTTCTATTAGCTTTTCAATTACCTTTTACCAGCAGCCTTTTTAAAGGCTATATCCTTGCATATATAGCTAGCCTTCCAGCACTGCTATTGCAGTAATAATTTAAACAGTCTTTTAAAATACTATTTCAGCCCTCTTTTCTCACTTTAAAACTCCATTTAAATCCGATCTTACCATTTCTCTTTCCTACTTGTCAACTTACTTTCTCCTTTGCCTACTTGTCAACCTACTCTTTCTCCTTTCTTTAAGCTTTCTCCTACTTTTTTCTCTCTTTCCTCCACCTTTTTTCTTCAATTAAAATTGTAAGGTCCAACATTGTATCACAGTTAATTATATTTTAACTTAATTACATTAAGCACGGTGTGTGGATTACTCGTTTTAGTGGAGCTAAGTCTGATGCGTGGTGGTAAGGTGCTAGCATTCTTAGCTGAGCAAGTCCCTTTGCTATGTTCACACTTACAGCATAATGATCGTTTATTGGGTTAATAAACAATATCGACAAATTTCTAATTCGTGAAAAAAGATCTGGTCCCACTGATGCACCAGTTCCCAAAAAACCAAAACTCCGCAAATATGACAAAAGTTATTTAACATGTGTTTTTTCTGTTACTGGCATACTGGAACCACGCCCACAATGTGTCGTTTGTGTGGAGGTGCTTGCCAATGGAAGCATGAAACTACAAATTAAAGAGGTATTTGGACACCAAGCACCCTGACATGAAAAACAAACTGGTGGATTATTCAAAAGAAAGTGTGATGCCCTTCATCTACAAAAGTCCACCATAACCAAACATACCACCATGTCTAGTCATTGTCTCGAAGCTTCGTATGTGGTCTCCCAAAGAATAGCTAAACTTGGGAAGCCACATACTATAGCCGAGACACTGATTTTGCCTGCAGCATAGAATATTTGCAGAATAATGTTGGGGGAAAGTGCCGCCGCTAAACTTAGTGACATTCCACTTTCCAATGACATGAGCTCGCAGGATCTCTGATTGGGCCAGTGATGTTAAGGAGCAATTGTTACAACTAGTTAGACAGAGCCCTTACTATGCATTGCAGTTAGATGCGCCGACTGATATTGCTGGGCAGGCTCAGGTGCTTACCTACGTAAGGTTTGTGAAAGACCAGGAGATTGAAGAGGCTGTTCTGTTTTGTCTTCCTCTTCAAACCCGTACAACTGGGGAAGCAATCTTTCATCTTATTGACTTATTTGTCAAAAATGCAGACTTGGTCTGGGAGAAGCATGTTGGTATTTGTACCAATGGGGCATGATCAATGACAGGATGTGAGAGTGTGACACACCTTCAACAGGTAGCTCCGTTGGTCCTTGCTGACAGAGTGGATGCTTTCATCCAAAAACTTGTCCTCTGGCATGACTGCATAATTGTCTGAAGTTGTGACATGTTTCCCAGCCTCACAGACTTCATCACTGAGGCACACGGCAGTGATTTCTCCTCTGTTTTTTCAACCAGCTGCAGATCACCTGTCTGGGCATAAGCAGCAGTTAGTTTCTTATTTCAAGGAGGACTACTGGTCATTTTCATGGGTTCGGGACCCATTTGTTTGCACCTCAAATGATTTGTCACTGCAAATGCAAGAGTAGCTTAATGAGCTGAAGAGTGACAGCAGGCTGAAGCACCTTTTTAGCACCTGTTCTCTTACATCCTTCTGGGTAACACTGATGCAGGAGTACTCCCAGCTCTGTGACGTTGCCTTAAAAATTCTCCTACCTTTTGCGTCAACATATTTGTGTGATGCAGGCTTTTCAAAACTAACCACGCTCAAAACTAAGCACTGCAATCACGCACAGATTGAGGATGACCTGAGGCTGTATTTAACTACAATTGAGCCGAGAATTTGAGAACTCTGCCATACAAAGTAGGCTCATATGTCACAATGAGACATTTGTTAACACTACCTCTGGTACTCTGGTAGAGTTTGTTTGTTCATTCATGTGTTTGTTTGTTAACAACTTTGCAGAACAAAATGTACAGACAGATTTTCATGAAAATTTTACGAGGTATGTGTCTTGGCCTGATGAAGAATTTAAATTTTGGAGGCGATCCGGAACCGTGTCTGGATCCAGAAATTTTTAAAAGGATATAGGGCAAAATTGAACATTTTCAGTCTCAGACTGTGTTGTCTAACATTGTAATAATACAATAATACACAACAATAAAAAACAGCCCAATAATAATAATCTCATCTCACCTCATTATCTCTAGCCGCTTTATCCTGTTCTACAGGGTCGCAGGCAGGGGCGTAGCCATCATTTTAGAAGTGAGGGGGACAAATTGTTCAGAGGTCTAGTGAGTGATTTATCATCCTCTCGCATTCAATTGCACCTCTCCTTAGCAGCTAAAGAACCACATAACCACAAACAACACAGCACCAGGGAACCGACTTTAGTTCTTTAAAAATATACTATCAAAATCTAAAGTCAAACTCTATAAATCTATAAAGTAAAATTTATAAATAAAATTAAGAATAGTAGTAGTGACATACACTGTAAAAAAATATTTGTTGTTTTAACTTAAAAAAGTTAGTGCAAGGGCTGACTTAAAATTTTGAGTTCACTGGAATTCACATAGTAAGTTAAATTGTTGTGAACTTACTATATTAATTTCAGTGAACTCAAAATTTTAAGTCAGCCCTTAAGGCAACCCTTGCACTAACTTTTTTAAGTTAAAACAACAAATCATTTTTTACAGTGTAGCTAGTTATATTCTCTTCTCACCTGTGACCCTGCATAATCCTCCCTGTTGGCCTCTGGTCCACTGTCTCCTCTCTCACCCTGCTCTTTCTATTGTGGCAATAAAGATTAAAAAATATGTGGAAGCAACATTTTGAAATAGAATTAGGAATACAGTAATAATAATCAGCAAATTCATGTACTTTAAACTTTAACGACCACAAAAATAAATTAAATCTTTACAAAAATAACAGTCAAAGGAACACAAATACATTTATATTCTTATTTTCTACCCAGAAGTGAGTAATCTTAGAGTAGCCAAAATAGTAACGTTACTCAAGTAAGAGTATTGTTACTTTAGAATAATATTACTCAAGTAAAAGTAAAACGTATTTTGCAACAAAACAACTCTTAAGAGTACAATTTATCCAAAAAGTTACTCAAGTAAATGTAACGGAGTAAATGTAACTAGTTACTACCGCCTCTAAGTTAGCTAGCTAGCTTAACTAACTAAATTTACATCTATTTGTCATCTTTTAGCTAAACATTATCTACATTCAACAGCATTACTCAACTTACACGGTTTGTTTGGAAAAAACTGTCTAAAAAGTCTTTAGCCTCTTGGCTGGTTTGCTGAACATACAGAAGCGCTGCCCAGATCTGAATCACACCAAAGATACTCATACAATATTTTCTAAAGCGTCTCTGATCACACACGACAGCGGTGTTTGTTTGCCGCCTTAGCTCCACCTGCTCATGATGCGTTTAGAGGCGGCTCGGAAAAACACGTTTCCACATGTTAGAAATGAATTGAGTGGTTGTAATAAGTGCGGGGGACAGAGGGCACAAATACGGGAAGTGCAGGGGACATGTATCCCGCATCTGCTACGCCCATGGTCGCAGGCAAGCTGGAGCCTACCATATCCCAGCTGACTATGGGCGAAAGGCGGGGTACACCCTGGACAAGTCACCAGGTCATCACAGGGCTAACACATAGACAACCATTCACACCTACGGTCAATTTAGAGTCACCAGTTAACCTAACCTGCATGTCTTTGGACTGTGGGGGAAACCAGAGTAAACCCATGTGGGCAACATGCAAACTCCACACAGAAAGGCCCTCGCCAGCTACGGGGCTCGAACCCAGACCTTCTTGCTGTGAGGCAACAGCGCTAACCACTACACCACCATGCCACCCATAATAATAGCTTATTTATCTTTTTTTTTTTGGGGGGGGGTCAAAGTACACTTGCTTCAGTGGGGTGGGGGAGTGGGGGGATGCTCAAAGTACACCTGCTACAGTTGGGGGGGGGGCAGATCACAAATGTTTGAGAACCCCTGGTCTAGACTATTCATTTCTTTATTTCCAAAGTGTCTGGAAAGCGTGAAAACATTTGTGGGTATTGTGATGAGTGTTAAATGCAGAGAAACATATTAGTGAACATAAGAAATGTGCTTTAATTATGCAGCTGACAGAAGCTTGCTTTAGCCGGCACAATCTAGCCTCATCTATGTGTAGACCTTTTCTGAACACACTGTGAATGCACTGTTGCTTTTTGGTAGCTGGCAATGACAGCAGACCATCACAGATATCACTCACGTGCTGTATATTCACAACTTATCACTATTTCAAGTATATTTGTAGTTGATACAAGTATTTTAAATGTATTTTATATAAAGCACATCATAATTTCTGTCAGTTTAACCAAGGTAGTTTACAATTCTGTATTGTATATTTGTAAATGATCATGGTGCAGAATTATAAATTATAAAACACAGTTTTGATTCTTCATGATATACATATCCTAGTTTATGTCCTTTACAAACATACGAAGGAACTTACAGCTGCTGTTACACTATTACAATATTTAAATACTCATATCTGTATTTTAGTGTCATTTTCAAGTATCTATAGGTATTTCTTTTCAATTATTTTTTCTATTGATTTTACTCACTACATTTCAAAATTCTATGATATACATATTTTTTCAAAACTTTACCTAATTTTTTCTCTTCTGATAGCTTCAATCAAATTTTTAGCTTCTGTGAAATCATAAATAAAAGGGTGAAATATTTATATGTACATTTTACATGTGTAAGCAGAGTGTTTACACTAAATAGCAATATTTTTCTCTCCAAAAATGCAGCATTTTTTCAAATATATGTTGTGAACTGTATTTTGTATTTGTATCAACAAATTTGTATTATAACCACTTATTACTAGCATGTAAGTGAGGCTGTATTATCAGAATTATTAACAGGCTATCTAACATTTGAGAGATTACACATCTAGCTTAAGTTTGTTAGTTACTATAACAAGCTTTCTTTCTTCTTGCTTTCTTTATTCTTGTACTTCAAGGTAATTTAAAGGTCCCATGGCATGAAATTTTCACTTTCTGAGGTTTTTTAACGTTAAAATGAGTTCCTCTGACCTTCTTAAGTCACCCTAGTGGCTAGAAATTTCATAATGTGTAAACCAAACTATGCCCAACATTTGAGAATGGCATGTCAAAACGGCGCGTTGATAAACTCTTCCCTTGCCTACGTCAGCAAGGGAGATGATCCCCACGCCCCCCCTCTGGATTCCCACCCACTGTATGGATTGCCCGCCCAACTCAAAAGTTGCTGTTTGTCCTACCAAGCCTACTGTGCATGCGCGAAGCCTACTGCGCATGCACAGAACACATGACTACATTTTGTAGTGAGGAGCCCATAGAAGACACAACATGGAAATTGCGCTGTACATGGATGTGACAACACAGAAAGGAGTCTGTTTTTACTGCCGACGGGAGAGCCCCTGAAGACGCAGTGGCTTAATTTTATTTACTTCAATAATACGCCGTCGAGTCTACCTAAGACGGTGTATGTTTGTCAGAAGCATTTTCCTGAGGAATGTTTCCACAACTTGGGACAGTAGGGCAGGTTTTGCACATCAACTGTCACTGAAGCCTGGGTCTGTGCCAAGCATCCCTGCCGCATCAGCAACAAACACCGAACAAGTAAGTGTATAACTGGTCGTTTTGCCGTGTTTTAAAATCGGTGCATTAGCCTAGCAATGGCTACATTAGCTGTGCAGCTAACCGCTTCCTGCAGTTAGCCAGGTACTCTGCGCTACAAAACTAAAGAGCATGCAGCATGCTCTGTTAAACTGAGTTTAGTCTGGAAATTGACTGTAACTTATGAGCTTATATTTGACTATTGCTCCGCAATGCATGTCTTCTGTTGGATAAGCGATATGTTGTTGTAGTTGCTGCTTCTATCCTCTTTGGTTATGGAGTGCGTGTTCAAGCTACCATCTGTGGGATTATGACTGAACGCCTCTAAGTCAGAATCCCGCCTAGACGTGACGATACCGCAGCGCCGCGGATCTTTGGTTGGTCTGGCGAGGTCGCGCGGGTGGCCCTCCAGCGGCACCAGCCGCCCGTGGAGGCAGCGGTTCCCCCAGGGGCGAGTTGGGGGGAAACGGCAAAGTCCCCACTCCTCCATGGTAAAACTGCTCAGTTTTACCATGGGCCTCAGGCTGAAAAAAAAAATGACAAAGTCCCAGTTTTACCATGGGCTCAAGTTGTACCATTTTTTTAGACAGGGCAGACGGACCAGGGCATTCACCCGCCTGGCCGTGCCCGACGAGGAGCGCTCTCGGCCGGCTTGGGAGGCAGACGGCAGCCCCTCCCCCTCCCCCCATGACACGCCCCCACCGTCTACCCTTCCCCGCCTCCTGCTTCTCATTAGCAGAACGATGCACTGGGAAAAGAGCTGAAATGGGGCTTTCTCCCAGGAGGCTATATCTACGTACCGAGGGTTCATTTCGAGAAAGGCTGCGGATATAACATCCGGAAGCCTCCACGAGCCCGTTTAAAGCATCAACAAACCACCATGCCATGGGCCCTTTAAGCAATTCTTTTTTTTATTCTTTAACTGAAGGATTTTTTTTTTCTAAACACAAGACAGTACTTTTACTTGGATATAAAATTGGTCTGCTTCTACAGTACCACTTCTGGTCACATGCCTGCCACAGAATGAGAATAAATCAGTTGTGCTATAATAATGAATAATACATGCATGCTTACCTTTGACCCAGGCTCACCAGGGGGTCCTTGTTCACCTTTGTCACCCTGACGTCGCTTTTGACAATATGTTGAATGATTTATCAGTGAATTGCTTCAATATGTTTGAAGATTCTGGGGTTGTTTCTTTCTCTATTTTTTTTTTTTGGGGGGGGTGAGAAACAGCACAGTGGTGTTTAATTATTTCACTATCTGGCACCTACTTGGTTAAAATAAACAGCAACTGTAATGTGCACAGAGTGTATAAGGTGCTCCATAATGTTCTTTTTTTCTGCCGTCACTCCCGATGCCCTTTTTTTAATATGCCACACAACAAAGCAAAATGCCCATTTCCTCTCCATGTTTTTTGAAAAAGGACAGACATTCTGCTTTTAACTGCCCTGAGTCAACAGGAAATGTTTCTGTGAATTATGTGTTATGTGTTTTTATATCTTGTGCTTAAGAACAACATGGTGAAATATGTTAGAACTGAAAATCAGGCCTCTTATGGACAATTTTTGAGGTCAGGGAATGGTGGGCCAATGAGCTGCCTTCAGCGAATAAATTTATAGTAAGACAGATAGATGAAGTTTATTGCCTCTGCTGGGAATTTTGGGAAAAAAACTGGATAGAAAAAGCAACAGATGGTTTTGATCTCTGGGTTCTGGGCCCAGTACGCTTCTGGTGCAGCACTCTGTTCACCTCACAATGGAGCACTTGCATGTGATGTCACAGCCGATCCAGATTGTGACAGACGCCATCTTGTCGGTCAAACACCATATTTCCGCCTTCTACTTCTACTTCTGGTTCTACTTCTGCTTTTACTTCTACCTTTTCTTCTGGAAAACCCTACTATATACAATTCTACTACAACGGCTGCGGCTACAAGCTCTCCCTACCTGTGCACGTTTTTTATGTTTTTTGTGTGTATTTTTGCATGTTGTTTGTCTGTACCGGACTTCAATATCCACTACAACCGTATGGACTTACTGGACATTGGTTTCCAGCAGAAAATGACGGTTTGTAGTGATTTCCATCGCATGCACAACATTCTCGACGAGAAAAAAAAAAATTCCGGACGAGATAGCGAGACCAGCGGGGTCTCCGTGGATTGTTATCGGAAGCAAAGTGAAGGAGGCGGTGCCAGGAGCGGAAGCAAAAGCGAGGCTGCAGGCAGAGCCGGCCTGTTGACTAAGCTCAGAAAACAGCCACTCAAATCTCCACTGCCAAGCCTCTACCTCTCCAACGCCAGATCCATGTAAACAAGACGGGCGATTTGAATTACCTTATTCTATTCTATAATCGGCTGGTCAGTGCTATACTCAATACTTAATGACTTACCCATCCAATGAGGATTCTTGTTTACAAGATGCCACATCTGAGTCGCTGACAAATCCTGAATTTCTGTAAAGATAACTGTCCAGAGATTTATAAGTACGCAGTGCTTCACCACTGAACAGCGAGGGAAAGTTAATGAGGTAATTATACACGTCCGGGTATTCCGCTGGCAGTTCAAAATCCGGTCGTGAAAACTCCGTCCGGTAAGCCATAAGGGTCACAAATCTGTAGATCGTTTATTTTAGACATATATCTAGTTATCTGTTCATTAGAAAAATGAGCCGTGTAGTCCGTCGGTTGAAATTGATCCATTCTGTACACGAGTGCAGCAGTATTCAGCGGTGTTTTTGACCGACAAGATGGCGGTTGTGTACTTTCCGGTCACGTGACTGCAAGATCTCTATAGAGATAGGACTCGAACCCACAATCCCTGGTTCATGGAAAACATTGGTGTAAAATAACTCAGAACTAGCAGAGGATGGTTTCGATCCATCAACTTTTGGGCCCAGCACACTCCTGCTGTGCCACTCTGCTCACCTCATATCTTAAAGGTGCCCTTCCACCAAAAACGTTTAACACTGGCTCTTTTTGAAATACCATAGTTCACTCCGAGTTGCATATGCATGGTGCATGTGAAAATGTAATTCTACTCCCATTCCCTGTCTTAGCTTATGAAAGAAAATAGTTGGAAAAATGAGCGAATCTGAAAAAACCCTACGAACTTACGTCATGGCCTTGCCCACCTTGGCTTGCGACCGCCTACGGGAAGAAAGTTCGGATTTAAGCGCGAGGAGAGATAGCAGAGCCCATCTCGTCAGTAGCTAATGAAGAGGACCTAACAGCAAGTTGAAAACATGTCTGAACAAGTTCGTGCCTGCGTTATTTGTGGCAGTAACACATCAACATTGCATTTCTTGCCCAAGATAGAAGAGGTGAAGAAGAAATGGTTGGAATTTATTTTTGGAACACCACCAGTGAAGTATAATGCAATGTTAGTACTGTGTTCTGATCATTTCAACCACAGTGACTTTTCAAACTTCGGTGCCTTCAGTAGTGGTTTTGCTTCGAGGTTGTATTTAATCCCTGGATCTGTACCATCAAGACGATCAACCACCAGCTCACAAGCTGTAAGTAAAACATGAACTTTTTGTTCAAAGGTTTTTGTTACAAAATAGCATGTTCATATTCTCCATGTTAGCATGCATGACATGGTCACAAGCTAGGCAGGGATGAGAATTTTCCGCTTTTCGGTGGATTTCCGCTTTTTCTGAGTAAAAAACCTTTTTATATTATGCCAAATCCGTTGAGAATTTTCTTTAATTAATTTCGGGGTGTTGGGGTATGTTCCTTCATGCTGTTCAAACTTTATTAACTCCAACAGTGTTTACACATTATTTGTAAGTCGCCATCTTTAGTCTCATTTAGATCTCGTTAAATGTGATGTAAAATTCGTGTTATCTACATTGTTATTGGTCAAAACATCAATGTTGAGACCATAATAGCCAATCAAAACAGTTTTTTCA
Organism: Neoarius graeffei; assembly: GCF_027579695.1. NCBI lineage: Eukaryota > Metazoa > Chordata > Actinopteri > Siluriformes > Ariidae > Neoarius > Neoarius graeffei. The sequence continues at coordinate 5,319,968 of NC_083585.1, forward strand.
AAGACACCCACATCTGCTTGTTCTGACCCACTGGAGGTAGCGTCACAGTGCTGTTAGCCAATCAGAGGTAACACATTTACATGTCATGTCATTATCTCTAGCCGCTTTATCCTGTTCTACAGGGTTGCAGGCAAGCTGAAGCCTATCCCAGCTGACTACGGGCGAAAGGCAGGGTACACCCTGGACAAGTCGCCAGGTCATCACAGGGCTACGTTTACATGTCATGAATATTAATGAGTAAGAGCTGAAATCCTGTCGTTCTCCCACCACCCACTCCTCCACCAAACTAGAACAGCCTGAAACAGGAGAACCACAGCATTTTTTCCACCAAAACCGGCTCACAAGGCATTCATTCATACTAGAGACCACTGCACAATTAATGAAAAACGATGCAATGAGACCTTTAACTGGGACTCGAACCCAGAATGCCTGGCTCATGGAAAACATTGGCATAGAAGACCTCAGAACTAACAGATGATAGTTTCAATTCCTTGACCTCTGGGTCAGGTGCCCAGCACACTCACACTGCACCACTCTGCTAACCTCACACTGCATGTGGGACGCAAAGCCACAATACCTGGTTTAAGAGGCTAGTGCCTTATCCATTAGGCCACTGGGGCACCACTGTCTCATCTCATCTCATTATCTCTAGCCACTTTATCCTGTTCTCAGGGTCGCAGGCAAGCTGGATCCTATCCCAGCTGACTATGGGCAAAAGACGGGGTACACCCTGGACAAGTCACCAGGTCATCACAGGGCTGACACATAGACACAGACAACCATTCACACTCACATTCACACCTACGGTCAATTTAGAGTCACCAGTTAACCTAACCTGCATGTCTTTGGACTGTGGGGGAAACCAGAGCACCCAGAGGAAACGCATGCGGACACGGGGAGAACATGCAAACTCTGCACAGAAAGGCCCTCACCGGCCACGAGGCTCGAACCCGGACCTTCTTGCTGGCGATAGCGCTAACCACTACACCATCGTGCCGCCCCGGGCACCACTGTACCCTACTGAAATAGTACAGTCACTCAAAAACTGCTAGAATTGTTTCTCAGACGTTTCTCATCTTGGCTACAGAATCTTCTTTTATGTGTATTCGATTTGCTCAGTTGAAATACTTTGCTGGGTCTGCACCAAAGTCAAACACAAAGTGCAAAGTCTGGCTTTAATGTCAGCACATCCTCATTTCATGAATATCAATCATGAATATATGTATACAAGTCAGAGCACTTGTTTAATTAGCTATTATGTCTTTTTATGTCTTGTGCTTAAGAACAACATGGTGAAAAATGTTAGAAAACCATGAAATCGACTCTGATTTTTCCTTATTCACTTTGATACCAAAAACAGCTCTGAGTTGTGAGTCTTAGACATGAGTAACATACTGTGACAGCAGTTGGTACTGGAGGTGGGCCTTATTTAATTCCCATAATGTCTATGTGCTTGTCTTCATGGTACAAAGACACTGATCAATGCCAAACTATTGACAGAGCACTGGAAATCAGGCCTCCTTGTGGACAATTTTCGAGGTCAGGGAATGGTGGGCCAATGAGCTGCCTTCAGCAAATAAATTTATAGTCAGATAGAGAGATGAAGTTTATTGCCTCTGCTGGGAATTTTGAGAAGAACACTGTCAAGAAAAAGCAGTGGATGGTTTTGATCTCTGGGTTCTGGGCCCAGCACACTTCAGGTATGGAACTCTGCTCACCTGTCACGCCACATGAGTCTCGAACTCACATTCCCTGGCTCATGGAAAACATTGGCATAAAAGAACACAGAACTAGCAGAGGATGGCTTCCATTCATCAACCTCTGGGTTATGGGCCAAGCATGCTCCCACTGCGCCGCTCTGCTGACTGTGCAAGTATGTGCATCTGTTGTATATGTGGAAAGGATCTTTCCCAGAATGCCCAACAAAGGGACTGACAGCAAGAACAGGTGCTCTGTGGAGCTCATGAGGAGTGAGCTGTTGATCACTCAACTTTGAGCAGTCCTGTTTAGAGTTATACTCCATGGTTTGATCCTTTTTCCGCTTCCGGTTGAGAGTATGTCGTGCGCATTCTGGCTGCCGCTTCTCACCAGAGATTTTTTATCTTATTTTCTCTCTCTTTTTTTGTTTTATTTATTTATTTTTTTGTGTTTGTGTCATTTGATGTTTGTTTTTGTTTGAGTGTTTTTGTTCACCGTTTGTGGTGTAGCTCCCAGACCCAGTTTTGGGTGTTGGTTCCCTCCAGGCCTTGGTTTGCCATGGGTGATGCCTGTGCTCTGAGCTATGGACTGCAGTGAGCTCGTTGCTCATTTTAACATTGTGGTTGTCCAGTGCTCTGTGCTTTAGTGCTTGGTGTGGTGTTCCGAGTGATGTTGCCAGCGGCGGCGTGGTGGCTGTGCTGGTGGTGTGGGACTTGTTTTCGTGCGCCTTTTGGTGGGACTGTGGCTGCTACACCATTAGAATGACATCCTGGCCTCTATTTGGTGGACTTTTTATTATTATTATTATTATTATTATTATTATTATTATTATTACTAGTAGTAGTAGTAGTAGTAATAGTATTTTTTTAATTTATTTGTTCCAGATAATTGTAAAGCGACCTTGGGTTTTGAGAAAGGCGCTATATAAATTGAATTTATTATTATTTATTATAATTATTATGGTTTTGAAAGACAAATGGATACTCAGTGCTGCAAGGAGTGATAAGAAATCCACCTGGAGAAGGAAGTAACACACACACACACAGAGAAAGAGAGGGAGCTGTTGACTGACCATGGTCTACTGTTCCACACAGAAAAGAAAGAAAGAAAGAACTGTTGACTGTTCATGGAAGATAAGGAGGAATGGATTACAGTTTCATAAATTACACTGTGTGCACAATTATTAGGCAAGTTGTATTCCTGATGATTAATTTTATCGTTGAACAAATACAGTGCTCTCAGTCAATCCAAATTGTTAATAAACCTAAAACCAGAATGATTAACAAAGGAAAGGGGAGTTTAGGCCTTCTCAGGGGAATATATAAGTGTGCAGAATTATTAGGCAACATTTAGTGTGCAGAATTATTATGCAACTAAATGAAAAGCTTAAAGTTTCCCATCTCACTTGTTTATTTTAATTTTCAGTGTAACAAATAAACAACTCAGAATTAACAAATAAACACTTCTAGCATTTCAAAAATATTCAGTGACCAATATAGCCACCCTTCTTTTCAATAACTGCCATGAGCCTTCCATCCAGTCTGTTAGTTTTTTGATTTGTTGACGATCAACTTTTTGTGCAGGAGCAACCACGGCCTCCCAAATGCTATTCAGAGTGGTGTATTGTCTTCCCTCGCTGTAAATCTCATGCTTAAGAAGGGGCCACAAGTACTCAATAGGGTTTAAGTCAGGTGAGGAAGGGGGCCATGTCATTACTTTGTCATCTTTAAGGCCTTTGTGGGCTCGCCAAGCAGTGGAGTACTTGGGTGCATGTGATGGTGCATTGTTCTGCATAACAATCATGGCCTTCTTGAATGATGCAGACTTCTTCCCATACCACTGCTTGAAGAATGTATCTTTTAGAAACTGGCAGTAGGTTTGGGAGTTGATGTTAAGTCCATCTTCAACCTGACATGGTCAAACTAGCTCATCCTTAATAATAGCAGCCCATGCCATTACCCCTCCACCACCTTGCTGGTGTCTGAGTCAAAGTGCCCTGTGTCCATTAGTTATCCAGCTATGGGCCCATCCATCTGGTCTATCCAGAGTCACTGTCATTTCATCCGTCCATAAAACCTTTGGAAAATCTGTCTTCAGATATTTCTTGGCCCAATCTTGACATTTCAACTTGTGAGCCTTGTTTAGTGGTGGTCGTGTTTCAGCCTTCCTTACCTTGGCCATGTCTCTGAGCACCGAACACCTTGTCCTTCTGGACACTCCAGGTCGGTTGCAGTTCTAGAATATTGTGGCACTGGAGGATAATGGGTTCCTGGTAGCTTCATGTTTAATCCTTCTCAAGTCTTTTGCGGTTAATTTGTGTCTTTTCTTCTCCACACATTTTTTGCGACCCTGTTGACTATTTGCAACAAAACGTTTGATTGTTCTGTGCTCACATTTCTATAGCTTAGCTATTTCAAGAGTGCTGCATCCCTCTGATAGGCATTTTACAATTTTTGTCTTTTCAGTGTCTGTTAAATCTCTTTTTTGGCCCATTTTGCCTGAGATAAAGAAGCTGCCTAATAATTATGCACACCTTAATATAGGGTATTAATTACTTTAGGTCACACCCTCCCTCATTACACAAATAAATACAACCTGAGAATGCTTAAATCCAATTAGCATTCAAGTGTATCTAGCTTGCGGTTGGAAAACATGCATAGAAATAATGGTAGGGTCAGAGTACTCACTTGCCTAATAATTGTGCACACAGTGTATTTCTACATGCAGAATTTATTTTTGTTTTTGGGGTTTTTTTCATTTGTGGAAAAGCAGAACACAAAAGGGCTGATGTAATTATTTTTTATGATTTTTTTTCAATGATCTTTTGAGTGTCAATGCATTTGTTTAATTTATAGTTAATAAGTTATGTAAGAGTTAGGTGAATAACTTATATCCTGAAGTTTAATTTAATTTGTTAAAGTGTAACAGTGTAATTTTAGTAATTTTGAACAATTTCATTTTATGCTTCTGTAACGGATGTGGGTGGGGCATAGACAGGGACGAGACAAGGAACTGATTTCCTGCATTTATTTGCTCCTGCAGAAGACAATACAACACAATTAATTGCCTTCTGGTCTTTTTCTCTGCACCTCTGCTCCCTCAGCAGATGTAACGGCACCATGAGGGGAAGACAGGAGGAGCTATGGAAGCCAAGAGGTACGGAAAAGGCGATGGCCAAAAAGTACTTTCCATGTGAAACATAAATAAAAATAACAGTAAATGAAAACAACTCACGAGATAAAATTCACAAATACTCAACAGAATAATTAAATGATTAAAAAAATTTCACAAATACAAATTGGAAACAAGAATGAATAAAGTGCATTTTTAACTCTGTTACACTTCATCTCAAAAAGCCTATTTTTTGTGGCTTCTGTTTCACACTTAAGCACTGGCTTATGTATTCAGCTGTGATATGTCCACGAGAGAAGCCTGTGAAGTTGCGATGGAAAGTGACTGAGTTCATCTGTTAACAGTGATTTCAATACCAATCAGAGTTTAACTGAAAACTTATCCATTCAGTTTATTTCTAATGTCCACTGGTAATAAAGCACTCCAAATATTCAGTATGAACCTTAATACTTTCTTGAAACCATGATTTAAGTTATGATTTACCACCACTGCTGCGTCACTGGGCTCGTGGTGGTTGTGGCCCCTAGGAGCGGGGCCCTGCTGTGGTAGGTGTCCTTTATTTTTCTGCATGGAATGGAGCAAAGCTAGTGTGCATAATCTGACCAAAATAAATTATTTACACATGAAATTGATAGATTTTGTGATCTGGCAACAGTTAGTTGATAACATCATCAGTTTGGTGTTGGAGTAACATTACCGAAAAAAAATTCAATTGGAATCATGTGTGTGTGTGTGTGTGCCGCGCGCACGTTTGTGTATGCACTAACTACCTAGCTTCATTTAGAGTTCACTTCTTTGTCTTTTGATAGTCACTGTGAGGTACTGAAGCGGGCCAAGGCGAAACAGAGCACCACAACAGGTAGGATGTTTTCATTGGATGTATTTTCAACATAGACTTAAATAAATAAATAAATAAATAAATAAATAAATAAATAAATAAATAAATTTCTTTCTTTCTTTCTTTCTTTCTTTCTTTCTTTCTTTCTTTCTTTCTTTCTTTCTTTCTTTCTTTCTTTCTTTCTTTCTTTCTTTCTTTCTTTCTTTCTTTCTTTCTTCTTTCTTTCTTTCTTTCTTTCTTTCTTTCTTTCTTTCTTTCTTTCTTTCTTTCTTTCTTTCTTTCTTTCTTTCTTCTTTCTTTCTTTCTTTCTTTCTTTCTTTCTTTCTTTCTTTCTTTCTTTCTTTCTTTCTTTCTTTCTTTCTTTCTTTCTTTCTTTCTTTCTTTCTTTCTTTCTTTCTTTCTTTCTTTCTTTCTTTCTTTCTTTCTTTCTTTCTTTCTTTCTTTCTTTCTTTCTTTCTTTCTTTCTTTCTTTCTTTCTTTCTTTCTTTCTTTCTTTCTTTCTTTCTTTCTTTCTTTCTTTCTTTCTTTCTTTCTTTCTTTCTTTCTTTTCTTTCTTTCTTTCTTTCTTTCTTTCTTTCTTTCTTTCTTTCTTTCTTTCTTTCTTTCTTTCTTTCTTTCTTTCTTTCTTTCTTTCTTTCTTTCTTTCTTTCTTTCTTTCTTTCTTTCTTTCTTTCTTTGGCTGTAGGACAACTGCACTAAAGTGACAGTAACACCCCAGAAACTACATTGGGCATGTGTGTGTCGATGCTAGGGGCGGAATTTCTTTCTAATTAATGTGATGGCATTTGAGCCTGATCAGCTGATTCAATGACTGAGCAAGAATGAAATTAATAACCAGGGGCTTGGAGGCAGAAGCCCCCAATAATACTTGTGGAAAAAATACTATTCAGAACACATTGCATTAATGGCATTTAGCAAACACTCTAATCCAGAGCGACATATAACATACAGCTTGTTGAGCAGCTGAGGTTTAAGTGCCTCGCTCAAGGGCACCTTGAGCCAAGAATTTATCATCATGTATGCAAAGATGTTGTTTATGGACACAGTACTCCAAAAAGTAGCTTTGATACCAGTGGCGGCTGGTAGTCTTTCAACAGGGGAGGCTGGTCGGTTACGATATTTCCAGATTTTAAAAGAAAAAAGAAAAAAACACATCAATTTTGCCCATACTCTTGCCTCTGATCTGGCTGATTGTTGGCAGGGTCACAAACTGTGAAATAACAGGTTCTTTTGGCCCATTAGCCTACTGTCCAATATACATGATGGTGGTGTTGGGGGGGGGTATATTTTAACATTTTATATTTTAAAATTGTGGCATGTGGCATGTTGTTTAAAAATTGATCATTATTGAAAGCAGCTCTTTGTCAGGAACCTCAACAATAACAGCAGAGTGTTCTGGAATAGGCACAAGCACTGACCTTGGGGAGCCAAACATAGAGCTGGGTGCCACACATTTCATTCAATGACACTTTCCCTATATTTTACTTATTTTGACTGAGAAATGTTTTATTGACAATTTTGATAACCCTTCACTTTTAATCCAGGTCTGTAGTGTGAAATGTTCTCGGCTGTGTTTTTGTTTAAAAATGTTTTCCAAATTGTAGCTGTGTTTAATTCATATCCAGAGAAATATATATTCCAATATAATATACTCAGCATAAACATTTTAAATAGATTCTATATTTTTGGTCCATCCATGACATATTACTAAAGTAGCCTATTTACTGTTGTTGATGTGGGTCACTTGCTGTTAGCCAATTCACTTTCTCATACCAGGAGAGCTGAAAGGAACGAGTATTATTCCCTACCTTTTTCACCAAGTCAATTTGACGCGTTGGTCTACCCTGCTCTTTAATTTTAATTTTTTCCTTGAAAGGAAGACTGGCAAATGGCTTCGCCAAAATTAAATCAACAATGCTTGGCATCCGTGTGCAGCTTTCTTGCTAGCTGACTAGCCCCCTCAAGTTCAGTCACTCAAATAAACGAAATATCTGGAACTAAGATAGCAAACTTGACAACACTATATTTACACTTTATTTACAATGAAAATATACAAACTAAAAAAGCTGGTAGAAACCGTATGTAATGAACGAAATCGAAATGTAAGCTGATCTCTTACAATACACCACACCACTTGCGAATCCACATGGGACTGAACTGAAATTCACCGCTGCCTGTCTATATTTGAAACAAGCTGTCAATCAAAGAAAATATCCGGCTGCTTTCACCAATCACCAGTCTCCTCGCGGAAAGCTTTGCCATGTCCCTCTCATTGCCTCCCACTGTGAGACTGGGAGTCCGTGGGCGGGCGTTTTCGCAGTATTTGTCCAATAATCGTCTTGCATTTTGATATTGAAAAGCGCATAGCTCCCAAATGCCATTGAAGTCCACTGAGGCTGGGCTGGATCGCGTTGTCACGAGGGGAAAAAACTCACGCACACATTAGGCAAACTGGGGAAAGTTATAACGGAATGATTTCGTACTGTAGTTGGGTTGAGCACATATATTTCTATGATTCTGGATCTGAAATAGCAATGTTATAAGGTCGGCTATAACATAAGCCTAGCGCAATTCATCCTACACGATGTTCATCATTTTTAGAGGAGGCTGAGCCTCCCTCGTTGCCTTAGAGCAATCGCCCGTGTTTGATACAGTGTTTTTTTACAATGCCTGTCTTCAGTTAACTGTTTCACCGCATACCAAGTACTCTCAATGGAGTTCGTACATGACGCTGTATCTTTGCCAACAAACTCTTGACTGTGGTTCACAGTGAGATAAGTATAACTTTCCTTACTCAAGTTGGAATAAAAATTGATTTTTTTGGGGGGGGGGGGATAGCATCATTTGATTTACACAACATGCCTACAAATTAAAGGGTGCAAATAATTTTTTTGTGACACAAACAATAATTACACAAACGGCTATCATATACGACTTGATTTTGTGGAATAACTGTTTATATATATCAGTCATCAAATCAGCTGATCGAGCTCAAACGCAGTCGCATTGGTGATAAATAAACTCTGCTCTCAAGCACCATTACTGTCACTATAAATAAACTCTGCCCTCTAGCACAGTTACTGTCGCTATCAATAAACTCCGCCCTCTAGCACTGTTACTGTCGCTATCAATAAACTCCGCCCTCTAGCACTGTTACTGTCGCTATCAATAAACTCCGCCCTGAGGCACCGTTACTGCTACTATAAATAAACTCTGCCCTCTAGCACAGTTACTGTCGCTATCAATAAACTCTGCCATCAAACACCGTTACTTCTACTATAAATAAACTCTGCCCTCTAGTACAGTTACTGTCGCTATCAATAAACTCTGCTCTCAAGCACCATTACTGTCACTAGAAATAAACTCCGCCCTCTAGCACAGTTACTGTCGCTATAAATAAACTTTGCCATCAAGCACCGTTACTGCTACTATAAATAAACTCTGCCCTCTAGCACAGTTACTGCTGCTATCAATAAACTCCACCCTCTAGCACTGTTAATGTCGCTATCAATAAACACCACCTTCTAGCATAGACTCTGCCCTCTAGCACAGTTACTGTCACTATAAATAAACTCTGCCATCAAGCACCGTTACTGTCACTATAAATAAACTCCGCCCTCTAGCACAGTTACTGTCACTATAAATAAACTTCACCATCAAGCACCGTTACTGTCACTATAAATAAACTCCGCCCTCTAGCACAGTTACTGTCACTATAAATAAACTTCACCATCAAGGACTGTTACTGTCGCTATAAATAAACTCTGCCCTCTAGCACAGTTACTGTTGCTATAAATAAACTTCACCATCAAGCACCGTTACTGTCACTATCAATAAACTCCACCCTCTAGCACAGTTACTGTCACTATAAAAAAACTTCACCATCAAGCACCGTTACTGTTGCTATCAATAAACTCCGTCCTGAAACACCATTACTCTAAATTGACCGTGAGTGTGAATGGTTGTCTATGTGTCAGCCCTGTGATGACCTGGTGACTTGTCCAGGGTGTACCCCGCCTTTCGCCCGTAGTCAGCTGGGATAGGCTCCAGCTTGCCTGCGACCCTGTAGAACAGGATAAAGCGGCTAGAGATAATGAGATGAGACAAACAGACATTTCAGCCAGTGCGCCCTCAGTCTGGATGTGTAATGGGAACAGCTCACTAGGGGATCTGAAAGTGCAACCATGATGCTGTTGGTGGATTCATCCAGACAACGCATAAACTTAAACATCAAGTGTCTTAAAAGCGCCTTAAGTGTGTTCACTCCAACTGACACAAACATCTGACTAGCACTCCCTCCTCTGGGAGTCTTGAGTAGGATTCTCATTGCATCATTGTAGGCAACTTGTAACCTCTGCATGCTGGATTTTCTATAAACTGACCACAGATGGGCAGTGTAAAGTGGTGTACAATATGCTTTGATCAGAGCAACTTTAACTTGAGTAGAACAACAGCTAAACTTACGTGCATTTGTGTTTGCTTGTGCATATAACTTACAACACTGTCTGTATATATCATCATCATCATCATTCATATCATCTGTGACAATATGACCAAGGTATTTAATTTTTTTACATACCTCAAGACTATTATTGGACAGTTTGAACACAGGAAAATTGAGCTTTTTGTCCTGTTTGGTTCTACATATTAAAACAGCACTTTTGCTGGAATTATATTTTATATCATATTCCACACCATATTCTGTACATACATTAAGCAGCTGCTGTAGCCCAAAACTACTTGGACTGAAGATAACAAGATCATCTGTATACATAAGATGGTTCACCAACATGCCACCAATCATACAAACAGTGTTACAAGCGCTCAGCCGGCTAGATAATTCATCAACATATAAATTAAATAAAACAGGAGACAGAATCCCTCCCTGCCTGACACCATTGGACACTCTAAAGGAGGCAGATATACTACCCCCCCATTTAATGTGCATCTTCTGGTGGGCATACCAATAGGCAAGTACCCTCACAATATACCCAGGCACTCCCCCTTGCTTTAATTTAATAAAAAGCTGTTTATGATTCACTCGATCAAACGCTTTTGAGGCATCAATAAAACACATAAGAACAGTTGAATTTTTTGCCCTATACAAATCCACAATATCCTTAAGAGCATAAATACACATGTCTGTGCCATGCTTTGGCTTAAATCCAAACTGATTATCAAAGGATGAGATGTACCTACTCACTCTATCAAGGAGGAGTCTTTCCATAACCGTGGACAAGATGCTGGCCAATGCTATGGGTCTATAATTATCCAGACAACTAACTTTTCCTGCTTTGTCCTTAATAACTGGGACCAGTAAGATAGCATAGAATCAGGTAATATACCATGGATCATAAAACCAGTGAAGTTGATTGCTAGAAGGGGAGCAAGCCTAAGACTGGCATATTTCAGATGCTCTGCAGTAATCTATTACAGTGATCCAGACACATTGTTTTGTTTCCTAACATTGTTATAAATTTGATTCTTGATATTATTTTATCATAGTTCTAAATTTCAAAAAGATAAATGGTTTTGTTTTGGAATTTATTTTTTTTCAAGATTTTATTACTTTCTCCTTAATATGATTGTACTTCACCCAACTGACAGATAACAAAATTTGAATAAATAGATGTTATTTTGATACAGAAATCTTGTTTGTTTGTACATTTTAAGGGCCCTGTCACACTATAGCGTTTTGTTCGACGTTTGGTTGCGTTTTTAAAAATTTGCGAAACGCCGGGGAACGTCGACGTTCTTCAAATTAAGTTTCTAGGTCAACGATGTTGTAACGTTCTTGTAACGCTTGGGTAACGCTCAGCCAACGTTCCCTCAGTGTCAGGCGACGTTTGTGGTCCAAAATAGCAGCAAAACCTAGCGTTCTCATAGCGTCCACAGCGCTTTGATAGCGTTATCATAGCGTTTGGGTAGCGTCTGCCTTGCGTCCAGGTAACGTTCTCGACGTTTGTCCAGCATCTAGCTGACGTTCTCGACGTTTCCACAGCGTCTGCCTAGCGTTCCTGTAGCGTTCGAGTAACGCGTGGAGCGTTTGTGTGACGTTCCTGTGACGTTTCGCCAACCTGCGGCTGGACGCGCAGTATAAAAGGGGGGGCTTTTGGCCAGAGTGCATCACTTCCATTTCAACCACCGCGCAGTCAACATCGCAAAACGAAGAAGAACGAACGAAAGAAAAAGAAAAGAAGTATGCCTCCCAAGAGCAAGAGGGCCAGCAGCAGAGGTCGGGGCAGCAGCAGGGGCCGACGAGCAGCATCCTCTCCCAGCCAGGAGGTTGTTTCCATCACTGCAGAGGTCCATCCCCCTCCTGTTGAAAGCGAGGCTGACAGCCAGCCAGCAGGCAGCCAGCAGCAGAAGCAGCCGAAGAACAAGAGGGCAACAGTCACCCCCTCCAGGTCCCAGTCGCCATCTCCAGCCTCTCCAGGGTCTCCAGGGTCTAGCTGCTCCTCCTCCTCCTCCAGAAGCTTGTCAGCAGCCTCCTCACAGGACAGAGGCAAGAGGAAGAAGAGTGACAGGATAAATTACAGCCTCTCTGAATCTGATGAGGCCATCATGGTCGAGTGGTTACAAGAGAACCGGACATTGTGGGACTCTAAGCTCCAGGCTTACCACAAGATCACCAACAAGGAGAAGTTGTGGGAGGCCCAGGCAGAGAAGATGCAGAAGACGGTGAAGCACTTGAAGGGCTGGTTCCGGTCACTGCGGGATAAGAACACCAGACTCCTGAAACACAAGAGCGGTGACGGTGCCCCAAGAAGAACAGAGAGGGACGAGTGGGTGCTCAACAACTTCAGGTTCCTGCAGGAGGTAGTGCGACACAGACCGGAGCCAGCCAAGCCCATCCTACCCAGCAGAGCCTCAGCTGCAGCAACTGTCCAGGAGGATTTACCGGTATCTGGACCTTCTATCACGGAGTGTGCTGCCATACCTTCCAGATCTTCCACACCTGCCACAGCAGCCTCCAGCAGCAGCAGTTCCAAGAGGCCCGGACGATCTGGACAGGATGAGGATACCACCACTGAGGATGACGTGTTGGCTACCCTGCAGGAGAAGGTCAAGGAGTCAGAGGCTATACTCAGGGGTTTGTTCCAGCCTCCAGCAGTGACCCCTGAGTCAACCTTTGCGAACTACGTGAGGGACAGCCTTCTCACAATGTCGAGCCGGAAGTTCAAGAAGGCCAGGGCCAGTATCAACATGATCCTCACGCGGCTGATGGATGAAGACAGTGAAGAGGAAGAGGAGGACCTGCCGACCTTCTCAGCTACATGTCGGTCGGCCCCCCCTCCTGGCATCACAACCACCAGGCAAGCCCAGAGCGACATGTTTCAGCCGGACCCTAGCCAGTGGCATGACAACCCGCCCACTGGCACTCCTTGGCAGTCACAGACCAGGGAGTGGATGGCCAGATACCACCAGCAGCAGCCTCACTCGTCCTTCCAGCAGCCTCACTCGTCCTTCCAGCAGCCTCACTCGTCCTTCCAGCAGCCTCACTCGTCCTTCCAGCAGCCTCACTCGTCCTTCCAGCAGCCTCACTCGTCCTTCCAGCAGCCTCACTCCTACTACCAGCCACAGAGGTTCTTCCAGCCACAGAGTAGGAACTCTCCCGTCTTCCACACGCTGACAGCACCAGCCACCACCCATGCCTCCGTCTCTACGGCCATCAGCTCTGCCAGACACACCATGGACCAGAGCAACCAAGGCAGCAGCTCTCCAGCCCTGGTTGTCACTTGTGCCGCCACGGACGTTACCGTGTTCCCCACCGGAGTGTCTACAGCAGCCAGTGTCAGCGACTTATTCAGCACCCTGGACAGTCCAGGTCCAGTTGCCACCCCGTCCACGGCTACCTCTCTGACTGACACGCTCAACACTCCACAGCCACCAGTGGACCCAGAGACTGACTCGTAGAACTTTTTGTTTAGGAATCTGTAAATAAATGTTGTACATAGTTTGAACTTTGCCTGGTTCTTGCGTGAAACTTTCAATTTCTTGTTTTTAATATTTTCCCCCCCAAAAAAATAATGGAAAAAAAAATAAAAAATAAAATAAGTAAAAAAAAAGTATAAAATAAAATAAAAGATAAAATAAAAAATAAAATAAAAAGTAAAATATATTTTTTATTTTATATTTTTCGTTTATTTTATCTGTTTTATTTTATATTTTTCGTTTATTGTATATGTTTTATTTTATATTTTTCGTTTATTTTATCTGTTTTATTTTATATTTTTCGTTTATTGTATATGTTTTATTTTATATTTTTCATTTATTGTATGTTTTATTTTATATTTTTCGTTTATTTTATCTGTTTTATTTTATATTTTTCGTTTATTTTATCTGTTTTATTTTATATTTTTCGTTTATTTTATCTGTTTTATTTTATATTTTTCGTTTATTGTATATGTTTTATTTTATATTTTTCATTTATTGTATGTTTTATTTTATATTTTTCGTTTATTTTATCTGTTTTATTTTATATTTTTCGTTTATTTTATCTGTTTTATTTTATATTTTTCGTTTATTGTATATGTTTTATTTTATATTTTTCGTTTATTTTATCTGTTTTATTTTATATTTTTCGTTTATTTTATCTGTTTTATTTTATTTTATGTTATTTTTTATTTTATTTTTGAGTTTACTTTTTATTTTAAAATAAAAAAAAAGTAAAATCTAAAATAAAATAAAAAATATAATAAAAAAATACAAAATACCCCCAAAAAAAATAAAGTTAAAAAAATGAAAAAGAATAAAACAATACAAAATAAAACTATGACATTTATTAATACTGTTTTATACGTTTGGTTACGTGAAAAGGGGTCGACCGGGAACTCAGTAAAATAAATAATTGAAAAAGAGATCATGCCTAGAACAGATTGGCTAAAAAAGTAGGGCGATCAGTAAAAATAATTACTTCGAAATGACACACACAATTACTTTTATTATTACTGTTATCGACAAATAAGTCATTGTAATTAAGTTACACATACAATATTTCAGTTTCTACCAAAAAGTATAGTCTATATTAAGTCCATTCTGCATTGCAACACTAGGGTCCAGGTCTACACCATCCTGTCCTGCCAGTCCAGTGCCCCAGCTGAGGAGTTGACCCAGTGCTTGATGAGGTTCCTCTGCTTCTTGGCTTCTTTGGTCGCAGTGTTGGGGCCTGCAACAACCTGTGTGTCTTCCATATTGAAGCCATCTCTCCAGGCACCAGGCACAAAGTCTTCTTCTGGACCTTCTGGCTGGTCCAGCTGTTGGTTCTGCAGTGTTGGATATCTGACCCTCATCAAGTTGTGAAGGACCAAGCAGGTCTTCACTATCAGCTTCACAGTCTCTGGCTTGTGCTGCATAGTGCCAAGAATCACCTGGAACCTGTTGGCAAGGATCCCAAAGGCGTTCTCCACGACCCTCCTGGCTCTCGACAGTCTGTAGTTGAAAATGCGCTCCTCCTGTGATAGACCACGGAGACTGTAGGGCTTCATCATGTAGGCTCTCAGGGCAAAGGCGTCATCTCCAATGAAGAAGTATGGAACATCTGTAGTGTCTTGTGGGAGAGGTATAGGCTGTGGAAACCCAAGCAGGTCTTCTTCAGCTCCATGTTTCAGCTCACTGGAGTTGTAGATCTGGGCATCAGATGCTGATCCCAGGCCTCCAAGATCTGCCCACAGGAACTTGTAGTCAGAATCCACAAGGGCCAGCAACACGATGGAATAGAACCCCTTGTAGTTGTAATACAAGGAGCCACTCTCTGCAGGACACCTAATGGCCACATGCTTGCCATCTAGTGCTCCCAGGACATGGGGGAAGTTCCACCTCTGATAGAATCTGTCAGCAACTTCCTTCCACTCTTCTGGCGTACTGGGGCAGGTCAGCATCTCATCCAGGTACTCGTCCAGTATGGCATGGCAAACCTCTCTGACCACCAGTGACTGTGTGTTGTGAGGTACTCTCCAGGCAAACTTCTGTGAAGCATAGCTGTCACCAGAGGCAAGGTGTCGCAAAGTCAGGGCCAGCTTCATACCAGGGTCGAGGGCCGGTCTAAAGCGAGTGTCCTTCTTGGTGATCCTGGGACCAACTCTCTGTCTCAGCTCATCAAACATCACTGCTGGCATGCGCAGGAAGTTGTGGAAGGAGGCTTGGTCTTCAGCTCGGAGTTCAGCCATCAGCTTGTCATAAACACCAAACTGTGGTCGCCTTCCTATCCAGGGTCTCACCCAGCTCTTTCTCCCTCTCCTCTTCCTTTTCTTCTTTGCCTCTGCCTTGGACATCTTAACCTGGTGCAATGCCAACTGCAGGAGGTTGTTGTGATGCATGAGAGCAGCAACAGCATACTGGTGTTTCTCTTGGTCTGTCATTGTTTGGAAGTCTTCACTCTGTGAAAGTTCCAACAGGACTGTCGGTGGCCTCTGCAAGCCCCTTTTAAATATATTTCTGGCAAGTGCCTGCCAAATGCTCCTGAACGCTACCAGTAGGTTACAGGCGCGTTACAAGGATGCTACATGGACGTTACACAGACGCTGGAAAAATTCAGAACGCTGACAGACGTTAGAAAGATGTTGAAAGAGCGTTACATGAGCGTTAAGAACGCTCGGCGAACGCTGACGAACGCTGAAAAACGTTGGCGACACGCTGGACAGACGTTCGATGGACGTTACACAGGCGTTAGGCAAGCGTTACCCAAGCGCTAGGCACGCGCTGGACACTCGACCCTGATGGGCCGGCGTCCGCCTAGCGTCCAGGGAACGTCCTGACTTTCGAGTAACGTTCGAGTAACGCCCGCAAACTTTCGTGTAACGTTCCTCTAACGTGTAAGTAGCGTTTTGATAGAACGTCCTGAATTTTTGTGCACACCCAAAACTATTTTTCACCCTCAGCGTTCGCCGACGTCCCTCGACATTCCCCAACGTTTGCCGACGCTCGTCTAACTTTCTTGTAACTTTTTTCTAACGTTCTCGACGTTCCTCTGCGTTTCGCAACACGTTACTCGAACGCTGGTGAGAACGTCGTAGTGTGACAGGGCACTAAATTGTTTGTATCGGTATGTGTATCATTTAGCATCTTCCTGTAGCTTTGCATATATCATTCAAGGTTTAAAAAATTCTCCCTATTGTCTGGGGTGAGTGTAGGGAGATCTCCCTCTTTTTCACTGAGCTTGGTTGGAGCCTCTGGGATAGTCTTTTCTCATAGGCCTGAGTGATAGTTTGTCATCTGTTATTTAACCTTTTAAATGTGTAAGCTACATTTTGCGATGTTGTATATGACATAACATTGCTTGTCCCACTGTATTGAGATGTAACGGTTGACCTTAGAAACTGTAGCCTACTGTGGCTGATGCTAGCAGGAGAAAGCTCAGTGCAGCTCCAATCAGTCAGATGAAATTGTTTCTAGCTGTACTGTTGCTGTAACAGAAATCCAGCTGAGGGAAAATTGTAACAGTTCAATGGCATAAGCTAACTGACACACACATTGGTGTATTTTCCCACAGAGTACCTGGCCATGTAATTCTGTAGGCTTATGGTAATGTTACCAAAGTGTCAGTAACTTGTATAATTTATGATGTGTAGCTGACTGTACATTTTGATTAAGGCTACTCATTTAGGCTCAATCATCAATTCAGTTATGTCTACAATTTAGGCTACAGGAGATTAGGAATCATTTGTATCCTCAATAATAATAATAATAATAATAATAACCCCTTCCTCGAACTGCTACCTTATTGTGGTGGAGGGGTTTGTGTGCTTGAATGATCCTAGGAGCTATGTTGTCGGGGGCATTACACCCCTGTTAGGATTTCCCCAGGGCAGACAGGTCCCAGGTGACAGGCCAGACCAAGAGCAGTTCACCAAAACCCCTTATGGAAATAAAAAAATCAAGGACCGTGACGTCGCCCGGTATGGCGCAGCCGGGGCCCCACCCTGGAGCCGGGCCCGGGGTTGGGGCTCGTATGCGAGCGCCTGGTGGCCGGGCCTTTGCCCACTGGGCCCGGCTGGGCTCAGCCCAAAGTGGTGACGTGGGCCCGACCTCCTGTGGGTTCACCACCCACAGAGGTAGCCATAGGGGGCTGGTGCAGTGTGGGTTGGGCGGCAGTCGAAGGCAGGGGTCTCGACGACCTGATCCCCGAACACAGCGGCTAGCTGTTGGGACATGGAATGTCACTTTGCTGGGGGGGGGGGGGGGGGGGGGGCTAAGCTTGTGCAGCTTGGGCTCCGGAACCCAGCTCCTCGAGAGGAGCTGGATTCTCCACTTCTCTGGAGTCGCCCACGGTGAGCGGCAGCGGGCTGGTGTGGGCTTGCTTATAGCTCCCCAGCTCAGCTGCCATGTGTTGGAGTTTACCCCAGTGAATGAGAGGGTCGCCTCTCTGCGCCTTCGGGTCGGCAAGAGGGCCCTTGCTGTTGTTTGTGCCTACGGGCCGAATAGCAGTAGAGAGTATCCAGCCTTCTTGGAGTCCCTGGGAGAGGTACTGAGAGGTGCTCAGACTGGGGACTCCATTGTTCTACTGGGGGACTTTAATGCTCACGTGGGTGACAACAGTGACACCTGGAGGGGCGTGATTGGGAGGAACGACCTCCCCAATCTGAACCCGAGTGGTGCTTTGTTATTGGACTTCTGTGCTAGTCATGGTTTGTCCATAACAAACACCATGTTTGAGCATAGCGGTGTCCATAAGTGCACGTGGCACCAGGACACCTTAGGTCGGAGGTCGATGATCGACTTTGTTGTCGTTTCATCTGATCTCCGGCCCTATGTCTCGGACACTTGGGTGAAGAGAGGGGCTGAGCTGTCAACTGATCACCACCTGGTGGTGTGTTGGATCCACTGGCAGAGGAGGAAGCCGGACAGACCTGGCAAGCCCAAATGTATGGTGAGGGTCTGCTGAGAATGTCTGGCCAAGCACTCTGTAGGGGAGGTCTTTAACTCCCACCTCCGGGAGAGCTTCTCCCAGCTTCCGAGGGAGGCAGGGGACATTGAGTCTGAGTGGACCATGCTTTCTGCCTCCATTGTTGATGCAGCTGTTCAGAGCTGTGGCCGCAAGGTCTCCGGTGCCTGTCGTGGTGGCAATCCCCGAACCCGGTGATGGACACCAGAAGTAAGGGATGCCGTCAAGGTGAAGAAGGAGTCCTATCGGGCCATGTTGGCCTCCAGGACTCCTGAGGCAGCTGACGGGTATCGGCAGGCCAGGCACGCCGCAGCTCGGGCAGTTATGGAGGCAAAAACTCGGAACTGGGAGGAGTTTGGTGAGGCCATGGAGGAGGACTATTGGCTGGCCTACAGGAAATTCTGCCAAGCCATCCGGCGCCTCAGGAGGGGGAAGCAGTACTCTGCCAACACTGTTTACAGTGCGGGTGGGGAGCTGTTGACCTTGACTGAGGATATTGTCGGGCGGTGGAATACTTCGAGGATCATCTCCATCCCACCATCACATCTTCCATTGTGGAAGCAGAGGCTGATGACTCAGAGGTGGACTCGTCCATTACCCAAGCCGAAGTCACTGAGGTGGTTTGCAAGCTCCTCGGTGGCAAGGCACCGGGGGTGGATGAAATCCACCCTAAGTATCTCAAGTCTCTGGATGTTGTGGGGCTGTCTTGGCTGACATGCCTCTGCAACATCGCATGGTGGTTGGGGACAGTGCCTCTGGAGTGGCAGACCGGGGTGGTGGTCCCTCTTTTTAAGAAAGGGGACCGGAAAGTGTGCTCCAATTATAGGGGAATCACACTTCTCAGCCTCCCTGGGAAGGTTTACTCCAGGGTACTGGAGAGGAGAATTCGGCCAATAGTTGAACCTCGGATCCAGGAGGAACAATGTGGTTTTCGTCCTGGTCGTGGAACACTGGACCAGCTCTGTACCCTTCATAGGGTGCTTGAGGGTTCATGGGAGTTCACCCAACCAGTCCACATGTGCTTTGTGGATCTGGGGAAGGCATTCGACCGTGTCCCTTGTGGTATTCTGTGGGGGGTGCTTCGGGAGTATGGGGTTCGGGGCTCTTTGCTAAGGGCTGTCCGGTCCCTGTACGAATGGAGCAGGAGTATGGTTCACATTGCCAGCAGTAAGTCAGACCTGTTCCCAGTGCATGTTGGACTCCGGCAGGGCTGCCCTTTGTCACTGGTTCTGTTCATAATTTTTATGGACAGAATTTCTAGGTGCAGCCAGGGGCCAGAGGGAATCCTGTTTGGGAACCACAGGATTTCATCTCTGCTTTTTGTGGATGATGTTGTCCTGTTGGCTTCTTCAAACCAGGACCTTCAGCATGCACTGGGGCGGTTTGCAGTCAAGTGTGAAGCGACTGGGATGAGAATCAGCACCTCCAAGTCCGAGGCCATGGTTCTCGACTGGAAAAGGGTGGCTTGCCCTCTTCAGGTTGGTGGAGAAGCCCTGCTTCAAGTGGAGGAGTTTAAGTATCTCGGGATCTTGTTCACGAGTGAGGGAAGGATGGAGCATGAGATCAACAGGCGGATCAGTGCAGCCTCCGCAGTGATGCGGTCGCTTTACCGGTCCGTCATGGTGAAGAAGGAGCTGAGCCAAAAGGCGAAGCTCTCAATTTACCGGTCAATCTACGTTCCGACTTTCACCTATGGTCATGAGCTTTGGGTAATGACAGAAAGAACAAGATTGCGGATACAAGTGGCCGAAATGCGTTTCCTTCGCAGGGTGGTTGGGCACTCCCTTAGAGATAGGGTGAGAAGCACAGTCACTCAGGAGGAGCTTGGAGTAGAGCCGCTGCTCCTCCACATCGAGAGGAATCAGCTGAGGTGGCTCAGGCATCTCTTTCGGATGCTTCCTTGAGGAGGTGTTCCAGGCATGTCCCCCCGAGAGGAGGCCCCGGGGAAGACCCAGGACACACTGGAGGGACTATGTCTCTCGGCTGGCCTGGGAACGCCTCTGTGTTCTTCCCGAGGAGCTGGCCAAGGTGTCTGGGGCATAGGTCGCGTTAACCGACAATTGTCCGTCATTGACGGATTTTTTTTAGCTACCGTATGACGGAAAAATCTGAAGGCCGTCGGTCATTTTGACGGATGTTTACCGTTACCATTACCAATAACAATAATAGCCTAATAATAACAATAATAAAACATAATGAAACACACAATTGAAATTATTGCCAAGTTGTGGCAGAGTTTTCTTACATACATCATAATCTTCACTGCCGTCACTTTCAATCTGAGCCGACGTTGCGGCAGTCTTGATGTTCAGTGCATAGGCTACTCATGTATACATTGTAGCCACTGCGCAAGGCTGTTCCCCCCCCCATTGCACTCCTGACCGCGCTCTGACTTTTCTAACCACTAGCACAGTGAGATGTATTAATGTTTCCCTTCTCTGCAGAAGACACGCCATTTTTGCTATTAAAAAAAGAGATGCATTGGGTTGTTTGTGTCGTTTCCCTGCCTGTACAATAGCGCTCATTTAGGCTAGTTGTTTTCTTGTTTTTAAAATGAAACAAATGTTGATTTATTGTATTCTTCCCCAGCAAGCTTAGGAACATCACTGCTCAAATATCTGCTAAACTATCATTTTAATGAGAGCACGGGTAGACAAACTAACATTTAAACATAACTTCGTTTTATTTAAGACCTTCCATGTCAGGTTCCAGGCTCTGCCGAGCCGAGACGCGGGGTGCAGCTGCACCACTGGTGCAGAAAGACCGCATGCTGCAGGATTTCCTCCCTATGAAGAGAGTACTAGCAGGGTCGGGAAATCCAACTTTCAGAGGCTCTTGCCAGCTTCTGATCACTTCCCTGGGAGAAATGTTTCCCGACTTCAGAACTTTGGCTGAAGTGGCACTGGTTATTCCAGTCTCCAGTGTCGCAGCAGAGCGCGGGTTCAGCCTTCAGAATAAAATTAAAACGTCAATGAGAAGTCGTCTGTCCGAGGCAAAGACGCAAAATTTAATGACAATTGCCTCGGCAGTAGTCTCCATTGACGACTTTGATTATGCACAAGCGAGCTCCCAATTTAAATCCATGCGGGCCAGAAGGAAGGTTTGAGCTCACGCAAACAGGTCAAATTAGATTGTCACTTAAATCGTTGTAATGGACTGTTCATATTTTAACTGCAATTGTCTTGCTACGTTGTAAAATAACATTGTTCATATGCCCGTTAAGGCACAACAGCCGCAATGTTTTTAGCGGAGGGAAAATGGGTTCACAAGTGACCGAACGTCAGAATCTCTGTTCATCTTTTTGCATCATAAATACATAAATAAATGATTAAATAATACAAGCTTGTTCTGTGAATTAATTTTTAAATGAAAATGAGTCCATGAAAACACAAGTTATTAAATATATACCATTTATAGCCTATATACACTGTCATTTAAAAGTTAAAATAAAATGACAGATAATAATGGACAATGACGGAATTTTTACGGCCCTGTCCATCAAAATGACGGACAATGAAAAAGTCTAACGCAACCACTGGTCTGGGGAGAGGGAAGTTTGGGCTTCCATGCTCAGACTGCTGCCTCCGCGACCCGGCCCCGGATAAGCGGAAGAAAATGAGATGAGATGAGATAATAATACCACCATACCTTGAAATTGCTTGGCTTGAAGTAAACTGTTTAAATTGTGCGTTTTGTATTTTTTAAACACATTCAGTACGTTTACATGCACATCCAAATCGAGCTACTGTCGGTAATCGAGCTAAGGGTCCCAGCAGGGGTGCCACAGAAATCCAATCCTACATGCACGCAAGGAAATCGAGCTATTGTGTGAGGTGCATTGTGCACCCGAGCCACAGGTGGCGCTACACGCCCCATCGTGTTGGTACACTTCCGGTTGTCGTCATGAAGAAGAGCTATTCAAGCGTATAAACAGTTATCAGTTCCGTGTTCACAAGAAGAGTGTTTTGTAGTTTATGTATGAACAGAAGTGTTCCTAATAAAATGGCCACTAAGTTGAAGTTGATCTGTAATGGTGAACATATTAACTGTTAGCCTGCTAACATGCTAATAACTTACCGACTAATTAGACTGAATAGACTGTTGCCTTAAAAATGATATCTATGGAAGATATATATATATATATATATATATATATATATATATATATATATATATTATTTTTTTTTTTTCTTTTATGAGCAACTATTATTAGGCCACTCAGTAGTCTATGGAGTTCATTCAATCCAAATGTTTGTGTTGAGAGAAATTGCATGAATCACTGTATCAGTATGGACTTATAACATTCTGTATGCACATTATGGATACTCCAGAGCCCTCCAGCAAACATCATCAATAATCAGGATTACAAAATGTATTCCTTTGTTTCCTCCATTTATTGACTTACAGTATTGTATGTGATCAAATGTATGCCTTGACGAATAACTACACTAGTTTTTTGATACAATTACAGAGTGCACTGCAAGAAATCCACTAAGTGTTTTTGGTTTCTTTTAGGCATCACACATTAGAAAACACAGCAAATGCTCAAATATTTAAGTTAAATACTTAGCAACAGTATCAATAAATCCACACATGAACAATAGCAATGATATCTATGACCACAGCTAATGTGCAAAATATTAAAGTTAAATACTTAACAATATCAACAAATCCACACATGAACAATGGCAAAACATCTAGACTTAATTATACAATAAAGATACCTATGAAAAAAAGGTGATTTTTTTTTTCACACACAGTGTGATATCCGGACTTCATAATTTATCACACCTGCTCCTGCTTAGCAACTTCTAGAATGTACACCTCTGTTGCGCACATAGAAAAACTGCCAGCTGCTCTAAGCTGCGCTAATAGCGGCGCTGTGCACACACGGAGCTACACATTTCACGTGTCCAGCTCCCAGAATCAGACTGTACCATTAGTAAAAAGGGTGGAGGGGTGGAATGACAATATCATAAATAATTCAAGAAAAATGTTATAGCAAATCATAACCATGTATAATTTGCATATTTTAACAGATGAAATGAAATATTTTATTTCAAAAACTTACACAAGGCAATACTATTAAAAAAATATTAATATCCCTCACAGGCCCCCCTGTCAGTGCCAGACCCTTAGAATCGTCCTCACTCCCCCCCCCCGCGGCGCCCCTGGATGCGTACATGCCCAGACACAAGTGTTCCTAATAAAGTGGCGGCTAAGGTGAAGTGTCATGCCGACCGAGGCTGTTGTTTTTTTCCGACCGAGGCTGTTGTGTTTCCCGCTTGTGGTCTCGTCACTTGTCACTTCCGGAAGGGGCAGTGCTGAAGTAAGTAGCTGGACTGCGTGGCTCGATAGGGTATACATGCACTAAGTAGCTCGGCAAAAATCGCATAATCTAGGTCGTGTAGCTTGATTGCGAGAAATCAAGTTCGATTCAATTTCAGCCTAGCTAAGGTGTTTACATGCCATTTAGAGCTTCGATTTCAGACGAGCTACGGCAGAAATTCGATTTTCTCTATGTGCATGTAAACGCACTGACTGTCCATTACTAGTGGCATATATGTTAATTAATTTAATAGATTTACTTTCATGGGTCTAAAACGTCTATTTCAGCTCGCCTACAATTTAAGAGTCTATAACTCTAAACTATGGACCCAAACCAGAGATTTTCACATCATCTTTAATTAATGTGAACTGAAAGCAGTTGCAGAATCGGCCTACAGTGCACTCAGTAAGGAAAATCAAACTTTTTATGCAATGAATGATCAAAATACATGAAAACCAGACATGTCCCCCCTTTTCATTACAAACAACAAAAATTAGATGTTTTAATGATATTTTCCCCACTGAAATGAAAATGTCCCCGTTTTTTTTTTTTTCTCAGAAATCTGGTCACCTTACTGTGGCAGCTCCACAGTCCACCATCACTGGGAAAGTGTCTATAATTCACACCACCATTACTTAATTAAAAATAAATAAAACTGCACTAAAAATGTCGCCATCAGAAGGATCTTAACCAGTTTCCAGAGAAATCATTGGACTGCAGAGCACCGAAGGCCAACAGGGTGCCGTTTGTGCTGTAATGCTGCCATCTAGTGGCCACTTGGGTAAATACACCTCATTAAACGAATTATGTTTAGTATGATACTGTACACAAACTAGTTTCTCACTAAAGCACCAGGTCCACACAAAAGTGCATTTGTTAATGTCACAGTAAATAAACAGTATTGCTGAAGCCCAATTCAATCAATATTATTTCTGACCCTCAATTTGGACAAGGTAGGATAAGTGGGGTATTGTTTTCTCAGTAATCACTGTTTGTAGAGTTTCTCCTCAGAAACTGTAGCCTAGTAAACTAGACCCACCCGCCTAGCGGCCAAAAATATTTTTTGCCTGCGAATGGGTCTAGCCTCGCACTATATAAACAAAACACCCCGGGCATCAAATTGTGCCCGCCAATCACAACGCAAGGTTTTTGTTTGGATTCTTTGGGCGGGCTTTTGCGGGAGTGACGACAAAGCTGCGCGATGCTGGAGAAAGCACAACAGGAAAGATGGCTACGGCTGTTAGGGTTTTGCTGGGATTCGAACCTGGTTCGTTGGTGTGATAATCCAGCAAACCCCCACTAGGCCACCAGGGGGATGACTCAAATGCAGAGGCGTGAGGCGGAAGTAGAAAAAGAATCAAAAGGTTTATTTAAACTATATACACTATATACAGGGCAAAACAAAAGACAAAAAAAAACCAAAGAGTATAATCCAAAAGAAAAGCAAAGTGCAAAAATACAAAAGCTAAGAAGATCAAA
The DNA here is from genome assembly GCF_027579695.1 of Neoarius graeffei. Classification (NCBI taxonomy): domain Eukaryota; kingdom Metazoa; phylum Chordata; class Actinopteri; order Siluriformes; family Ariidae; genus Neoarius; species Neoarius graeffei. The sequence goes on from NC_083585.1 coordinate 5,345,327, forward strand.
AAACACAGTACAAAGGAAACTGGAGATAAACATAACAGCACAAAGACTCCGTGACAAGAGGACTGAACTCAGGGGTATAAATAGACAAACTAATTAAGGACACAGGTGAAGATAATTAGGCAATTAACACAAACTCAAAACACAGGAACAGTGGCGGCCTCTAGAGGCCAAAATGAACACGACATGAAAAGGAAATAACAGCGGCCTCTAGAGGCCAAAACAGTCCTAGTCCTAACAGGACCCCCCCCTCTAGGAGCGTCTCCTGACGTTCCCAGGGCGATCCGGATGGGCCGAATGGAAGTCCCGACATAGTTCTTTATCAAGGACATCCCGAGCAGGAACCCAGCAGCGCTCCTCAGGACCATAGCCCTCCCAGTCCACCAGATATTGCAACCCGCCGCGGACCCGGCGGGAGTCAAGCAGGCGATTCACAGTGAACACAGTCTGCCCCTGGAAGATGCGGGGGGGTGGGGGGTTCCTAGGGGCAGGGGCATACGTAGACGTCAGTACGGGCCGTAACAGGGAAACATGGAAAGTGGGGTTGATCCTCAGAGTCCGGGGCAACTGGAGCCGGTAGGAGACAGGGTTCACCCTGCGCACCACCTTGAAGGGGCCAATGTAGCGAGGAGCAAGCTTGCGGTTCTCCACCCGCAGTGGAAGGTCCTTAGTGGACAGCCAAACACGCTGCCCAGGGCGGAAAGCGTGTGCAGGTCTTCTATGGCGGTTGGCCTGAGTCTGGTTGGTTCTGGAGGTCTGTATGAGGGTCTTCCTGACCTTGCTCCAGGTCTTGCGACACCGTCTCACATATTGGTTGACCGAGGGCACCCCCGCGTCCTCCTCCTGGTCCGGGAACAGAGGTGGCTGGAACCCGAATTGGCACTGGAATGTCGACAGCTTGGTGGCCGATGACTGCAGGGTGTTGTGGGCGTACTCCGCCCATGGCAGCCAGGTGCTCCACGATGTCGGGTTATCCATAGCCAGGCCTCGCAGGGTGGTTTCCAGGTCCTGGTTGAGCCTCTCCGTCTGACCATTGGACTGTGGGTGAAACCCAGAGGAGAGGCTGGCAGTGGCTCCGATGACCTTGCAGAACCCGTGCCACACTCGGGAGGAGAACTGGGGCCCTCGGTCTGAGACGATGTCCTGTGGAAGACCAAAGACTCGGAAGACATGATTAAACAAAAGTTTCGCAGTTTCAAGAGCAGAGGGGAGTTTGCACAGTGGTATGAAGCGGCAGGCCTTGGAGAATCTGTCAACTAAGACCAAAATGACCGTGTTACCTTGTGACTCAGGGAGACCCGTGATAAAGTCGACTGCCACGTGGGACCAGGGACGCCGGGGAATGGTCAGAGGATGCAGGAGACCCTGGGGACGCTGTCGTGGGTTCTTGGTTCTGGTGCAAACCTCACAGGACAGGACAAATGACCTTACTTCCTTCTCCATGTTAGGCCACCAGAAGCGTCTTTTCAGGAAGTCCAGGGTCCTCCGAGCTCCCGGGTGGGCGGTGAGAGGGGAAGAGTGACCCCACTGGAGAACCTTGGCCCGGGCTTGATGTGGGACGTACAAGAGGCCTGGTGGCCCCGTCCCAGGACCGGGGTCCTGGCGTTGGGCTCGTCGGACAGCCTCCTCAATACCCCAGCGGACAGGGGCCACAATCCGGGACACAGGGATAATAGGCCCGACTTCATTCTCCCTGTTAGTGGCAGAGAACAGTCTGGACAGTGCGTCAGGTTTGGTGTTCTTGGAGCCGGGGCGGTATGAGAGGGTGAAGTCAAACCGACTGAAAAACAGGGCCCACCTAGCCTGTCGAGGGTTCAGTCTCTTGGCTTGCTGGAGGTACTCCAGGTTCTTGTGGTCAGTCCAAACCAGGAATGGATGTTGTGCTCCCTCCAGCCAGTGCCTCCACTCCTCAAGGGCCAGTTTGACCGCTAGCAGTTCTCGATCCCCCACATCGTACCGGGACTCAGCAGGACTCAGGCGGTGGGAGAAGTAAGCGCAGGGGTGCAGCTTTCCTTCCGAACGTTGAGAGAGCACCGCGCCGACACCACTGTCCGAGGCGTCCACCTCCACGATGAATGGTTGGGAGGTGTCCGGGAGAACCAGAATGGGTGCCGTGCAGAAGCGGTCCTTGAGGTCTTTGAACGCCTTTTCTGCCTGAGGAGACCAGCCATAAGATCCACCTGTCCCTTTGGTGAGGTCAGACATGGGTGCTGCCACAGAACTGAAGTTCCTGATGAACTTGCGGTAGAAGTTAGCGAATCCTAAGAACCGCTGAACCTCCTTAACGGACTTGGGAGTAGGCCAATCCCGGACGGCCAGGGTCTTGGCAGGGTCCATTTGGAGTTGGCCTGTCCGTACAATAAATCCCAGAAAGGAGACCTCGGGAACATGAAATTCGCATTTCTGGGCCTTGGCGAACAGATTGTTCTGTAGCAGCCTCTGGAGAACCTGGCGGACATGGTGGCGGTGCTCCTGCACGGTCTTGGAAAAGATAAGGATGTCGTCGAGGTAGACAAAAACGTATAGGTTAATCATGTCCCTTAAGACGTCGTTGATTAGGGCCTGAAAAACAGCTGGTGCGTTGGTGAGTCCGAAGGGCATCACCTGGTATTCGTAGTGCCCAGACGGGGTGTTAAAGGCAGTCTTCCACTCGTCTCCCTGTCGGATACGGATGAGGTGGTATGCGTTCCGTAGGTCCAACTTGGTGAAGACGGTGGCGCCTTGGAGCAGGTCGAAAGCTGTGGACATCAGCGGAAGGGGATATCGGTTGCGCACAGTGATCTTATTCAGGCCCCTGTAATCAATACATGGTCGGAGCCCCCCATCCTTCTTGCCGACAAAGAAGAAGCCGGCTCCAGCAGGTGAAGTGGAGGGTCGAATAAACCCAGAGACCAGGGCATCTTTGAGGTATTCCTCCATGGCCTTGCGTTCTGGCTGAGAGAGTGAAAACAGTCTGCCACGAGGAGGGGTAGTCCCAGGGAGCAAGTCGATGGCACAGTCGTAGGCCCGGTGCGGAGGAAGAACGGCGGCCCTGCTCTTGCTGAATACCTCCTTGAGATCCCAGTACTCTGTGGGAACTTGAGATAACTCGGTGAGATCAGGGGGCTCGGCAGGAGACACAGGAGAGCTAGAGAGCAGACAAGAGGCATGGCATGCAGGGCCCCATTCCACAACCTGGCTTGTTACCCAGTCTATGCGAGGGTTGTGGCGAGTAAGCCAAGGAAGGCCTAGAATAACTGGGAACTCAGGTGAAGGAATCAGGTGCAGGGATATTTCTTCCTTGTGACCTTGAGACTGGAGGAAGACTGGAGAAGTAACTTGAGTGACTCTTCCATCACCTAACGCTTGGCCATCGAGGGCAGACACAGACAGAGGGACTTCAAGAGGTGCAGTAGGTATATTGATGCTTTGGGCGAAGTGAATATCCATAAAGTTCCCAGCCGCCCCTGAGTCTATCAAAGCTTGACAAGAGTGGACAGACTCACCCCAGGAGATGGAGACCGGGATGTAGATTCCTTGGCCAGGGAGTCCGGGAGAGAGGGTAGGCCCCGTCACAACCCTCCCTCGGCTGGACGGGGCGGTCCTTTTCCCAAGAGTTCGGGACATGATGCTCGGAAGTGACCAGGCTTGCCACAGTAGATGCAGCACTTGTCCCTCCTTCTGCGCTCCCTCTCAGATGCGGAGAGGCGAGTACGACCCACTTGCATGGGTTCTGGACAGTCACTGAAGGAGGTAGACGGTCTCCAGGTAGAGGTAGGGAGGCTGGGGGGGCTCAAGGCTTGGTGGCGTTCTCTCATCCTGTTGTCCAGACGAATAGCATGTGAGATGAGGGTTTCGAGGTCACTTGGGCATCCAATAGAGGCCAGACCGTCCTTGATGGGGTCAGACAGACCATGGTGGAAGGCTGACACCAGGGCAGTCTCGTTCCATCCACTTACTGCTGCGAGTGTTCGGAACGAGATGGCGTAATCTGCGACGCTTCCTCCTTGCCGGATGGACATGAGCTTTCGGGCTGCGTCGGTACTGATGTCTGCCTGATCGAAGACCCGAAGCATCTCTTCAGAAAACAGCTGGAAATCAAAGCACTCAGGTCCCTGTCTTTGCCAGATAGCAGTAGCCCAGGCTCGCGCCTTACCAGCTAATAAGGTGATCACAAAGGCAATCTTGCGGCGATCCGTAGTGTAGGTGGTAGGCTGAAGCTCAAAGGTGAGTTGACACTGGGTAAGGAACTCTCGGCACTCACTGTGCTTGCCGTCATACCTCTGTGGTGCAGGAAGGCTGGGTTCGCGAGGTGAAGAAGGCAGCATTGCAGGAGGCACTGGAGCAGGAGTGGGAGCTGGATCAGGAGCAGGAACTGGATCAGGAGCAGGAGATGCAGGCAGAGATGTCAGCTGTGCCAGGGTTTTCCCAATTTGCTGAAGCAGTTCCTCGTGGCGAGCGAGGGCCCCACGTTGGCTGGTGAGCGTACGTCCATGAGCGTCCATGGTCGCTCCGAAGCGTGTCAAAGCTGCCATAATTCCCTGAAGGTTGGCCGGGTAGACAGTTGAAGCAGCCTCTGCTGAGTCGGTCATGACGGAGTCTTTCTGTTAGGGTTTTGCTGGGATTCGAACCTGGTTCGTTGGTGTGATAATCCAGCAAACCCCCACTAGGCCACCAGGGGGATGACTCAAATGCAGAGGCGTGAGGCGGAAGTAGAAAAAGAATCAAAAGGTTTATTTAAACTATATACACTATATACAGGGCAAAACAAAAGACAAAAAAAAACCAAAGAGTATAATCCAAAAGAAAAGCAAAGTGCAAAAATACAAAAGCTAAGAAGATCAAAAAACACAGTACAAAGGAAACTGGAGATAAACATAACAGCACAAAGACTCCGTGACAAGAGGACTGAACTCAGGGGTATAAATAGACAAACTAATTAAGGACACAGGTGAAGATAATTAGGCAATTAACACAAACTCAAAACACAGGAACAGTGGCGGCCTCTAGAGGCCAAAATGAACACGACATGAAAAGGAAATAACAGCGGCCTCTAGAGGCCAAAACAGTCCTAGTCCTAACAACGGCTAGTGAACAGCGCACGTTTGACTCCGCTTTGGAATCAGTTTTAGAAGAATTAGACTTGGAGTTTTCGTTGAAACATGAGCAGGAAGAGGCTCTCCGCTAATTCCTTTTCAAGAAGGACGTTTTCGCTGTTTTGCCGACCGGCTATGGCAAAAGTCTGATCTACCAGCTGGCTCCGCTCGTAGCCAAAAGGATGGGGCTAGTTTGTGCAGTACGAAGAATTACACTGTGTGCACAATTATTAGGCAAGTGAGTACTCTGACCCTACCATTATTTCTATGCATGTTTTCCAACCGCAAGCTAGATACACTTGAATGCTAATTGGATTTAAGCATTCTCAGGTGGTATTTATTTGTGTAATGAGGGAGGGTGTGACCTAAAGTAATTAATACCCTATATTAAGGTGTGCATAATTATTAGGCAGCTTCTTTATCTCAGGCAAAATGGGCCAAAAAAGAGATTTAACAGACACTGAAAAGACAAAAATTGTAAAATGCCTATCAGAGGGATGCAGCACTCTTGAAATAGCTAAGCTATAGAAATGTGAGCACAGAACAATCAAACGTTTTGTTGCAAATAGTCAACAGGGTCGCAAAAAATGTGTGGAGAAGAAAAGACACAAATTAACCGCAAAAGACTTGAGAAGGATTAAACATGAAGCTACCAGGAACCCATTATCCTTCAGTGCCACAATATTCTAGAACAGCAACCGACCTGGAGTGTCCAGAAGGACAAGGTGTTCGGTGCTCAGAGACATGGCCAAGGTAAGGAAGGCTGAAACACGACCACCACTAAACAAGACTCACAAGTTGAAATGTCAAGATTGGGCCAAGAAATATCTGAAGACAGATTTTCCAAAGGTTTTATGGACGGATGAAATGAGAGTGACTCTGGATAGACCAGATGGATGGGCCCATAGCTGGATAACTAATGGACACAGGGCACTTTGACTCAGACACCAGCAAGGTGGTGGAGGGGTAATGGCATGGGCTGCTATTATTAAGGATGAGCTAGTTTGACCATGTCAGGTTGAAGATGGACTTAACATCAACTCCCAAACCTACTGCCAGTTTCTAAAAGATACATTCTTCAAGCAGTGGTATGGGAAGAAGTCTGCATCATTCAAGAAGGCCATGATTGTTATGCAGAACAATGCACCATCACATGCACCCAAGTACTCCACTGCTTGGCGAGCCCACAAAGGCCTTAAAGATGACAAAGTAATGACATGGCCCCCTTCCTCACCTGACTTAAACCCTATTGAGTACTTGTGGCCCCTTCTTAAGCATGAGATTTACAGCGAGGGAAGACAATAAACCACTCTGAATAGCATTTGGGAGGCTGTGGTTGCTCCTGCACAAAAAGTTGATCGTCAACAAATCAAAAAACTAACAGACTGGATGGAAGGCTCATGGTAGTTATTGAAAAGAAGGGTGGCTATATTGGTCACTGAATATTTTTGAAATGCTAGAAGTGTTTATTTGTTAATTCTGAGTTGTTTATTTGTTACACTGAAAATTAAAATAAACAAGTGAGATGGGAAACTTTAAGCTTTTCATTTAGTTGCATAATAATTCTGCACACTAAATGTTGCCTAATAATTCTGCACACTTATATATTCCCCTGAGAAGGCCTAAACTCCCCTTTCCTTTGTTAATCATTCTGGTTTTAGGTTTATTAACAATTTGGATTGACTGAGAGCACTGTATTTGTTCAACGATAAAATTAATCATCAGGAATACAACTTGCCTAATAATTGTGCACACAGTGTAATAAACAGCTTTGAAACATTACTTTTTGATTGTTTCTTATTTTCCCGTTATTTTAAATTTAAGGGAAATTATTTCACCAAACACCACTAAATAAAAATAAAAACTCTCAAAAACAGTTTAAGCAAACCCTTGAAAAAAAATAAGTGTATGTTAAGTATGTGGTACAGACTCCAAACTTGTGGTCATTATCTCCAAACTTCTTAATATCTAGAACCTGTTTATTAATTAATACGCATTTTGAAAAATTATTTATTTCAAGGTCTCCCCCACTGCTTTCTGTCGCTCTGACTACATCACAGTCACTGTTGCGCTGATTGCTCAGAGCATTGGCCTATACGCACAGAGACAGTTTGAAAGACAGCGGGTTGTTCCACCCCCACCCTTCGGAAATGTCTACGAGCGAGGCCAGACTAAATATTCACATTTAGTCTGGCTTGCCAGGCTACAGAAACTGATGAAATGGCAGCACCCAGTTTGAAACACCTGAAGACGTGTTAACAGGGTATTTTCTGCCATCTTAAAGCCAAACAAAATCCACAAAGAAACTGCTTTAAATTAAAATAACTTTAATAATCACAGCTTTAATAAGAGACAAACCAGCTAGTTAGTAGCATCAGCACATTGCTAAGCTAACGCTAGCTGGCTAAGATACGGACTGGTTCGTATTTCCTTACAGAGCTTTGTGACTCTCAAACTCACCGTTCACAAACAGCTCAGATACTTGTAAAAACACTTTACAATAAAGCATTTCCACTCAATTACACTGCCCGAGTCACAGCATTGCACACGTGCCTGAAAAGAAAACAGAAGACTCCAAAACGCTCCGATGTGCCACTTCACCAAAAGAGTTATTTGAGAGAGTTGACTCTTTCACACATGACACACCGCCCGAGTCCACACTGGCATTATTAATTACAGCCTCAGTTACATGCTGTTTCAGTCTCTGGGGGTTATAATTTTCATTAAGGAAATCTTAATTTCCTGCTCTTCAACTTGAGGAAAACCACATGAAGAACAAAGCACTGAACTAAGAGAGATAAGTGGAGGACGGAAGAGAGCTTTGGAATTTTCCCACAATACACCGGAGGAGGAAATAAAAACAACAAAAAAAGTCCAAATTTCAAATTAGTTTTTGCAGAAAATATCATTAGGATACATGTTTTAGCCTATAAACCTGTTTAAAAAGGGTTTTTTAAATCTTCCCTAAAGGTGAATTCTTTCCGAACTCGGTACTATAAATAAACCTCGTTTCACTTCAGTTCCTGGGTGCTTGTTTGGGGTAGCATCAAGGGGCTCCCCCACACCCAGCAGAGCCGCGCCACACCAAGCACCCGGGTAAGCAAAAAACCAATGGCCTGACAGGTTCCCTTTCAGTTAATAAATCTGTGTTTTCTTCTCTTAATGGCCTGACAGGTTCTCTTTCATTTAATAAATCTGTGTTTTCTTCTCTTAAAGTGCCATTCCATCATTGGATGTATTCTTTGGCATAAAATACAATATATTTTGACAACATATATAAATGGTATCACTAGATAGAGAAATCTTTTAGCTTCAAAATGATATATCAAACATAATTTTTTGACAACGACAAGTATATTAATTTTGCGACCAAAGTCACCTACCCTTTTAATTTCCGCGCGTGATGTCATCGGCAGGTTCCCCTTCTTGTGTACCACGTGACGTGTGACGTGGCACATATTATCAGCAATGGCGGATAGAACGCGATAAAAATAATACCAATAAATCTAGCTAACTGAAAGATTAACTCAAAATTTTTCGCAATTTTTTTGGCCCCCATATACGAGGAGAAATGACTCTCTCACTTTGGGGGTTTCCCGGTCTAAAAATAGACCGACACGTGGTACACAAGAAGGGGAACCTGCCGATGACATCACGTTTCACTACCGCGTGGAAATTAAAAGGGTAGGTGACTTTGGTCGCAAAATTAATATACTTGTTGTCAAAAAATTATGTTTGATATATCATTTTGAAGCTAAAAGATTTCTCTGTCTAGTCATGTTGTCATAAAATATATTGTATTTTATGCCAAAGAATACATCCAATGGTGGAATGGCACTTTAATGATACTGGAGTTTAAATTATAGCTTGGAGAAGCAAATTAGAGGCCAAAAGGTCACCAGTTTGATTCCGTGCACCAGCTAGAAAATGTGTGCCTTTTGATAACAAGAGGATTTTCATTATTATCTGTAGCTACATTGTCAAATAACATTCCACAACTTTCAGAGATGCATAACAATGACCATAAATCCAGCTAAGGCATACATAGACACTTGACATTTCGAGACAAGGACAGAAATCAAAACTTGCTCTAACTGGAGGAATCGACCCAGACCAAGTGGATAAAGCTGCCTTCTGCAGTGACTACGCACGCCTGCCATCCATTTCATATCCTGCCATCATCAACTATTTTGTAATTACTCAGAGTAACTACACACTTGATGATCCCAAGGCTTACAAATCTCTTGAGTGGTACAGTTATTTTGGATGTGCTTGGGTACGAGATCTTCAAGGGCATATTCTGGACCAATTTCATTTTTTTTATATGAAAGTATGTCCCTTTACACACTCATCCAGAAGGGTAATTTTGCACAAGGCCATCTTTCTACAGCAGAAAAAAAATAAAATAACAAAACTAGTCTGGAAAAATCCCAAGGGAGTCTGGAGCCAGATTCGTGACGTCACCTGCGGAAGCGCCAGCATAAGCTTGCACAGTTTCAGTGCACAGCCTGTGTAGACCAAGTGCTCCCATTTCTCTCTCAGTGTCTGGTCTTTTGGAAAACGATGAGTACTAATCCCATCAAGATTGGTGTTGCTACACCCTTCTACAATAACCATTTTAATAATTATGCTATAACATTGATAGACTGGTACCAAAATCCAGAATTGTGACATCCAAAGGCATTTTTGAGACAAAGTCGGCAAACAGTCTTATTTTGTCAATTTGGGTGTGCCGAATTCAAATCTGCAATATGCCGAGCTCTATCTGACCTCTGTTGACCTCTACAGGTCATTGAACTTTGGGCCTGTAAACGTCTCAGCTGAACCCAGTTTCTCAGCTTTCTAAGGAATGAAATGTACTAAAATGATTAATGAAGTTAGCAAATGGCCTTGTTTGTTAAATGTTTGGGTGCTGAATTCATTTTTTATTTGTAAAACGACATATGACCTCTGATAACCTCAAGGTCATTAAACTTGGCCTATAGGCCTACGCATTTAACGGCATTTTTAAACTGACTTTACTCCCCCAAAAAGAATATCACCAGGTCATTTTCTCATAAACAAACCAGCACTGATGTAGGATTCAGAGGGAGGCGTCCTGCAGATGACGTCACGAAAATCAATGTTTCCTGGAAAATCCAAATGCCAAGTTTTTTCAGAGGCGGACCAATTCGCCTCAAATGGCTTGATTTCAACTGATTTTTTCTGGTATTGCACAAGGTAAAAAAATTGCAGAGAATGCAGAATGTTACAGATATTTGACCAAAGTTTAATATAAAATAGGAGAATTACATTGATCTTGCTCCTGAATTTACCCATGATATGCACTTTCAGCATCTGATAGAAAGTCGTGTGCTGATGGCAGCCAAGCAATGTATAATATATTGCTACCTACGCAGGCCTAACTATTATGTACATGCGCTGAATGTCTGATCATGTAGATGGGATTAATTGAGGTTGGTCTATATTTTATATAAGTTGTAAAATGTTGAGAAAAAAATAAATTATGATTTCGATATATAGAATCTATATTATTAGACCAGTGTTTTGGATTTTTATCACTGGACCCCTCTTATCATTATTAAATCTAGGCCTGGCAATGCCTGTCATGGAAACGTGCATGTCTCAAAAAGAGCCAAAGGTTATTAGGTTGGAATGCAATGTTTTCCTTTCTCCAAGCATAACGTTTCTCATTTAAACCAAAAAGTTCTATTTTGGTCTCATCCGTCCACAAAACATTTTTCCAATAGCCTTCTGGCTTGTCCACGTGATTTTAGCAAACTGCAGATGAGCAGCAATGTTCTTTTTGAGAACGGTGGCTTTCTCCTTGCAACCCTGTCATGCACACCATTGTTGTGAACATTAGCCAATGTGAGAGAGGCCTTCAGTTGCTTAGAAGTTACCCTGGGGTCCTTTGTGACCTCGCTGACTATTACACACTTTGCTCTTGGAATGATCTTTTTTGGTCGACCACTCCTGGGGAGAGTAGCAATGGTCTTGAATTTCCTTCACTTGTACACAGTCTGTCTGACTGTAGATTGATGGAGTCCAAACGATTTAGAGATGGTTTTGTAATCTTTTCTAGCCTGACTAAATAAAATAAAAATTGACAGCTACTTTTCTGGAAAATGCCTGAGTTCTCACCAATGGCCGAAGCACTTCAAAGGTGGCCTTTACACACCAAGGCTGTCCCATATGGGCTAGTGGTCAGGATTCCTGGTTTTCACCCAGGTGGCCTGGGTTCAACTCCCAGTATGGGAATGTTTCTTTGTTGTGTCACTCTAGTTGCAAGTCACATGACCTTGAGTGAAATCTTCATTCTATAGGCTCTTGCTTTCATGAGTCCTTTTGGTGTCATGATGGGACAATAAGTCTGATGACAGTGCAGAAGATTCCAGGATTCACTCCTGGCTTACTCAGATTAGCTCTCTCTTACCCCATCTAAGGTCCTGGGCCTGGCTGTTTGTTAACTCCAACAATGCACAAAGGCTGTACTCTGAATCTGACCACAGCAGCCGGTGTTCAGCATTACAGCTATTTTTTAACACTGTGGGCTCAAACCTGTACAGAGGGAAAGGGTAAACATCCGGGTTTTCACTACACCAGGCCAAATGGGTGCCAGTGCATCCAGCTGTTCTTCCAACATCTGATGTAGGGGCAGCTGCCATGCCCGTAACCATAGTAACCCTTTCACAGTACAGTTTGAACACACCAATCTCTGTACTCGACACCATGTTCTATCTCTGCCCATTCTTCTGACTCCCCGTAATGGTATTGGACAGAGACGATACCAGATACCAAATACAGTGACATCATGACTGCTTTAAACCAGCGGTGGCACCGAAATTCTGTCTCTCTGGCGGTGGATTTCCTCTCTGGTGGTGGATTCCACACTTGAAAGAGAGAAGCCATGCATTGGCGGTACAGAAGGACAGAGAACAAAGAACCAGCTATTGATACCGGACTTTAGCCAAAGTTCAATGTATTTGACCTTTGCAGAGTTGTAATAATAATTGAACCGGTTAGTTACTGCAGCCCACGCAGTGTTTCAAAGAGAAAAGGCAACTGGATTCCTTTTCCCTTTTTCAACATCGATGAATTATAAACAAGATTCCTTCTAGATCATTGGACGACCAAAGGGACACCGAGGATCTTCAGCTGACAAACTGTAAGGAACAAAACCATCTTCTTCCTGGATCTGCGTCCCGCACTATCTTCGGAGAAGGCACACTTCAACCACTAACAGGAGCGATCAACCAAGTGATGCTGGCATCTGGGCAAAATTTGTTAGTTTTTACTTGTAGTTAGTTAATGTGAATACTGTTCTTTATTTGAATTCATTTATGATTTAAATGTACACATTTTGATTCACATGAAAGTCAGTCTTAGACTGCGTGTTGTTTGATTTACTTTGGTTACTATCTGTATTTAGTTAGATTGTGCATGCGTTCTCTCTCTCTCTTTTTAACTCCTTCCATCGTACTTCACTCCTCAACATTGGAATTTGAGTAGAATTTGGGTTTAAGGCCTAGCCGAGACTAATTTGAACTACAGATTCCTTTGTTCAATTTTGCACACCCTTTCGGTGCTGACCATCCCCCTTTTGGGCGCAGCTGCATTCCATTCGCATTCCACACACACACACTCTCACACACACACACACACACACACACACACACACACACACACACACACACACACGTGGTTTCTCTATCACATTTTTAACATCCACTCGCCCCTACACTGTAAACTTGTATATAGTGTCATGCTCCACCCCGGACTTCCACTCCGGAGGTTACTTATCTCCCAGGTCAGCGCTAATCCGGCTCCAGAACAGGAATTCCATCTTGCCTGCATTTCACTTCCTGGTTTTCCTGCTGTGTATATAAACACCATTCTCAGACAGGGACTTCACCGGCACTAAGGGAATGCTGGGAGTATGGTCAACCCGTATGCAGTTTTGGGTGGGATGGTAATCAGCAGGCAGATCAATTGGGGATCAGTGACATTCCTCTTTGCGAAACAATTACAAGGTCAATCATTCCCCCTTGGTTATTTTATTTCCCTATTGTAAATTTGAAAACTAAGGAGATTGCAAAATCCAGAGGTTTTTACCAGAATGTACAGCAGTATTTAGAAGTAATGTATGATGACACAACACAGATATATACAGATGTTTCTAAAGACGAAACTGGTAAGACAGGAGCAGCAGTATTCATCCCCAGCTACAATATAAGTATTGGGAAAAGGACGTCAGATCACTTGTCAATTTTTTCAGCGGAAATGATGGCTATTATACTGTCCCTGCAGTGGGTGGAGGAGGTGAAGCCTAGTAAAGCAGTTATTTTCTCAGATTCTATGTCTTCTTTAAATAGTATCCACAGTGGAAAATTTACATGCCGACAAGATCTCTTAGATGAAGTTAACCATCTCGTATTTAAGATAAATCAACATAAAATTTTTATTCAGTTCACATGGGTTCCAGCTCATAAGGGGGTTGAGGGTAATGAGAAAGTGGATAAAATGGCCAAAGAGGCCATCAAGGCAAATGAGGTTGAGTTAGAAGTCCCATTAAGCAAGGCAGAAATTAAAGTAATAATTAAAGACAACATCAACAAAATGTGGCAGGAGAGATGGAATACAGAGGAGAAAGGAAGGCATCTATATAATTTACAAAAGGAGGTGGTGTTTAGAAGGGGTGGTGAACTGAAACGACAGGAGGAGGTTTGGTTGACAAGGCTGAGGATAGGACACACAAGTCTAAATAGTGGGTTGTATACAATAGGGAAACATCATTCTGGGGCCTGTGCATACTGTGGAGAAGTAGAAAAGGTTGAGCATGTTCTTATACACTGTACACAGTATTCCAGTGAAAGAGAGAAGATGGGGAGAACATTAAGAAAACCTGTAACTATAGATAACTTATTAAGTCAGCCATTCACACAATCAGCAGTAACAGCTCTAACACAGTATTTAAAGGACACTCAACTAGCAAATAGACCCCTTCGCATGTTTGTAAACAAACTGACCATTGCCAGGATGTGCGCGCAGCCTGGACTCAGAAACAATGGCGCTGCCCATAGACCGGCATTATGAGCTGTCAGATTATGCAAAACTATTGTCATTACAAGATCGAGAATGCTACATAAATAAGTTAACTCTAACAAGTGGACATCGCCTACCGGATCCGTATTTAATTAAAGAGTGGACGGACGATGTTAGTAAGTTCCCTGGTATACAATGGCCAGATATATACTCATACCTTATTGACAAGACTTCAGTGTACACCCACGAAAAACTTCGTGCCTACAAGTCTTTAGACGCATATGATTATGTTATGTGCAGGCATGTACAACTTGATTAACAATGGGACATTCATATTCATTTTGTTTTAATCAAATTATGCCAGTGATGTGATGGCAATGTGGCTTTAGCTACAACAGCAAATACCAACACTAAACAGCAATTTGCAGGAGGTAATGGCATGAAAGGAATGATAGTGTAAAGAGTGCAGCTAAGAGAAATCAGAGCTGCGTAAAAAGCGAGAGGCAGAGACCAGAAATGAAACTGAACGGGGCGGGAGCTAGGTTAGAGCAGTCAACGTAAGTTGGCATTTAGAGTGAGGGCACACAATTTTACCTTTCCATCCTTGCTTTAAAATTGTGATTTTCGGCATACACAAATAATGATGGCACAAAATCTGGACTGCTTGCGTCAAGCGAGACCTCTCCTACAAACAAAATTGCATGCAAAGCTAAGTTAACATGCTAACAATATTCATTACATTGTGTAACTATGACCCAGCTAATCAGACAAACGTTACCAAAGTATTTTGCTACATCAATAAACGAAGACTAGAAAGAATAAAAAAGAAAGATTTAATAAATAGCCTGATCTTACCTGTGATGAAGTGGACGCTGCAAACCCGTGCATTTTTGATAATGCTTTCATCCCAGTCTACACGTTTGATGGCTTGTAGCCATAGACGTCGGCGATTTTTTTGGAATGGGTGAGATCCTGCTGGAATTCTGTACATTTTAACCCCATCACTGCTACGATTCTGACACACGACAACACAACAACTAGGCATCGCTGAGTCTTTTTTGAGTCCAGGCTGCGCATGCAATTTCCTCTTACGTATGAATGGCGTTTACTGCGAAGGGGTCTATAGAATTTAGGTTTTTTTGTTATAATCAGTCTGCAATGACTTGTTTATTTGTTTATCCTCGTGAAGGGTTTCACGGGAAGATGTGTTTATCCTCATGAATGGTTTCATGGGAAGATTTGTTTATCCTCATGGGAAGATTAGTTTATCCTCATGAATGGTTTCATGGGAAGATTTGTTTATCCTCATGGGAAGATTTGTTTATCCTCGTGAAGGGTTTCACGGGAAGATTTGTTTATCCTCATGAATGGTTTCATGGGACGATTTGTTTGTCCTCGTGACTGGTCGTCACGGGAAGAATTGGTTTATCCTCATGGAGAATACCACGGGAAGAATTAGTGCATGCACGTCTGTATGAGTTAACACAGAATAATTAATCTCGAGACTGTCCTTTCGTGTCACCAATGGGAGGGGAAATTGTGTTAAGGTACCCAGACCCCGAGAAAAACCCACGGGATTGGATGAATCGCTGTGGTTTAGCATTCTACACAAATTCTAGACAATTTGGCCGGAGTTTCTCTAAGCTCCGGTGAGGTGGGACGAGGGCTGATAGGGCATGCCTGCCCTCTGAGCACCAATACACGTCAAGAAGAGCAAGGATTAACTCAAGCATACATCTCTTAATATTGTTAATATTCTACTCCATTCTATTTTACTATTTCAGCTAGAAGGCTAGAATTCTTCTGTGACCTTGTGTCTCACTGTGTACTGAACTGTTGTGATGACACATTGCTCGAGACATTATATTGATATCTTTTTGAACATTCTGTCAGGAACATCTTGCCCTTTGCTATCTCTGACCTAAGGAATGGCCTTTGATATCTGTCTGCACATTGTTATCATAAGAACATCTTATTATTGTATATCATCGCCAAGGTTTCACTCACACACATACATTTGAACATTCATTAGAACAGTGATATAATTAAGACGTGACCTGCTCAAGGTCTGACTACAGGCTCAGTTTTGATTTATCCTCATGCAGGCATTTGCAACGATTAATATCCCTTGAGATCACACCTCAGCCCGGTAGATGGCGGTAATACACATCGATTGTTAACTGCCAATAAATCGACAGAAGAAGAAGAAGGGACTTCGCCAGAACATCTCGTCAGTTTTTTCTTGCTGTTTCTGTGCCCTTTATGCTTTCATGGTTTTTTTTGCCCTCTAGCTTGCTTGTTTCTTATCATGGTTTTTGTTCTGTTTTGTCTTTTTCATGTTTTTTGTGGGTAACACTTTACGGATTGCTAATAAGGTAGTAATTCTATGGTAATTGTGATGTAATTTCATGGTAATATTGCCTTTGTAACCGCTTATTACAGGTAATTTCCATGTAATTTCCAGTGTAATTACTCGGCAGTTTCTAGGTAATAGCGATGCAAACAGCTTTCATTAAGGTGGTAATTTCTGTGGTAATTTTGATGTAATTTCATGGCAATATTCTTTGTAACTGCTTATATCAAGTAATTTCCATGCAATTTCCAGTGCAATTACTCTGCAGTTTCTAGGTAATAGCCCGTGGCGTGCACAGATAGACATGAGGTGGTGCTCAAGCACCTGCCCCTCTGCCCTCTGTCCAAAAAAGTGCCCTTTTGAATTCTTTTTTACAGTTTACTGAGGCCAGTGTCGACATGATCTTTTAGAAAAGCCGCGGCATTAAAAGCCTGTGTGAAAATAATGTCCCGATGTGTGCCCCCTCTGCACACACACCAGACCTCTGTCTCTCTTGCTCTGTCACGTGAACAAGCGTGCAGTGCATTCAGTGTGAGGTTGCAGCAGCATAGCGTCCTGGAAGCCACGGCCTTGTCGTAGCGCAGACAACACATCGGGCAGTCAGTCAGCTCTTCCCCTGCCCCACCAGCCAGGTAACACATGAATCGAGTGAAAATGTATTGTTTGCCCTCTAAGCCCAAGCTGTAATTATTTTGTCGTGAAGTAGCCCATCGCATACAGAAACAACTGCACATAAGTATTATATTTTTTGCTAGACCATTTTCAGATTTAGGAAAACAAAAATTTCTTTTTCTATTTTGTTCAACTAGAGATTCCTGGCAAAGTCAAAAAGCCTTGATGTAATAAATTAACATTAAGTGGTTGTTTTACACCTTTAAAAACTAAAACAGGTCAGTGGCGACCTGAACACAAGAGGAGGGTTAAATCTCAGACTTTTATAATAAGGTGTTCCACATGCGCAAAAAAGTGCCCTTTTTGCCCCCCAGAGCACTTGCCCCCCAAAATGTCTGTGCACGTCACTGGTAATAGCAATGTAAACAGGTTTCATTTCAAGTATAATAAAATGGTAATTATTTGAAATTAATCTGTAGTTATTGAAATGATGAGTCCAGGATTTACTTGTTGTTTTTGTTTACTTACCTGAAAAACAAGGAGGTAATTTCCAGGAAAATACACAGCATCAGAGCCGTAATATGCATCATCACTTGTTTCCACTCAATTACTTAGTTATTACCAAGAAAGAGACAAATCAAGTCATTGTAGCAGTAAGATGGTAAAAAAAATACATTATTTGCCTGTAACTACACTGGAACAAGTTTAGTAATTTCATGGAAACTACATGGTATCAGAGCTGTAAAATGCACTATTGCCTCTTCCTACTTAATTACCTAGCTGTGTTGATAAACCCATCAATTATCCTTATGACATTTTTAGTGTTGTTTTTGTTTAATTACCTGAAAAAACAAGCAGGTAATTTCCAGGAAAATACACAGCATCAGGGCCGTAAAATGCATTATCACTTATTTCCACTCAATTACTTAGTTATTACACCTCTGATCTGAAATAGTTACCGTGCACTGACATCCAAAACACAAACACATTTTGAGCACAACCTTTATTACTTTATTAATAGTAAGTAATTGAACATTTTAAATTGTGTAGTGTAAACCTACCAAAACATTAATTATAGCCCTATCAATCTAAACCAGTACTTGTGAGAAATACATATGGAACACATCAGGATTTTGCTGGAGTCCAGTAGCAAGCATGGATCACACCACATACTGATAGATTGCTGCAGCTGCATAAAATATATTTGTAACCCATATAACTTTATACACAGCAACACACACACACACACACACACACACGTGTATGCCTGAACACATACGCAACCCTTTTACTCAAATTTCGAAATATAACACCTACACACACACACGCGCACACACACACACAGTTGCCAAATTGTCTTTCAGGAAACCTGTCCAAATTACACAAACAGTCACTCTTGCCAAATGTTTGGTTTTCTACCATGCACTGGTCATTCGACGAGTAAACAAAGAACCACAGAGCGCGCGCAGGAAGCAAGTCGGCACCAGTTCAGTGAAGTTCCGAAAAGGTAAGGAGGAAAACTTTCTACGAAGTACGGCTGTAATGAAGCCACATTTCGAATTCGACTCAATAATTCTGTTTGTATTCTGCCTTAGAACAATTGAAGGATCCGAAACCCATGTAAAATGTCTTGTTAAAAAAACATTTTGTGCTAACAACCGAAAAACAGACAATAAGATGGTAATCAATAATGGTTAGCCAGCCTGTTCAAGTTAGCTATATCAACCTAGCGGACTTAGCTAGCAGTAGCAGCTATGTAAGCATACAGTAAACCAATGTGTTAAAGATACTAGTCACATTTCATACAATTTCAGTATCTTGTCACAGTATATTCATTTAATTGTACAACTAATGAGTAATTGCCCCCCCCCCCCCCCATGTTTTCATTAGCTTCACCGTGTATAACCAAGAAGCTATGTCTACTATTTACAGATTTTGACTTGGTCATTTTATTGAAGGGTATTGTTTTGTGTGTTACTGTATTACAGCCATGGCACCATTACCCTTTTTGCCATCCCCTCTCCCTGGATTAAATCTCATTATTTATTGGATTACTGTCTGTGTGTTCTGCTTCTGGATCCTAATCTCACCACACCTCCATCACCCCTAACATATAGCTTATTACTTCTGATCACCATTAGTGCCTTAGTTATCATCATAATCACTACTGATTCTTATTTGTACATATTGTATCACCATTTATATTGAACTGTTCCTTAGCTGCTATCGTTGTTATATCTGATCAGTATTAGTTCACTAATTCATTCAGCTATTTCAATAAATGGTATCTTTGGAATAAACTGTATGTGTGTGTGTGTGTATATATATATATATATATATATATATATATATATATATATATATATATATATATATGTGTGTGTGTGTGTGTGTGTATATATATATATATATATATATATATATACACACGTGTATATATATCAAGCTATGTTAGTTCAGAGTGCCACAGGGTCATTTTCTCATACACCAATCTGCATATTCCTAAAGGAATGTACTGTCTTGTAAATGCTCAAATGTCAAACAAATGCGCAAATTGTTCAGCAAATCACATCGCAAATGAAAGACAGGATGCGTATGACCATTTCCTTAACAGAATCTGAACGTGGTCATTGATGGAACTCTTGAATTGTTGGTGTTGCATTTATGTCAATTCATCGCTCAAAGCACTATATCAATACAATTAAACAAAAGTGAATTTTTGAAAGAGTTGTTCACTTGTTGCCCAATCTGGGTTTTCCTTGTCGAATAAGGAAGCTGGTTCACCTATCAGAAATTTGAACACTTTCATGAAGAAGCTAACCTGAATGCGAACAGAAATAAAACGAGATTCTTATGCAAACTCTTCCATACTGATTTACAACTTTCTATTTTTATTTTTTTAATACAAGTTCTTACCTGAAATAAAATGCTCGTTACAAACGTGGGTATTTGCACAGGCTTAGATCCTATTGTTGCATTCTTTTTAACCACTCATTTCTTCATTGTTCTTGAAGCATTTGCTTCTCTTTGTTAACATTTTTCTTGATAGCAGGCAGATGGTAAACCTTTTTATCTATTTCTTGATTTGAATGATTTGAACAACAAAAAAAAAAAGCAAAAATGAACCATATTGAAGACAGATCAGGCCTTGCTTGCACAAAAGACTGTGTTTGTTTGTCACCCAGGTGAAATTATCACATGATGCGTCAGGTTGTGCTCAAAGGGTCTATAGGAAATCACAATAAGACGTGTTTTGTTTGGATAATAATAAAGGAGAGGGAAAAAATTCTGGTACAATGAAATTAATGTCTTGCACAATTTGATCAGATCATTAGAGTATTTGGCACAGGCCAGTATAGCTGTATATCCAATATAGCTGTAAACACTTACAGATTGAACACGTTTAATTTAATAGTGACCAACAATAATTTATCATTAAAGATTAGCCATGATTAACAATGAATAAACAATGGTTTGGCTAATGACTAATTAAGGACAACAAGGAGCCAATAAAAAACAACAACTTGTTGATTTGGTAAGTTTAACCCAGCATTGCACTCAGACCTTACTTTATCAGCTCTCTCAAATGCAAAATTTAATACTGAATCTATAAAGTTCTAAATTAGCTGCATTTTTGCCAACACTAACCTCATTCTTACACTCCAAGTTTCATTTACAGGGAAATCTTATTCATTTCACCAGTTGGGCAAAATAAACCAACATGCAAAACATCAAACCCATCTGTCAAAATAAAGCCAGCGCTCTAATGAACACACTCAGCACTGTCTACTCCCAGGCCTTTTCTCTTCTATAAACACAATGCTCAAAATAAATGGTGTGTTAAAGCCTATCATTTTTCAAATCTGTGTTACAGTAAATGAATATACATGTACACTCTCTTTTGACCAAAATATCATAGGTAAACCAAAACTGTACCTCTACAATTACAGCTGAGCATTGCAAAAGATGTTTAGCATTTGCTTTTCTCACCAAACCTAGGAGAAAATAAATAGTGCTGATGTTCAGAATTATTGAGGTAATATGTACAAATGAAGGAGTAAGATTATGTATATGATAAAGTGCATGAGTATTGCACATAGAGGAATATTGTACTAGTATGTTATTGCACTAGTGTTGATATAATAATATACAGCACAGAATATACAGAACCGGTCAAATGCCATGGGCTGTATTGCACAGAAGTATAGCAGCAGTGAGTGATTGGAGGTGTGCTGTTCAGACCTGTGGATTAGTTGGTGGAGGCAGTGAGTGCTGTGAGTTCAGTAGTGTGATAGCTATGGAGTAAAACCTATTCCTCAGCCCGGTTATGCGGGCGTACAGAGTTCTGTAGCGCTTTCCAGGGGGTAAAGAGTCTGTGTCCAGGATGGGTTGAGTCCTTGATAATGTTTTTGGCTCTGCGGGTGCACCGGGAGTGATGGATTTCTTCCAGTGATGGAAGTGGATTGCCTGTGATCCGCTGAGCTGTTTTTATGATGTGCTGCAGGGTCTTCTTATCTTCCAAGGTGCAGCCCAAGTCATTCAGTGCGTGATCAGTGACTCTGTTGTGCACCTGTAGAAGTTCATCAGCAGCTGTTGAGGCAGTTTTGCTTTCCTCAGAGTCCTCAGGAAATGGAGCCTCTGATGACCATTTTTAGCCAGTGCCAAAGTGTTTGGGATCCATGATGGGAGTCAGCAGCCATGCAGAACAACATGCAGCACTGTCTAAAAGACCCATTATTATTTAATTTAGTAATCAATCTTCAGCATTTCTCTGAGCAGCACTGTAAACCCGAATAAGTTGAGTTTACTTAAAAAAATTGAGGAAAGTGGTTGCCTTAAAAAAAATAAGTAATTATTAATGATTGAATTGAGTACCTTAAACTTACAATCTTCTGGTAAGTTTAAGGTACTCAATTCAATCATTAATAATTACTTATTTTTTTTAAGGCAACCACTTTCCTCAATTTTTTTAAGTAAACTCAACTTATTCGGGTTTACAGTGAGGGACAAACTGTCAGTAAAGACACAATATAAAATCTCCTGCATCGAACATCGGTTGACACCACCAGCTAACACCTTGAAGGCAGGGTTCAACTTGCACTGAAAAGAACCCCAGTGCATTTCAGGTCCAATGCATTAATCCCTGAGTGATTGCCAAAAGGGAGCAAAGTCAAGGCTGAAAGTGTCATTCCTTGTCTTGGGGCTGGTTTTTAAATTTTTTTTGGAACTGTCCATGATCTATACAAGGTGGTGAACTTTATCCTTGTTTGTATAGTGGCCAGTATCTCTGTCTGTCATGCAGAAGCCCAGGGTTTGATTCCCTGATTGGGAGGATATATTAGCTGTGAGTGTAAGAAAGCAAACGTGTTTTTGGCCTTCATGGACAGTTTCCAAGCAACTTGTGCTGCACTCTATTATGTTTTCTCTTCTCCCAACACACCACATTCTATTATTCTGATAATTACCAGCAGTTCTGGGGGAAGTGCATGCATTTGATGAGAAAACAATATCAAATGTCCTGCACCGAACATATTCTGGGACCACATTTGTGAAACTGGGATTTCCACAAATCTTACAGCATTCTCATTTTCAAAGTTCTGTAACGTAAATGAAATAGATGACACCCTTGGTGAAATTAATTGGCAAACACTATAAAAGGGTCAGTTGACACCACCAGCTAACACCATAAAGGCAGGCTTCAACTTGCACTGAAAAGAACCCCAGTGCATTTCAGGTCCAATGCATTAATCCCTGAGTGGTTGCCAAAATGGAGCAAATTCGAGGCTGAAAGCATCATTCCTTGTCTTGGGACTTTTTTTTATTATTATTTTTATTCATGCTGGATAAAAGAAGAGAAGATGCAAAGAAGAAGACCATCTGTCTGTGATTTTGTCACAAATGATACCCTAAAAATATCTACTACCATTCTGAATCTTTGGTAAGTGCTATTTTTTTGGAATGGTTTTGAGTGATTCAAGCAAGTAAAGATACATTTTAGATTTTATGAAATTGAAGTTACTTTCAAAATGAGGTACAATTAGATGAATTAAAAAAGGAGCACTAGTTTTTAAAACATTCATAAGTGCTTCTCTTTGAGGCAATCTCATGTGTGTATTTGAATTTCCTGTGTCCTGCAATCAGTTGTGTTATTTCAATGGCACATTCAGATACAAGGAATCGATTGCCATTTTGCAAAAGAACTATAGAATCTCTTCTTTTGAACAACACTTCCCTCAACAGGAAAAGGCTTCTCCTGTCCTGAAAACAACACAACCAAAAAAGGATGGAGAATTGTGTGTGGTTTTTTTTTTTTTAAAGTTTTTACTGTTTGCATGTAGGAAAGCTTCCTCCATTATCATGATAATTTAGGGAGACAGTACTGAGAGTCGCCGTTTATACAACGGCATATGCAGTTACCTGGCAATTTCTGGTTTCGCTTCCCTAAACATTTTAATTGCTGATAGACATTATATGTAGACACAGATGACCAACACCCGTTACTACCATCAGTTGTCAGTAAACTGGAAAAGTATTGAATGAAGAGTAATGGTGGTAACGCCCGTTGGTAACTTGTCTCTAAAATGTGTAGTAGGGGATGGAAGCAATTTAACACCATCTACAGTACATGTTTGCTGTGCTCTGATTTTTCTTTTATTGACCAGAAAAATAATAGATGTATATTGGGGAAAGGTCTTCGATGTAAAAGCTGCTCTGGGTGTTGCCAGGTTTCCAATGCTGAAACAACTTTTTACTGCTTTGCTGTGCCTCCCACAGAGTAATGCAGATAGTGAGAGGGCTTTTTCATTGGTTAGGAAAATTCATACTGAGTACAGAAAAAATATGTCTGCAGACACATTAACTGCATATCTGCAAATTAAAATGAACTGTGATGAGGAGTGCTACAACTGCTACCCAAGCAATGATATTATAGCTAGTGCCAAATCTGCAACATCTTTGTACAGCAAAGATCACTCCAAAAAGGAATAAGATTTAAATTCTTGTTATAAATTACTGGGAAGATTTTCAATTTAACTTCATAATTTATTAATATTTTCACTTATCCTTGTTTACATAATATACTTGATGTGGTTCAGTCATTTTTAGTTGGATCCAACACTGCTTGTGGTGTCAACACTTTTTTCTCAAATGGAACTTTTACTAACCTTCACTTACTGTTTGACATGATTATATATAATTTATTAGTTTATTGGTTGGTTTATTGGTTTATTTGATAGGGACATTACATCTTAATGAACATTAGTATAAATACATAGTGTAAAGACGTCGGAATTAGCATAACTGCTAATTTTCATCCGTTGTCCCTAGGCAGTTGACAAAAAATAGCCTATCTGCAGACACACATTACAACTAAACATTTACTAAAACAAAACCAAAAAATAACAATACCACAATGCACAACATAAAAAACAAAACAGGACAAAAACAACAATTAAAAAGAAATAAAAAACTGTATCAGATATATGACATATTAAAAATGAGTGCAATTCTGGTTTACCATCAGCCATAATTTGACATGGACTTTAAATTGGTGGTATGTAGGGTACTCCCTTAATGTAAGTGGTAAGCTGTTCCAAAATTTGCAACCCTTTACAGATACTACTTTTGGGCAAACAGTACTATGTCTGAATGGTATTATACAGTCACCTTTTTTTGAAGCCCTTGTAATGCCACCATCAACTCTTTAAAAAAAATTCATTTAATGGAGGTGGAGCAAGCCCATATAAGGCTCTACATATAAAACATGTATACTTATAATTCTTAAAATTCTCAAAACTCAAAAGATTGTGTTTTTTTTAACTATCACAATAATGAAATGATAATTGTAGCGGTTCAGTGTTGGTGGGTGGAGCACAGAGGACGGCAGGACAGAGATCAGGTTTGACAGAGCGTTTTATTGCCACACTTTTCAGTATAACAACTTGGTATGCACTTTGCAGACACACACACACTTGGCGTCTGGTTCCGGAAGAGCCCCTCTGCTCTCACTCTCCCTCCTTAAGTAGGGCGCAGTCACTGGGAAGACACACAAACACAGGTTAATTGCTCTCAGGTGTAGTGATTCTGCCACTTACCTTCCCTGACTCCGCCCTCCTGTCACAGACCAGCGCTTGACCACGCCCCCGCTGCCACATACCCCCACTGCTCGACTCAGGCCAGGCGGCCGTCCGGCCTGCAGCCAACTCCCTCCCCCTTTGACGGGAGAGAAAGTCCGCCACGACCATCTGCGCCCCCAGCCTGTGGACCACCTTGAAATTAAAGGGTTGGAGTGCCAGATACCAATGGGTGATCCGCGCGTTGGCATCCTTCATGCGGTGGAGCCACTGGAGGGGCGCGTGGTCCGAACAGAGGGTGAACGGGCACCCCAGCAGGTAGTACCAGAGGGCAAGGACTGCCCACTTGATGGCTAGGCACTCTTTCTCGATGGTGCTGTAGCACCCCTCACACACCGACAGCTTTCTGCTGATATACAGCACTGGATGGTCCTCCCCCTCCACTTCCTGGGACAAAACCGCCCCCAGCCCTCTGTCCGACGCATCCGTCTGCAACATAAAAGGGAGAGAAAAGTCAGGGGCGTGTAAAAGTGGCCCCCCACACAGTGCAGCCTTTACATCAGAAAAAGCCCGCTGACATTGCTCCGTCCACTGGACCTGGTGCCCCCTTTTTAGTGAGATCAGTCAGCGGGCTGGTGACATCCGAATAATTAGGTATAAACCTACGATAATAGCCAGCCAGCCCCAGGAACTGTCTCATCCCCTTTTTGGTCTTGGGCCTCGGGCAGGCCGCAATTGCTGCGGTCTTGTTAATTTGGGGATGCACCTGCCCGTTGCCCAAGTGGAAGCCCAGATACCGTATTTCCACCCGCCCAATCGTACACTTCTTCGGGTTGGCTGTGAGACCCACTCTCCTCAGTGACCTAAGGACGGCCCTTAGGTGTTCAAGGTGCCTCGGCCAGTCATTACTATATATGATGATGTCATCGAGATAGGCGGCCGCATAGGTGGCATGGGCGTGGAGGACCCTGTCCATCAGCTGCTGAAATGTAGCGGGCGCCCCAAACAGCCCAAACGGAAGTGTGACGAATTGGTGTAAACCAAACGGTGTGGAAAACGCCGTTTTTTCTTGGGATAGTGAAGTCAAGGGGATCTGCCAATATCCCTTCGTCAAATCCAGTGTCGAATAAAAGCGAGCCGTGCCGAGTCGATCGTGCAACTCATCAATACGAGGCATTGGGTACGCGTCAAATTTAGACACCGCGTTGACTTTTCTATAGTCCACACAGAACCGGACCGACCTGTTGGCCTTGGGTACCAAGACCACCGGGCTGCTCCAGTCACTGTGGGACTCCTCGACGATGCCCATTTCGAGCATGGTCTGAAGTTCTTCCCGAACCACCTTTTTTTTGTGTTCTGGTAGCCTGTAAGGGCGGCTACACACTACCACCCCTGGGGGCATCTCTATGTGGTGCTCTATGAGGTTAGTGTGACCGGGCAGGGGCGAGAACACATCCAAAAACTCGGTCTGCAACTGGGCAACAGTACGAGTACTTTATCTCCCGGTGTGAACTCCCTAAGGCGCGTACCCTTGTTGTACAGGCGGGCTTGCCATTCCTGGGCCTGCCACAAATTCTCCTGGGTTAGGTGGGTGAGTGTGTGGAGTTTTGCATGCAGGTCCATAACGTATTGAATTTCGTTCTTGCTTTGTGAAGGTCCCTCCTCCCAATTTTCCTGCAGCACGTCTAGGATGCTGCGTGGCTTACGCCCATATAATAATTCGAATGGGGAGAACCCCGTGGAGGCTTGGGGAACCTCTCGCACTGAGAACAACAAGGGCTCGAGCCACTTATCCCAATTACGTGCGTCCTCACTTACGAATTTTTTAATGATATTTTTGAGGGTGCGATTGAACCGTTCCACTAAACCGTCCGTTTGTGGGCGATACACACTGGTGCAGATCGGCTTAATCCCCAATAACCCATACAGTTCGCGCAGTGTCCGTGACATAAATGTAGTGCCTTGATCAGTCAGAATCTCTTTCGGGATTCCGACTCGGGAGATGACGCGGAAGAGTGCCTCTGCAATGCTGCATGCCGAGATATTGCGCAGAGGCACTGCTTCCGGGTATCGCATTGCATAGTCCACCAGAACTAATATAAAGCGGTACCCTCATGCTGACCAATCTAATGGCCCGACGAGATCCATCCCAATTCTTGCGAACGGGGTCTCGATTAATGGTAGAGGGCGCAAAGGTGCTTTTGGAATGGCTGCTGGATTTACTAATTGGCATTCGCAGCACGCCGTACACCACCTACAAACGTCACCGCGAATCCCCGGCCAATAGAATCGGGCTATTATTCGGGCTAGTGTCTTGTCCTGCCCTAGGTGTCCAGCCATGGGATTAAAGTGAGCTGCCTGGAATACCAATTCCCGGCGGCTCTTTGGAATTAAAAGCTGCATGATTTGCTCTTTCGTCTTAGTGTCTTGCGTCACTCGGTATAATCTATCCTTCATAACAGAGAAATAGGGGAAGGACGGGGTGGCGTTCGGCAGGAGCGTTTGACCATCAATTACTCTCACTTGGTCAAACGCATGTCGCAGATTCTTGTCTCGCGATTGTTCTAACTGGAAATCCGCGAGGGATTCCCCGAGAGCGAGAGGAGGAGCCGGGCGCTCCTCACTCTGACGGGGGGATGATGTAGACGGCTCTGTGACAGCTGCTCCCACCAAAGCGACACCGAGACCTCCCCCTGCTAAATGGCAGGACCCACTCTCTATTAAATCCCGAAATCCCAGCCAATCAGTCCCCAAAATTAAAGAGTGGGTAAGGCGAGGATTAACCGCCGCCTTCACTATAACTTTTTCCCCTCTGAAAAAAATGTGGACTGACACCAAAGGGTA
This sequence comes from Neoarius graeffei, assembly GCF_027579695.1. Lineage (NCBI taxonomy): Eukaryota > Metazoa > Chordata > Actinopteri > Siluriformes > Ariidae > Neoarius > Neoarius graeffei. Next base: position 5,373,325 of record NC_083585.1, read on the forward strand.
GCTGTGAATGTCCCTGTGCACACACAACACCTTCACCCCCTGTGCTCCCCCCAATGCCTCGTTTTGAAACAGGCTTTAGTGAATTGAGGTCTGATTACAACCAGAATCCACCAACGCCTGATATGTATCCCCTTGAATACTCACCGGTATGCGATACGCTCTGGCTCGATCGAGGGCGGCTTCTGGCGCGTCGGGGATCCGAACCACCGCGCCCACCTCCATTGCCGTGCACTGCTGCTGGAGGTGGCCCGGTTCCCCGCAGCGCCAGCAAACCGGCCTGGGCTTCCTCTCTGCACCGGTGTTTTGGGACTCTCTCACCTGGGGGGGGAGAGACAGACACAGAAGGGAGAAACGGGAGGGCACTGCTGGTGCGGCGGGCCGGCTGGGGTGGTGCCGGCCCCCGCCTCTGCGGTGGGGGAATGGGGCGAGGACGGGACACAGGAGGAGGGGGAGAGAGAGAGAGAGAAGAGGAGAGAAGAGAAGAGGCTGTCTGCTGTCCTGCCGCCGGAACAGCCGCCAAATGGTCCTCCGCCAGCTCGATGGCCTGATCCAGCGACGCCGGGCGGTGGCACTGGACCCACTCCGCGGTTCCTGCTGGCAAGCGCGCGACGAACTGCTCCAGCACCACCTGATCAACGACCTCCTCGGCATCGCAGTTGTTGGCCCTCAGCCACCGCCAGCAGGCGTCCCGGAGTTGCTGGCCAAACGCGAACAGCCGGCCGACTTCCTCCAAGCGCATGGCGCGGAAGCGCTGGCGCTGCTGTTCCGGGGTGCGCCCCACGCGCTGAAGGACGGCCCAGCGGAGGTCCGTGTAGGCCAGACGGCAGTCGGCGGGGAGCTGTAGCGCGGCCAGCTGCGCCTCTCCCGTTAGCAGAGGGAGGAGGCGCGCCGCGCGCTGCTCCATCGGCCACCCCAAGGCCTCTGTGACTTGCTCGAAGAGCGTGATAAAAGCCTCGGGGTCGTCCTGCGGACCCATCTTGGTTACGGTGAGGGGGGATGGGCCCGCGGTGGGAGCGCTGGTGGACCCCGCTGACACGAGGAGGTGCCGGAACGCCTCCCGATCTTCTTGCTGAGCCAGCACCAGGGCCTCGAAGCGCCATTCTTGTTCCTTGTGGAGGGTGACGAGCGCCTGGTGCTGGCTTTGCTGGGCCATGGCGAGGGCGTGGACCAGGTTGGCGAACGGGTAGGACTCCATGGGGCTGATCGGCTGCTGTACTCCACAATATCCCGGGTTTCAGCACCACTGTAGCGGTTCAGTGTTGGTGGGTGGAGCACAGAGGACGGCAAGACAGAGATCAGGTTTGACAGAGCATTTTATTGCCACACTTTTCAGTATAACAACTTGGTATGCACTTTGCAGACACACACACACTCGGCGTCTGGTTCCGGAAGAGCCCCTCTGCTCTCGCTCTCCCTCCTTAAGTAGGGCGTGGTTACTGGGAAGACACACAAACACAGGCTAATTGCTCTCAGGTGTAGTGATTCTGCCACTTCCCTGACTCTGCCCTCCTGTCACAGACCAGTGCTTGACCATGCCCCCGCTGCCACAATAATGCTTTCTTATCAAATATTTTATAGCCTTTTTAAAAAGCAATTCTATTGGTTTAAGTGTTGCTGTACTAGTTAATGGCCAATTTATGAAGCAGTACTCAATATGTGAGAAAATCATAGAATGTAGAAACATCTTAGCAGCTTTCATGTTGAGAAATGGCCTAATTTGCCTAAAATTGTGAATGTTGAATTTTACTTTATTTGGCACCCTTTTAACATGACTTTTGAAGGTTAATGTGGAGTCCAGGGTTACTCCCAAATACCAGGGATGTGATTTTTCTGCGAATTCGCGGAATTCCGCTTTTTTCACCTCAACTTGAAGAAAATTTTTTTTTCCGATTTTTCCCTCATCCACATTCGTATCCTATTCGTTCCGACTTTGTTTGAAAGATGGCAGCCTCGGATTTGCATCTTTACGCCTCGATCACGGACGCTGCCATCTTTCAACTCTTTGTTTGAAGCGAGCTTACGTACAGCTATCTAACAAGCGCGTTCATTGGTTATTACAGAGCGATGAGCCAATCACGTACCTCGTTTCATCTCAATGACGTAATTGCGTAAATGACGTAATTACGTCAATGAGATGAAACGAGGTACGTGATTGGCTCATCGCTGTGTAACAACCAATGAACGCGCTTGTTAGATAGCTGTACGTAAGCTCGCTTCAAACAAAGAGTTGAAAGATGGCAGCCTCCGTGATCGAGCATAAAGATGCAAATCGAGTTAAAGAAATCGACAGAATAGTGAAAAAAAAAGTCCCGCTGGGAATGGTTGGAGATAAACCGCGGCTCACCTCGGGGCGAATTACGTCACAAGGCATGGGGCTAGCGGGCCCTGCTCGCGCTGGTTCTTTGGGGTGTGTGTGAGTGAGAGTGTGTGTGTGAGCGAGAGTGAGAGTGTATGAGCGAGAGTGAGTGTGTGTGTGTGTGTGAGCGAGAGTGTGTGTGTGTGTGTGTGTGTGTGTGTGTGTGTGTGTGTGTGTGTGTGAGAGTGAGCGAGAGTGTGTGTGTGAGCGAGCGAGAGTGTGTGTGAGAGTGAGCGAGAGTGTGTGTGTCAGAGTTGCATGTTGACCATTAAATTGGCTTGAATTTGTTAATCATGACAAGTTTTTTCTTGTGTGTTTGCTTGCCATTTTAGTACAATTTTTAAGTCAGAAAACCCCAGAACCCAGGAGCTTCGGGGGGGCTTCCCCCCTTGTCCCCCCACCAGGCCGCTGCCCTGGACCAGCTGGGGGCCTGCGGCCCCCAGACCCCCGGCTAAAATTTTCAGATAATTTCACCAGCCCCAAATCACATCCCTGAAATACTTAAACTCATTAACAAGATCAAGCTCTTCTCCTCTAAGGAACACATTAGAATGTGACAACTTAGTAGCCTGTTTAGAAAACATCATGCAGACTGTTTTTTTGGTGTTCAGATATAGGCATGTGTGGCAGCAGGGGCGTGGTCAAGCGCCGGTCTGTGACAGGAGGGCAGAGTCAGGGAAGGTAAGTGGCAGAATCACTACACCTGATGGCAATTAACCTGTGTTTGTGTGTGTTTTCCCAGTGACCGCGCCCTATTTAGGGAAGGAGAGCGGAGAGCAGGGGAGCTCATCGCCGGACGAGACGCTATTCTGTGTCTCTAGTCTCCTAATAAAACGTTGTTTAGACTGAAAAGTTTGACAATAAAAAACCCATATACGAACCTGATCTCTGTCCTGCCGTCCCCTGTGCTCCACCCACGCCTAGCGAACCGCTACAGTGGTGCTGAAACCCAGAATTCAGAGTGGAGCACCAGCCGATCAGCCCCATGGAGTCCTCCCCGTTCGCTGACCTGGTCCACGCCCTCGCCATGGCCCAGCAAAGCCAGCACCAGGCACTTGTCAACCTCCAGAAGGAACAAGAGCGACGCTTCGAAGCCCTGGTGCTGGCCCAGCAGGAAGACCGCGAGGCGTTCCGGCACCTCCTTGCGTCGGTGGGGTCCACCAGCGCTCCAGCCATGGGCCCGTCACCCCTCACCATCACCAAGATGGGTCCGCAGGACGACCCCAAGGCTTTCATCACGCTATTCGAACAAGTCGCAGAAGCCTCGGGGTGGCCGATGGAGCAGCGTGCGGCATGCCTCCTCCCCCTCCTAACGGGAGAGGCACAGCTGGCCGTGCTACAGCTCCCCGCCGACCGCCGGCTGGCCTACACGGACCTCCGCCGGGCTGTCCTCCAGCGCGTGGGGCGCACTCCAGAGCAACAGCGCTAGCGCTTCCGCGCTTTGTGCTTGGAGGAAGTCGGCCAGCTGTTCGTGTTTGGCCAGCAGCTCCGGGACGCCTGCTGGAGGTGGTTGAGGGCCGACAACCGCGACGCCGAGGGGATCATCGGCCAGGTGGTGCTGGAACAATTCATCGCTCGCTTACCAGCAGGAACCACAGAGTGGGTCCAGTGCCACCACCCGGCATCGCTGGATCAGGCAGTTGAGCTGGCGGAGGATCATTTGGCGGCTGTTCCGGTGGCAGGACAGCAGACGGCATCTTCTCTTCTCTCCTCTTCTCTCTCTCTCTCGCCCTCCTTCTGTGTCCCGTCCTCGCCCCATTCCCCCACCGCGGTGCCCTCCCATTTCTCCCTTCTGTGTCTGTCTCTCTCCCCCTCAGGTGAGTGAGCCCCAGAACACCGGTGCAGAGGGAAAGCCTGGGCCGGTTTGCTGGCGCTGCGGGGAGCCAGGCCACCTTCAATAGCAGTGCACGGCAATGGAAGTGGGCGCGGTGGTTCGGATCCCCGATGCGCCATAGGCTGCCCTCGATCGGGCCAGAGCGTATGGCATACCGGTGAGTATCCAAGGGGCTACATATCAGGCGTTGGTGGATTCTGGTTGTAATCAGACCTCAATTCGCCAAAGCCTGTTTCAAAACGAGGCATTGGGGGGAGCACAGGGGGTGAAGGTGTTGTGTGTGCACGGAGATGTTCACCACTACCCTTTGGTGTCGGTCCACATTTTTTTCAGAGGAGAAGAAGTTATAGTGAAGGCGGCGGTTAATCCTCGCATAACCCACTCTTTAATTTTGGGGACTGATTGGCCGGGATTTCGGGATTTGATGACACACTTAGTCAAGAGTGGGTCCTGCCATTTAACGGGAGGAGGTCCCGGTGTCGCTTTGGTGGGATCAGCTGTCGCAGAGCCGTCTACGTCATCTCTGCGTCAGAGTGAGGAGCCGCCAGCCCCTCCTCTCTCTCTTGGGGAATCCCTCACCAATTTCCCATTAGAGCAGTCGCGAGATGAGACTCTGCAACATGCGCTTGACCAAGTGAGAGTAATCGATGGTCAAACGCTCCAGCCGAACGCCACCCCGTCCTTCCCCTACTTCGCGATTATGAAGGATAGGTTATACCGAGTAATGCAGGACACTCAGACTAAAGAGCAAGTCACGCAACTTTTAATTCCAAAGAGCCGCCGGGAATTGGTATTCCAGGCGGCTCATTTTAATCCCGTGGCTGGACACTTAGGGCAGGATAAGACACTAGCCCAAATAATGGCCCAATTCTATTGGCCAGGGATTCGTGGCGATGTTTGTAGGTGGTGCATGGCATGCCGCGAATGCCAGTTAGTAAATCCGGCGGCCATTCCAAAAGCGCCTTTGCGCCCCCTCCCATTAATCGAGACCCTGTTTGAGAGAATTGGGATGGATCTCATCAGGCCATTAGATCGGTCAGCACGAGGGTACCGCTTTATATTAGTTCTGGTGGACTATGCAACGCGATACCCGGAAGCAGTGCCTCTGCGCAATATCTCAGCACGCAGTATTGCGGAGGCACTCTTCCGCGTTATCTCCCACGTTGGAATCCCGAAAGAGATTCTGACTGATCAAGGCACCACATTTGTGTCACGGACACTGCGTGAACTGTATGGGTTATTGGGGATTAAGCCGATCCGCACCAGCGTGTATCACCCATAAATGGATGGTTTAGTGGAACGGTTCAATCGCACCCTCAAAAATATCATTAAAAAATTCGTAAGTGAGGACGCATGTAATTGGGATCAGTGGCTCGAGCCCTTCTTGTTCTCAGTGCAAGAGGTTCCCCAAGCCTCCACGGGGTTCTCCCTGTTCGAATTATTATATGGGTGTAAGCCGCGCGGCATCCTAGACATGCTGCGGGAAAATTGGGAGGAGGGACCTTCACAAAGTAAGAACGAAATTCAATATGTTATGGACCTGCGCGCAAAACTCCACATGCTCACCCACCTAACCCAGGAGAATTTGCGGCAGGCCCAAGAACGGCAAGCCCGCCTGTACAACAAGGTTACGCGCCTTAGGGAGTTCACGCCGGGAGATAAAGTACTCGTACTGTTGCCCACATCGAGCTCCAAATTGATCGCCAAGTGGCAAGGGCCCTTTGAGGTCACATGGTGAGTCGGGGACGTCGACTATGAGGTGAGGCGAACAGACAGGGGTGGGGCACTACAAATTTACCACCTCAAACTACTTAAACTCTGGAATGAGAAGGTCCCCGTGGCGTTGGTGTCGGTGGTTCCGGAGAAGGCGGAGCTGGGGCCGGAGGTTCAAAAGGGGGCATTGGCATCACGCACCTCTCCAGTCCCCTGTGGAGACCACCTCTCCCCGACCCAACTCACGGAGGTCGCCCAGTTGCAGACCGAGTTTTCGGATGTGTTCTCGCCCCTGCCCGGTCACACTAACCTCATAGAGCACCACATAGAGATGCCCCCGGGGGTAGTAGTGCGTAGCCGCCCTTACAGGCTACCCGAACACAAAAAAAAGGTGGTTCAGGAAGAACTTGAGACCATGCTTGAAATGGGCATCGTCGAGGAGTCCCACAGTGACTGGAGCAGCCTGGTGGTCTTGGTACCCAAGGCTGACGGGTCGGTCTGTTTCTGTGTGGACTATAGAAAAGTCAACGCGGTGTCTAAATTTGATGCATACCCGATGCCTCGTATTGATGAGTTGCTTGATCTACTCGGCACTGCTCGCTTTTATTCGACGCTGGATTTGATGAAGGGATATTGGCAGATCCCCTTGACTCCACTATCCTGAGAAAAAATGGCCTTTTCCACACCGTTTGGTTTACACCAATTCGTCACCCTTCCGTTTGGGCTGTTTGGGGTGCCCGCTACGTTTTAGCGGCTGATGGACAGTCCTCCGCCCTCACGCCACTTATGCGGCTGCCTATCTAGATGACATCATCATCTATAGTAATGACTGTCAGAGGCACCTCGAACATCTGAGGACCGTCCTTAGGTCGCTGAGACAAGCGGGGCTCACAGCCAACCCAAAGAAGTGTGCAATTGGGCGGGTGGAAGTATGGTATCTGGGCTTCCACTTGGGCAACGGGCAGGTGCGTCCCCAAATTAATAAGACGGCAGTGATTGCGGCCTGCCAGAGGCCCAAGACCAAAAAGGGGGTGAGACAGTTCCTGGGGCTGGCTGGCTATTACCGTAGGTTTATACCTAATTATTCGGATGTCACCAGCCCGCTGACTGATCTCACTAAAAAGGGGGCACCAGATCCGGTCCAGTGGACAGAGCAATGCCAGCAGGCTTTTTCTGAAGTGAAGGCTGCACTGTGTGGGGGGCCACTTTTAACATTCCCCTGACTTTTCTCTCCCCTTTGTGTTGCAGACGGATGCGTTGGACAGAGGGCTGGAGGCGGTTTTGTCCCAGGAGGTGGAGGGGGAGGACCGCCCCATCCTGTACATTAGCAGGAAGCTGTCAGTGCTTGAGGGGCGCTACAGCACGATCGAGAAAGAGTGTCTGGCGATCAAGTGGGCGGTCCTTGCCCTCCGCTACTACCTGCTGGGGCACCCTTTCACCCTCTGTTCGGACCACGCGCCCCTCCAGTGGCTCCACCGCATGAAGGATGCCAACGCGCAGATCACCCATTGGTATCTGGCACTCCAACCCTTCAATTTTAAGGTGGTCCACAGGCCGGGGGCGCAGATGGTCGTGGCGGACTTCCTCTCCCGTCAAGGGGGGGGAGTCAGCTGCAGGCCGGATGGCCGCCTGGCCTGAGTCGGGCGGTGGGGGTATATGGCAGCGGGGGTGTGGTCAAGCGCCAGTCTGTGACAGGAGGGTGGAGTCAGGGAAGGTAAGTGGCAGAATCACTACACCTGACGGCAATTAACCTGTGTTTGTGTGTGTCTTCCCAGTGACCGCGCCCTATTTAGGGAAGGAGAGCGGAGAGCAGGGGAGCTCATCACCGGACGAGACGCTAGTCTGTGTCTCTAGTCTCCTAATAAAACGTTGTTTACACTGAAAAGTTTGACAATAAAAAACCCATATATGAACCTGATCTCTGTCCTGCCGTCCTCTGTGCTCCACCCACGCCTAGCGAACTGCTACAGCATGATTCAGTTAGCCAATCCTGAATATGAGTCATTACAGATGTTACAGTTGATGTAACTCATTGGATGTTTTTAGCATGCGTATAAATTACTACATCATCCACATACATCTGGATGTTAACACTATGACAGACATCAGGTAGATCATTTATATATAATGTGAATAGAATTGGACCAAGTATGGAGCCTTGTGGGACTCCTACAAGGCAATCAAGAAGGGGAGATTTGGTATTACCAACATACACACATTGCTTCCTGGAAGACAAGTAAGAATTCATCCACTGAATAGCTTTCTCAGAAAAATTAAAATAAGTTAACTTAGATAAAAGAACCTGGTGGTTAACAATATCAAATGCCCTCTTTAAATCCAAAAACACAGCACCTACATCGGAGTTGTTATCCAAAAGGCATTTTATCTTCTCTAATAATAAGCAATTTACAGTATCTGTAGAATGATGAGTACAGAAACCAAACTGCATGGGGTGCAAAGGATTATGTCCTATATTTAGATATTCAATCAATAATTTAGCAACCCATTTTTCTGCAATCTTAGACTGTCAAGGCCTAGGGGACACCTTGGCAATAAAAGAGGACGGAGACATGCGCACTATTAATTACATTTATTTAAACAACAAAAATAACAATCATAAAGAGAGAAAAAAAGAGCAGCCGCCTGAATGTTAGAAGCCGAGCCAAAAAGAAAACAAAGGAGCATCCCGGTTCGTCAGCAGGGCGCTACTTATAGAAAGGCAACACTGCGCGCCAGTGCTGCCAATTAGATGTTAAGACGACACGCCCACAGCTGCAATACCTGTAGTAAAAACAGAACAATTACAAGTAGCCCGCTAGGGCCGTCACCCCCCCCCATAAAAAGGATCCTCCAGGATCACAAACAATGTGGGGACCAAAGAGGATTAACGAACAACGTCAGCAACTGCTCAAATCATTAAAAACATCAACTTGAATACTTAAATCAGTATTCAATAAATTCAATTACCCTATTCAATATAACATTAAATATTCAAAAACATTAACCTTTTTTTTTTAAAGTAGGTCTACACAAAACAAACATCCAATAACCAACACCTGTGCCACCACCAACATTTCAGACGTATTACCCTTCTAAAGGGACACAACCATTATGCATATTCAATATAACAATTCCAAATCTGATAAACACAATTTACCAATACAATTTTTCCAATAATTTATCCCATCCAAATTACCAACTAAAAATGTTGAGTTTACCCAACCTATAAACTGCTGTCCAGAATTCCGGGCCCTGAAAAATAGACAACAGAATAATACATTACTCACACAAACACTAGGGGGCAGGAACACGCGACAGCGCGTCTGCTGTCACGTTAGCCTTGCCCTTGATATGAATAATCTGAAGTTTATAGGGCTGGAGAAATAAACTCCAACGCATTAAACGTGTGTTCGGGTTTTGGAGGGAATTAAGAAAAACAAGTGGGTTATGATCACAAAATACAACAATGGGTGTTGTACCACCTCCAAGGTATACTTCGAATGTTTGCAAAGCCCAAATCAAAGCTAGGGCTTCCTTTTCTATAATCGAGTAATTTAGTTGGTAAGAATTGAACTTCCTCGAAAAATAGCAAACCGGGCATTCAATGGCATCATCATCATCTTGCAGTAAGACGGTGCCAGCACCGACCTTACTCGCGTCTACTTGCAGCTTAAACGGTCTATTCATTTGAGGAGCTGCAAGAAGAGGCGCAGAAGTGAGGAGAGACTTTGCTTTCTCAAACGCAGACTGACAGGCAGACGTCCAAACGAATGAGCGACCCTTTTTCAGCAAGGCCGTCAACGGTACCACCACGGAGGAGAAGTTGGAACAAAAACTCCAGTAATAACCGATCATGCCAAGGAACCTCATAAGTTCACGCCTATTAGATGGAGGAGGAAAGGCATCTATGGCGAGGACCTTAGCACGCACTGGACAAACAAAACCCTGACCAACAACCTTGCCCAAATAAGTCAGTGTTGCCTTGGCGAACTCACACTTTGCCAGATTGACGGTGAGGTTGGCCTGGGCAAGGCGGGTAAACAACTGGCGGAGACGGTCAAGATGTGACTCCCAAGTATCACTAAATATTACCATGTCATCCAAGTAAACTGTACAACCCTCCAAATTCACTACAACTTGATTCATTAATCTTTGAAACGTGGCGGCTGCGTTTCTTAAGCCAAATGGCATCACTTTATATGAATACAAGCCGCTAGGTGTAATAAATGAGGACACCTCACCGGCGCGCTTAGTTAACGGTATCTGCCAGTACCCTTTCAACAAGTCTATTTTTGTAACAAACTTTGCTGAACCAATTTCATCCACACAATCCTCCATACGAGGAAGTGGGAATGAATCAGGCTTTGTTACAGTATTTAATTTCCGATAATCCATGCAAAAGCGGTTACCCCCATTCGCTTTCTTAACCAAAATACAAGGACTGGTCCAGCTAGACCACGACTTTTCAGCCAACCCATTGTCCAACAGATACCGCACCTCATTTTCTAAGAGTTGTCGCCTCTCACCCGACACTCTATAGAAATGTTGCCTAACTGGGGCAGCATCCCCAACATCAATATCGTGACTGATCCAATTTGTCTGCGACGGTGTATCCACAAACAACGATGGAAATTCTCTAATTAACGCACTTAACTCCGAAACCTGATCTGGTGACAAATGACTCAATAACAGAGGTAAATTAGCCAGTGACTCGGAGTTCTTGAGTTTACCCAGCAGCACTGCATCGTCAGGTTCACAGACCGCAACCTCCTCCAATGCTGCCACTACTGGAGCAGGTGCGACGGAAGATGTAGGACAAGTGGCGCTGGCCCCATCCGGTGCCGCCACCACTGGACTAAGGGCAGAACTGGAAATGTTTGGGACTTTTAAAACACAATCACGATCATAGTAAGGCTTGAGTAAGTTGACATGACACAATTGCGTGTGCCTTTTCCGGTCTGGCGTGGATACTATGTAATTGTCATTCCTCTCACATCGCAGAATTTCATAAGGACCAGCGAACCTGGCTTGGAAGGGAGAATGAACTACTGGCAAAAGGACCATCACTTTATCCCCAGTTGTAAACGAACGAACTTCGGTTTTCCGGTCATAGATCCGTTTCATTTTTAACTGTGCCTTTTTTAACTGCTTCATAGCCAGTGCACCAGCCTGATGCAAATGCCTTCAAAACCCATTGACATAATCAGTCAATGACTCGGGTGGCTCACTAGTTACACAGTCATCGAACAGTGTTGACACCTGCTCCCTCACCGCATGTCCAAAAACCAATTCATTAGGGCTAAACCCAGTACTAGCCTGTGTCACTTCCCTGACCGCTAAAAGCAGCCAGGGGAGACCATCCTCCCAGTCCCTGCCTAACTCAACGCAGTATGCTCGAAGCATAGACTTATACGTCTGATGAAATCTTTCAAGCACACCTTGGCTCTGCAGATGCCTAGCAGAGGACTTATTATGCTTTACCTTCAGTACCTGCAATACCTGAGCAAACGTTTTAGACGTGAAGTTGGTACCACGGTCTGACTGTATTATTTTAGGCAGTCCAAAAATTGATATAAACTGAGATAAAGCTTTAACTACGGGCTTGACTGTAATAGAACGCAATGGATAGGCGGCAGGGTACCGTGTTACTTGGCACATGACAGTAAGCAAATATATGCAACCAGACTTAGAACGGGGTAACGGACCAACACAGTCTATCACTAAATGTTCAAAAGGTTTAAGCGCAGGTGTAATCGGCCTAAGTGGCACAGGTTTAGGCATTTGGTTTGGTTTTCCAGTTAACTGGCATACATGACAGGTCTTAACATGAGATACCACATCACGTTTTATACGAGGCCAATAACAATGACGAACAATTCGGTCATACGTATTTTTGACACCCATATGACCAGCATCATCGTGAGCAGTTGTCAAAACAATTTTACGCAGTGAGCATGGTACCACTACTTGCCACACAGAATCAAGACCGCTACGAGATAGACATTTTCGCAAAAGTACTCCCTCTTTAATTACATAGCCGTGGGTAATATCCCCGCTCTCACTGTTGTTTTTATCAAATAAAGGTTGTAACGAAGTATCTGCTGTCTGTGCGTCCATTAACTGCTTACGCGAGATGGAATTGGGCAAGCCAGTTAATAGTGACAGCACAGAACTGTCACTAGCTGCCTGAACTGCAGCGCGCTCAGCAGCCCCCGTTACAACCAAAACTGGTGACTCACAGGGAATCTGCTCCTCATCACAAAAAGGCAGTAGATTAGGTTCCCAAGCAACCTCACCTTCTAGAGGCGAACTCTCCGCCCACACCAAAGATTTGGCCAAACCATTTCCCAAAAGCATTGAAACCCCATATAGTGGAAGCGCAGGCCGCACCCCCACCAACACTTCTCCATTGATTAAACCTGAGGATATATACACTTTATGTAACGGTACAGACACCACATTCATATCAATACCACGTACATAGACAAATTGGCCAGAATCAGATTTGGACGAAAACGGTAATACCGATTGTAAAATAAAAGACTCAACAGAACCAGTATCCCTTAATATTTTAATCGGCATCTTTTTACCATTAGAAGTTAGTGACACAGAGCCAGATGAAATAAAAGGAGCGAAACTAGGTTCGAAATTATTTCCAAGTTTATAACCAAGTGGACCAGACGTAGATACCGCCAGCACAGAAGGATGGGCTACATCCCTAGCTGGTTTGCGGTATCTAAATCTGTTTCCATTTTTCCGTTTCAACTTCTCACACTCAAATTTCCAATGTCCCACCCCAAGACAATAGTTACAGGTTCTAGTGGGGTCCACGGTGGTCAAAGGACACCCAGAGTGAGGGTTAATGGGCGAAGTGGCAACTGTATACGGAACTGGGTGACCCTTGTATGTGCGATCACTACGGATTGTTGGCGCGTGCAGAAACTTAGTTTTGTGGATCAGTGCATAATCGTCAGCCAAAATGGCGGCTTCGGACACAGTTGCAACCTGATGTTCGCTTACATAAGTTGCAATGTCTTCGGGAAGACAATTTTTAAATTGTTCAACCAGGATCAGACTGGACAAATCTTCCTGGGATTCAACCTTCATGGCCGTACACCAACGCTTGAACTGAATGGACAACTCATCTGCGAATTCCACATAACTTTGACTGGACTGTTTACGCATACCCCAGAATTTTTGGCGATATGCCTCCGGCACCAACTCATACACTTTCAATACTGCTTTTTTAACACACAAGTAGGTACGGTTATCAGGAGCGCCAAGTGCTGAATAAACCTGCGCTGCTCGACCGCTTAAAGTACATTGCAACAGTAAACAGCGCGTCGCATCCTTCCAATTATACAGATCAGCCACTCGCTCAAAGAGATTGAAAAACGTATCAACGTCGGACTCATCAAATTTAGGCAAAAGCCGAATGTTTTTCGTAATGTCGGAATTACTCACGACAGACTCGATTTTACCCTCTTCAATTAAGCCTAGACGCATACGTTCAAGCGCCAATCTCTCTCGTTCAAGCTCTTGTTTCCCCAACTCGATATCGCATTCCAACCTGCCTTTTTCAGCGAGAAACTCTTGCTTCTTCAGATGTTGCTTGCTGTTATCAAGCTGGAGCAACAAGAGTTCTTTCTGCTGTTCGAATGTTAGGGCACTGGAAACTAATTCATCAAAGGGAACTGGAGACAAAATTTCTCTTTTCAGCAGTTCCTCGTGAACAAGTGTTTTCACCACCGGCTTCCTCCCTTTATCATAACTTCTCAAGGGTACTTCATAGTGCTCAGCTAGGAGGATCAACTGGTCCTTAATGAAGGCATCAAACGCCTCCCAAGTGGGAGTGGCAACAAAAATTTCAATTTCTGACATGGTCACTAATAACGCCCCAAACAAATTCTAACCAATAATAAAATAAAAAAACTGAGAATCTCCCGGATGAACCCCCATATTGTCAAGGCCTAGGGGACACCTTGGCAATAAAAGAGGACGGAGACGTGCGCACAATTAATTACATTTATTTAAACAACAAAAATAACAATCATAAAGAGAGAAAAAAAGAGCAGCCGCCTGGATGTTAGAAGCCGAGCCAAAAAGAAAACAAAGGAGCATCCCGGTTCATCAGCAGGGCGCTACTTATAGAAAGGCAACACTGCGCGCCGGTGCTGCCAATTAGATGTTAAGACGACATGCCCACAGCTGCAATACCTGTAGTAAAAACAGAACAATTACAAGTAGCCCGCTAGGGCCGTCACATAGACACAATGGGAAGGATGCTGATAGGACAATAATTGGCCATTTCTGTTCTTCCCCTTGATTTAAATATTGGTGTAACCATGGCCACCTTCCAAGCTGATGGGACAACAGAACGTTTAAAGGAAAGATTAATCAGGTAAGTTATTGGGTGAACTAGAAACTCTTTGTATATTTTTAAAAAGTTTGTATCAAGCCCATAGACATCTTTAGCCTTGGAGGTTTTCAGTGCATTGATAATATTAGCCACCTCTGTTTCTGTTATTTCTTCTATATTAAAAACAGATTGTTCATGGTTTATAGGAGAAAGTGTGTGGATGGGTGAACTGAACTTTTTAGTTATCTCATGAACAGAATCAATAAAAAAATATTAAGTTCTTTGGCTAGGATGGTTGTATCTGTCACAAGTTCATTCTTAATTCTAAGTTCAAGTCCTTTATTATTATGGTTTTTATCTCTCCCTATTAATTTGTTAATATTTTACCAAATTCTTTTCCCATTCCTTTTAGCCTCTTCCATGATGTTCATTAAAAAAATCGACTTTAGAACATCTGATAGTCTGTATTACTTTGTTTCTTATGGAGGTAAATTTTTGCCGGTCTGTTGACAAACCTGATTTTAGGGATTTTTTTTTAATAATTGGTCCCTTTCTCTCATTAACTTCCAACATTCCTCAGTTAACCAGGGCAGATTATTTTGATTTGCTTTCTTTTTGCTAATCTTTTTGATAAAAGGCATCATAGTTTTGTTAACTGTTGAAATAAATTGATCACTGTCACTCTCTATATTCCCCTCAGAATATAGACCTAAGGACGGCCCTTAGGTGTTCTAAATGCCATGGCCAGTCATTACTATAGCTTATGATATCATCTACTGTAAGTACGCGGCCGCATAGGTGGCGTGGGGGCGGAGGACCCTGTCCATAAGCCGCTGGAACGTAGCAGGTGCCCCAAACAGCCCTAAAGGAAGTGTAACAAATTGGTGTAAGCCAAACGGTGTGGAAAAGGCCATTTTTTTCTTGGGATAGTGGAGTCAAGGGGATCTGCCAATAACCCTTTGTCAAATCCAGTGTCAAGTAAAAGCGAGCCGTGCCTAGTTGATCCAGCAACTCGTCAATACGAGGCATTGGGTATGCATCGAATTTAGATATATATCTGTGACGAATCTCAGTCATCCAGGTACATAGTATTCTGTGGTTGGTTGAAGAGAGCAACTGGACTTGCTTAAAGAATCTTTAAGCAAGTCCAGTTGCTCTCTTCAACCAACCACAGATTACTATGTACCTGGATGACTGAGATTCGTCACAGATATGTTTCTACGCACTTTGGGATGAGATCCCTTGGACTGGTACGGGAGTATGAGAGAACTTCCAGGAAACTGGCAGACATCTTTGCCAGAGAGGATCGTTCATTTTTGTCAACCTGGAATGACCATCATTGAACAGAGGTGGGTGTCTATGACATCTTTTATCAGCCACCTACAATGCAGCCATCAGCATTCTGATTCGGATTCTATGATGATCCATGAGAGGCTAAATACTAGATACTCCCTATTAGTCAGACAGAACTGAGGATGCCTTTAGGATGAGAGGCGAAACGTTTTCAAGAATCTTTAAGCAAGTCCAGTTGCTCTCTTCAACCAACCACAGATTACTATGTACCTGAATGACTGAGATTCGTCACAGATATGTTTCTACACACTTTGGGATGAGATCCCTTGGACTGGTGCGGGAGTATGAGAGGACTTCCAGAAAACTGGCAGACATCTTAGCCAGAGAGGATCGTTCATTTTTGTCAACCTGGAACGACCATCATTGAACAGAGGTGGGTGTCTATGACATCTTTTATCAGCCACCTACAATGCAGCCATCAGCATTCTGATTCGGATTCTATGATGATCCATGAGAGGATAAATACTAGATACTCCCTATTAGTCAGACAGAACTGAGGATACCTTTAGGATGAGAGGCAAAACGTTTTCAAGAATCTTTAAGCAAGTCCAGTTGCTCTCTTCAACCAACCACAGATTACTATGTACCTGAATGACTGAGATTCGTCACAGATATGTTTCTACACACTTTGGGATGAGATCCCTTGGACTGGTGCGGGAGTATGAGAGGACTTCCAGAAAACTGGCAGACATCTTAGCCAGAGAGGATCGTTCATTTTTGTCAACCTGGAACGACCATCATTGAACAGAGGTGGGTGTCTATGACATCTTTTATCAGCCACCTACAATGCAGCCATCAGCATTCTGATTCGGATTCTATGATGATCCATGAGAGGATAAATACTGGATACTCCCTATTAGTCAGACAGAACTGAGGATGCCTTTAGGATGAGAGGCGAAACGTTTTCAAGAATCTTTAAGCAAGTTCAGTTGCTCTCTTCAACCAACCACAGATTGCATCGAATTTAGACACCGCGTTGACTTTTCTATAGTCTACACAGAACTGGACCGACCCGTCGGCCTTGGGAACCAAGACCAACGGGCTGCTCCAGTCACTGTGGGACTCCTCGACGATGCCCATTTCGAGCATTGCCTTGGGTTCTTCCCAAACCACTTTTTTCTTGTGTTCAGGTAGCCTGTAAGGGCGGCTGCGCACTACCACCCCCGGGGGCGTCTCGATGTGGTGTTCTATGAGGCTGGTGCGGCCGGGCAGGGGCGAGAACACGTCCGAAAATTCGGTCTGCAACTGGGCAACCTCTGTGAGTTGGGTCGGGGAGAGGTGATCTCCACAGGGGACCGGAGAGGTACGCAATGTCAATGTTCCCTTTTGAACCTCCGGCCCCAGCTCCGCCTTCTCCGGAACCACCGACACCAACACCATGGGGACCTCCTCGTTCCAGAGTTTGAGCAGATTGAGGTGGTAAATCTGTAGTGCCCCACCCCTGTCCGTTCACCTCACCCCATAGTCGACGTCCCTGACTCTCCGTGTGACCTCAAAGGGTCCTTGCCACTTGGCGATCATTTTGGAGCTCGATGTGGGCAACAGTACGAGTACTTTATCTCCCGATGTGAACTCCCTAAGGCGCGTACCCCTGTCGTACAGGCGGGTTTGCCATTCTTGGGCCTGCCGCAAATTCTCCTGGGTTAGGTGTGTGTGTGGAGTTTTGCGCACAGGTCCATAACGTATTGAATTTCATTTTTGCTCGGGGAAGGTCCCTCCTCCCAATTTTCTCACGGTACATCTAGGATGCCGTGTGGCTTATGCCCATATAATAATTCTAACGGGGAGAACCCCGTGGAGGCTTGTGGGACCTCTCGCACTGCAAATAACAGGGGTTTGAGCCATTTATCCCAATTGCATGTGGCCTCGCGAACAAACTTTTTAATTATATTCTTGAGTGTGTGAGTGAACCGTTCGACTAAACCGTCCGTTTGTGGGTGATAAATGCTGGTGCAGATTGGCTTAATTCCCAATAAACCATACAGTTCGCTCAGTGTGCGAAGGTGTCTTGATCAGTCAGAATCTCTTTGGGGATTCCAACTCGGGAGATGAAGCGGAAGAGCGCCTCTGCAATACTGCATGCTGAGATATTGTGAAGAGGCACTGCTTCCGGGTATCGCGTTGCATAGTCCACCAGAACTAAAAGAAAGCAATACCCTCATGTTGACTGATCTAATAGCCTGACGAGATCCATCCCAATTCTTTTGAACGGGGTCTCGATTAATGGCAGAGGGCGCAAAGGCGCTTTTTGAATGGCTGCTGGATTTACTAACTGGCATTCGCGGCACGCCGTACACCACCTACGGACATCGCCGCGAATCCCTGGCCAATAGAACCGGGCCATTATTTGGGCTAGTGTCTTATCCTGCCCCAAGTGTCCAGCAATGGGATTAAAGTGAGCTGCCTGGAATATAAATTACCGGCAGCTCTTTGGAATCAAAACCTGTGTAATCGGCTCCTTAGTCTGAGTGTCCTGTGTCACTCGGTATAATCTATCTCTCATAATGGAGAAATAGGGGAAGGACGCGGTGGCGTTTGGCTGGAGCATTAGACCATCGATTACTCTCACTTGGTCAAACACATGCCGCAGAGTCTCGTCCTGCGACTCTTCTAATGGGAAATCTGCGAGGGATTCCCTGAGAGAAGGAGGAGGAGCCTGCAGCTCCTCGCTCTGACGCAGAGATGATGTAGATGGCTCTGTGACAGCTGCTCCCACCAATGCCACACCAGGACTTCCCCCTGCTGAACTATGGCAGGCCCCATTCTTCACTAAATGAGTCATTAACTCCTAAAATCCCAGCCAATCAGTCCCCAAAATTATCGAGTGGGTAAGGCGAGGATTAACTGCTGCCTTTACACTAAATTTCTCCCCTCGAAAAAGAATGTTGACTGACACTAAGGGGTAGTTGTGAACATCCCTGTGCACACACAACACCTTCACCAATTGTGCTCCCCCCAATGCCTCGTCTTGCACCAGGCTTTGGTGGATTGAGGTCTGATTACAGCCAGAGTCCACCAATGCCTGATATGTATCCCCTTGGACACTCACCGGTATGAGATACACTCCGGCCCGATCGAGGGCGGCTCCTGGTGCGTCGGGGATCTGGACCACCGTGCCCACCTCCATTGCCGAGTACTGCTGCTGGAGGTGCCCTGGCTCCCCGCAGTGCCAGCAAACCGGCCCGGGCTTTCTGTCTGCACTGGCGCTCTGGGGCTCACTCACCTGAGGGGGGGAAGAGACAGACATGGAAGCGGGAAATGGGAGGGCACCGTGGGTGCGGCGGGCCGGCTGGGGTGGAGCCGGCCCCCGCCTCTGCGGTGGGGGAATGGGGCGAGGACAATACACAGAAGGGGAGGGGGAGAGAGATGAGAGGGGAGAAGAGGAGATCTGCTGTCCTGCCATCAGAACAGCCGCCAAATGGTCCTCCGCCAGCTCGATGGCCTGATCCAGCGATGCTGGGCGATGACACTGGACCCACTCTGCAGTCCCTTCGGGTAGTCGGGCGATGAACTGTTCCAGTACCACCACCAGATCGACAATTCCCATGGCGTCGCGGTTGTCAGCCCTCAGCCACCACCAGCAGGCGTCCCGGAGTTGCTGGCCAAACGCGAACGGCCGGCCGATTTCCTCCAGGCGCAGAGCGCGGAAGCACTGTCGGTGTTGTTCGGGGGTGTGCCCCACATGCTGGAGGATGGCCCGGCGGAGGTCTGTGTAGACCAGCCAGCTGTCGGCGGGGAGCTGTCGCGCGGCCAGCTGCGCCTCGCCCATTAGCAGGGGGAGGAGGCGTGCTATGTGCTGTTCCACCGGCCAGCCCGAGGCCTCTGCTGCCTGCTCAAAGAGCGTGAGGAAGGCCTCGGGGTCATCGTGCGGGCCCATCGTCGTTAGGGTGAGGTGGGGAGGGCCCACGGCGGTGGAGGTGGTGGACCCCGGCGATGCGAGGAGGTGCCGGAAGTCCTGACGATCTTCCTGCTGCGCCAGCACCAGGGCCTCGAACCTTTGCTCCTGCTCCTTCTGGAGGGCAACTAGCGCCTGGTGCTGGCTCTGCTGGGCCATGGCGAAGGTGTGGACCAGGTCTGCAAAGGGGGAGGACTCCATGGGGCTGTTCTTCTCTGTGCTCCGATCCTGGGTTTTGGCACCACTATTGCAATTCGGATGGGTGGGTGGAGCACAGAAGGACGGCAGGCCAGAACTGAGTTCCCAAAAACTCTTTATTTTGCACTTTCAGTGTAGTATTCATTCTCCCAGCCACACACGCGCACACACAAGTCGTCTGGTTGGGAAGAGAGCTCTCTTCCTCTGCTCTCTCTCTCCTTATATCGGGCGCGGTCACTGGGGAAGACACACAAACACACGTTAACTGACATCAGGTGCAGTGATTCTGCCACTTACCTTCCCTGACTCCGCCCTCCGGTCACAGACCGATGCTTGACCACACCCCCGCTGCCACAGACCTATTGCCAATTGACTTAATGAGTTGCAATTTGGTCCTCCAGCTGTTCCTTTTTTGTACCTTTAACTTTTCCAGCCTCTTATTGCCCCCGTCCCAACTTTTTGCTGTCATGAAATTTCAAATGAGCCAATATTTGGCATGAAATTTCAAAATGTCTCACTTTTGACATTTTATATGTTGTCTATGTTCTATTGTGAATACAATATCAATTTTTGAGATCTGTAAATTATTGCATTCCATTTTTATTTACAATTTGTTCTTTGTCCCAACTTTTTTGGAATCAGGGTTGTACATGATGATCTGACAAGCCAGTCAAAAGATTGCATGTCTTAATGATCCTTTCAGGTCTATTTGTAAACAATAGATCTATTCTTGTTTCAGAGCAAGTGGTTATTCTTGTAGATTGTTCTACTAGCTGTGTAAGATTATAATAATCAATTATTTTCTTGAGGTTTTTCCTTGTATTGTTATAATTCCAATTTATATTGAAATCACCCATGATAATGACCTCTTTGTTAAAATTACAATGGCTAAGAAGAACTTTCAGGCAGCACAGTGGTGTAGTGGTTAGTGCTGTTGCCTCCCAGCAAGAAAGCCCAGGTTTGATCCCTGTGGCCGACGAGGGCCTTTCTGTGCGGGAGTTTGCATGTTGTCTGCGTGGGTTTCCTCTGGGTGCTCCGGTTTCCCCCAAAGACATGCAGGTTAGGTTAACTGGTGACTCTAAATTGACTGTAGGTGTGAATGGTTGTCTATGTGTCAGCCCTGTGATAACCTGGTGACTTGTCTAGGGTGTACCCTGCCTTTCACCTGTAGTCAGCTGGGATAGGCTCCAGCTTGCCTGTGACCTTGTAGAACAGGATAAAACAGCTAGAGATAATGAGATGAGAAGAAGAACTTTCAATTGATCATAAAAATCTAGTTTTGATGAGGGTTTTTGGTATAAACAAATTAAGGTAAATGACATTTCAGTAGATAGTGACACACCAACACATTCAATATCAATATTACATTGTCTTGGCCATTCAATCTGCTTACATTTTAAAGCATTTCTCACATATAATAGAACACCTCCTCCCCTACCTCGATCTCTGTCTCTTCTAAAAACGTCGTATCCTGGCATAGATATTAAGGCTTCTGGAGATGAGCAAGTTAACCAAGTTTCAGTCAGACCAAAAAAAATCAATATTGGAGTCACAAAGTAAATGTTCCAGTTGTTCACGTTTGGATGTCATACTCCAGATATTTAAATGTCCACCAAATAAGCCTTTGTCTTTACACCGTGGATCCCAGACAGTTTTAGCATGATTCAACGTTGAAAAGAATTTTGTGGTCCGGTGTTTTTCATTACAGGATTCCTGGCTTTAGTCGGTGTAGCATTAATATATGGGTTTAATGTGGCATGGCAATCCAAGAATGGAATTATTGGAAACTCACCACTGGAAGCCCGAGTAACGCCAAACTGCTCCGGTGTCGAGCTCGCTTCCCCGCTGTTTAATAGGCCCAATCCAGGTACAGCCAATGACCACAAAGCCTCCACCCCCCCCACCCCCCAGCCAAAGGAAAACACCCACCAACAAAAGCGAGGGGTGAAGTAACTGCTGGCAATGCTGAGGGTAAGTAACACTACGCTCAGACTGCAACCTGAAACGACCCATATCCGATTTGTGGTGAAATCCGATTTTTTTTGTTAGGCCGTTCACATTACCAATTATATGAGACTTGTATGCGATCTCCAATATGAACGGAAAACGACCCAAAAGTGTCCCGCATGCGCAAATTGACACGTAATAAGCACATCTACGTAATACGTAAACAAAAAAAGCGCACTCTTCAAGTTTGCAAGTAAAGCATGGAGATGCGGCGAGACCTGGTGATGTGGTTTTTGTGGCGGTGGCGGAACTCACACAATAATCTGATTAATGTGGGCAGAAGACTAACGAGACCGAAGGTGTCAAATTACTGGAAATTTCCAGAACAATCTTATAATCTTGTAATACAGGATGGTTTAACATCCAGGTCCCTACCAAATCCACCATTAGCTTCAGTGCTTAATTTGTAAAGTGGGAGGTCCCGGAGTGCAGAGGATGACTGGCTCCGGTGCAAAAAAAAAAGAAGGGGGGGGGGTTGCTTCTGGGCATGTATTGTAATAACACTGCAAATTAAGTTCATCTGCGAAAACCCCCGCTCACACTCTGCACTTGAGATAGGGACAGTGTTGATCGCAGCCAAGAGGCCCTTCAGTTCATCTGGGATGAATTCTCCATTACTTTCCCTGAATTCCCTGAATGCCCTGATGACATGTCGTGGGTCATTGATGCAAAACTGCTGGCAGAGCGCTTCCACTTCTTTTTCCCCGAACAGCGCGTCTTCCTCCCGCGGCCACGGAAGTGTGCACCCTCCTTTTCCGTAATATACAAACAGATATTTTGTGGATGTCGTTTCATGAGAGAAATCACCAACAAGACAGATATCAAACTCAGACATTAACACTAAATAAACTTGCATTTATTTATTTAATTATATGGTTTTTTCATTTTATTTTGTTACATAGTCAAGAGAGGTGGCGGATCACCGGATCCAGTGTAAATAGCTGCCGGAGCCAACGTCCGAGGTTCCGGAGCGCGCTCCGGCTTGCTCCCCCTCAAATTAAGCCCTGATTAGCTTGATCAATTCTATAAAAGTCTATTTAAATTCTGAAAACTGTACAAATGTTGTTGTTTTCCACCAAAGAGGCGGGATTAGCCAACGCAGAATAGTGACGTTTGTCTCTTGTTGATGACGTGTAGATCGCATGAATGCGACCTGTCCGGTCAGACTGCAGTCGCATGTGAAAATAACGGATATGCATCGGAATTAGGACCACATATCCAAGCGGCCTGGGTCGCATGTGAAAAAATCGGATGTCGTTCAGATGGTCAATAACAAATCGGATACAGGTCGCATATGGGCAACAAAATCGGATATGGGTCATTTCAGGGTGCAGTCTGAACGTAGTCTAAGTCACGGCCGCATTGATGAAAGGATTATTATTAAGATTTACGAGATGAACACCATAAAATGGTAGACTCGTCGCATATTCCTGTAAACATATGGTCGCAGCATCTGTAGGTTGTGGGCCTGGGTTTAGTTCAACATCACCAGCCAGTTGGAAGAGTCCTTGCAAGCTAGACGTCTCGCACAACTTTGGAGGCACCCTCATTTGTCCATTGATCAAGAACTTCGAGTATAACAGATGTAAACTCCTTTGAGCGGAAGGGAGGACATAATTGCCGTTTTCTTTGGTAAAACGATGTTGAACAGATATCAAAAGCAGAGTAGTTGTTTGTTTAAACCATCCAAGCCATCTAAATTAACATCGCATCACTGGCTCATGATGCTGTATGTTGCATACAGCATCATGAGCCAGTGATGCGATGTTAATTTAGATGGCTTGGATGGTTTAAACAAACAATACGCAGCACCTGCCAGGCCACACTTGTGAGTGTCAGCCATCTTGTGATAAGTATGCCTTAAGGGTATGATGCATTATTACATGTAACCTACTATTTTAATTAACATACCTACTTAGTACTGTTGTTATATTTCAAGTAATTTTCTTTGGTGGAATGTAATATTGTAGGTGATGTCAATACTTGTCAAATAGAACTTTGTGTAATTTTTATGAACTATTTAATATTAATACATTTTTTGGGAATCAGATTTGCCCATTACTCCCGGTGCCGACTTCTGGACCCAAATCTGTAAAAACATCTACATCATGACAAAAAAAAGCAATCTACAATTAATACAATACAAGGTACTTCACAGATTTCACTTCACTGCACAGAAACTATATAAAATGGGCTTTGACTCTGACTTGTGTTCTCACTGCATGCAAAATAACCCAGACACATACATTCATGCTGTCTGGCATTGCACTCCAATCAACAGGTTTTGGTTAAGTGTCACAGAATCACTCTCTACCATTCTTGGCTGTCACATCCCAGCAACCCCTTCCCTATGTATACTTGGTGATACAACCGCTATCAATATAAGCACCTCATGCAATAAAATACTGCTAGTAGCACTGACTATCGCCAAGAAAACAATCCTCATGAATTGGAAATCAAGGAACACTGTACACATCACTCATTGGAAAAATTTGTTAACGGATTATATATCATTGGACAATATATCCACTCCAAACTTAAACAACACTCAGGATACGCCCTCCCCTTGGACACCCTTCATCACCTTCTTACAGTTATGACCTGACCCTCTATGCCTGAGATCCAACTCACAACTTTACATCTACATGTACAGTGCCTTGAAAAAGTATTCATACCCTTTGAACTTTTTCACATTTTTCCACCTTACAACCACGAACTTAAAAGTTTTTTATTGAGATTTTATGTGATAGACCAACACAGAGTAGCACATAATTGTGAAGTGAAACGAAAATGATAAATGGTCTTCAAAATTTTAAACAAATAAAAATCTGAAAAATGTGATGTGCATTAGTATTCAGCCCCCTGTACTCTGATACCTCTAAATACAATCCAGTGCAATCAATTGCCTTCAGAAGTAATCTAATTAGTTAATAGAGTCCTACTGTGTGTAATTTACTCTCAGCATAAATACACTTGTTCTGTGAAGGCCTCAGTGGTTTGTTAGAGAACACTGAAGAACAAACAGCATCATGAAGACCAAAGAACTCACCAGACAGGTCAGGGATAAAGTTCTGGAGAAGTTTAAAGCAGGGTTAGGTTATAAAAAAATATCCCAAGCTCTGAACGTCTCAAGAAGCACTGTTCAAGCCATCATTCAAAAATGGAAAAAGTATGGCACAACTGCAAACCTACCAAGACATGGCCATCCACCTAAACTGACAGAGTGAGCAAGGAGAGCACTGGTCAGAGAATCAGCCAAGAGGCCCATGATCACTCTGGAGGAGCTGCAGAAATCCACAGCTCAGGTGGGAGAATCTGTGCACAGGACAACTATAAGTCATCCACTCCACAAATATGGCCTTTTTGGAAGAGTGACAAGAAGAAAGCCATTGTTGAAAGACAGGCATGAGAAGTCCCATTTGCAGTTTGCCAGAAACCATGTAGGGGACACAGCAAACATGTGGAAGAAGGTGCTTTGGTCAGATGAGACCAAAGTTGAACTTTTTGGCCTAAATGCAAAGCGCTATGTGTGGTGAAAAACTAACACTGCTCATCACCCTGCACACACCATCCCCACTGTGAAACATGGTGGTGGCAGCATCATGCTATGGGGATGCTTTTCTTCAACAGGGACAGAGAAGCTGGTCAGAGTTGATGGGAAGATGGATGGAGCTAAATACAGGGCAATCCTGGAAGAAAACCTGTTGGAGACTGCAAAAGACTTGAGACTGGGAAGGAGATTCACCTTCCAGCAAGACAATGACCCTAAACATACAGCCAAAGCTACAATGGAATAGTTTAGATCAAAGAATATTCATGTGTTAGAATGGCCCAGTCAAAGTCCAGACCTAAATCCCATTGAGCATCTGTGGCAAGACTTGAAAATTGCTGTTCACAGACGCTCTCCATCCAATCTGGCTGAGCTTGAGCTATTTTGCAAAGAAGAATGGGCAAAAATTTCAGTGTCTAGATGTGCAAAGCTGGTAGAAACATACCACAAAAGACTTGCAGCTGTAACTGCAGCAAAAGGTGGCTCTACAAAGTATTGACACAGGGGGGCTGAATATTAATGCACACCACATTTTTCAGATTTTTATTTGTTTAAAATCTTGAAGACCATTTATCATTTTCATTTCACTTCACAATTATGTGCTACTCTGTGTTGGTCTATCACATAAAATCTCAATAAAAAACTTTTAAGTTCGTGGTTGTAAGGTGGAAAAATGTGAAAAAGTTCAAGGGGTATGAATACTTTTTCAAGGCACTGTAAATAGCTATATATAATAGGGTGGCGGATGGTGGCTGGAACAATGATTTTTACTATTATTATTACTTTATATATTTTAATAATCTCCCTCTCCCCTCCCTTTTTTTGTTTAAATTTATTTATTTATTTCCCTCTCCTTTCCTCCCTTCTCTTTCTCTCTGCCTTTCTCTACTTCACTCATCCCTGTTCTGCCTGGGCCCCATGGGTGGCTCGGGTGGCCTGGTCCTGTTGGGTTGCCATGTGGGACCGGTGTTGGTCTGTGCTGTGGGGTATTCGTGGGTTCTGGGCCCCTGCCGCGCACTCGCCCTTTGCGCGCACACATACCTCTTCCAGGCAATATGCAACATGCCTTATTCTCTTTTAAATGCACTACACATTAGATTGCATACATCATACATCTACCAATAACAAGAACAACAAATAGACTAGGGCAAGCGAGGGATGCATGCAGATGCCTCTGCAGGTGTTTCACTGCACGCCTCGCTTCTTTTAATGCTAACACAATTTAGAGGAGGCATATATCTATGAGTACACAGGGTTGTTGCAGCGCGCAGGGGGAAATCTGGGCAGAGACTCACCCTGCGTGCACACTTTTTTTAATGCAATACATTAGAGAAAGCCCACAATATAGCCATTTACATTCTTACATAGGACAAATATGGTGTGCTGCATGATGGTCTGGATTCGAGGTGTGGTGGGTCGTGGGGGGGGTGCTGGGGGCCCTGGGCCATGGGCTGGTTAGCATGCAGGGCCTTCCCTCTGCCATCTCATTGTGGTATATCTTGTGCGGGAGCAGGACGACACCGTGGTCATACTTGGGTGCCCAGGCAATCTGTATAATCAGTCAGTTAATCAAATTATTCCTATTCTTATCCCTATTCTTATTTTTCTTATTATTATCCTACATAAAGATAATAATACTCATTTCCTTTGAAACCCTCCTTGTCTGCAATCTAGCCTCCATCTCCCCAGTCCAACAGTAAGTCAGTACTACTCCTTACACACACACACACACACACACACACACGGACATCTCCATATACACATTATTCCTCACTGTTAATTTTGGTTTTTCACTCAATTTTAAATTTGGTGTTGTGTTTGAATTCTGTTTTTTTGTGTAGTTGTATTGTGATTGTTTTGTATAATTGTATTGTATACGAATTTTAAAAAAATTAAATAAAAAAAATAAAAGGAGAGAGAGAGCAGGGAAAGGGAGCTCTCCCCCAACCAGAACACTCAGTGGCGTGCACAGACATTTTGGGGGGCAAGTGCTCGGGGGGGGGGGGGGGGGGGGGGGGGACCTTATTATAAAAGTCTGAGATTTAACCCTCCTCTTGTGTTCGGGTCACCACTGACCCGTTTTAGTTTTTAAAGGTGTAAAACAACCACTTAATGTTAATTTATTACATCAAGGCTTTTTGACTTTGCCAGGAATCTCTAGTTGAACAAAATAGAAAAAGAAATTTTTGTTTTCCTAAATCTGAAAATGGTCTAGCAAAAAATATAATACTTATGTGCAGTTGTTTCTGTATGCGACGGGCTACTTCACGACAAAATAATTACAGCTTGGGCTTAGAGGGCAAACAATACATTTTCACTCGATTCATGTGTTACCTGGCTGGTGGGGCAGGGGAAGAGCTGACTGACTGCCCGATGTGTTGTCTGCGCTACGACAAGGCCGTGGCTTCCAGGACGCTATGCTGCTGCAACCTCACATTGAATGCACTGCACGCTTGTTCACGTGACAGAGCAAGAGAGACAGAGGTCTGGTGTGTGTGCGGAGGGGGCACACATCGGGACATTATTTTCACACATGCTTTTAATGCCGCGGCTTTTCTAAAAGATCATGTCGACATTGGCCTCAGTAAACTGTAAAAAAAAAAATTTCAAAAGGGCACTTTTTTGGACAGAGGGCAGAGGGGCAGGTGCTTGAGCACCACCTCGTGTCTATCTGTGCACGCCACTGAGAACACTTGTGTGTGTGCGCACGTGCGTGCCTGGGAAAGTGAATGTAAAAGCTGAAAAGCTACAATAAAAGAGGGTTTTGAGAACTCAAAAAAAAAAGAAATCAGAGAAATTTCTCAGTCCTTCAGCATCCTTTGACTGGATTTTGGGCCAGTTGGATAACTTTTCTTTGAAGGCCTTTTGGATGATAAACGGCTACCCATACCTCTGATTGAGCTTGTTCCAAGCATCACTGTACGCTTCACTGTCACTGTGATAGAAAGTCCCTTCTAAACACTTGAGAGCAGAGCCACCTACGTATCATTTGAGGTAGTGCAGCTTATCAGCAGTGGAGATGTTCTTTCTATCTATGAGTGACATAAATGAAGCTTTCCACTCAGCAAAGTCAATTGGATTGCCATTAAACACAGTGGGCTCTGGCATTGGAAGCCTATTAATAGCGATGCTGTCATGAACGGCTTGTGCTAGGCAAGCAATGTCGATGGGAGGAGGTGGAGCGTTGGCTGTCTGAAGATGTGTTATGGCCGGACGAGGAATGTAGCTGTGTGGCACAGGGTCATGCAAGGACTGAAAAGACTGGTTATCAGACTCCTCTTTTACTTCTCTGTAGTAGGCTTCAAGTCTGGCCTGAGCAGCCTTTAGGTCTCTTTCAACTTGCATACATTTTAATTCAGCTTTGTATTTTTCCCATTCCCTCCTTTGTTCCTCCTCTAGGGTTCTTATCTTCTCCTGTTGTTTCTTTTTCTCCAGTAACGCCTTATACTCAACTTCCTTTTCAGCTACATCTGTGGCCACTTCTGCTCACTTGGCTGCAACACTGGAGTACTTGGAGTGACAACTAGAGTTCAATCTTGAAGCAGAACCATAAATGGACCAGGAGTAGTCAGGCTCCAGCAGCTCACACAAGCGCCTTCCTTCATGTTCTGCATCCTTTACACCAGTCAGTCTTTCATTCAGAATTTTAACAATGTCACTCGTTACAGCAGTGCAAGCATCAACTTTGCATTTTAGCTCTGTGTCTGGTGTGCCTTGCGCTCAGTTCATCATAAACTTTCATAATGTCCGTTTTGCTTTTTTCCAGTTCATCAGCAAGGAATGCCAGGTGCTTTTCTGTCAGCTCAGATTTTAGTTCTTGCCATGTTTTACGAGCTTGGGCTTTCCACTGTTCATAAAGGCTAACAAGTTTCTTTTCCCTTTTGCTCTGTTCTTCTCTACGATATGCTAGCATTTTTTCAGTGGGAATTCACGTGTGCTCGGAGCGCCTAGCTAAATCTGTAGCATCTTGTTCATCAGTTAACAGTTCAGCAAGAAGTTTTTGCTTGGTTTGTAAAGTCTTTTTCAGATCATGTCTGACAGCACCTTGTTTTCTTTCCTTTTCAAGCATTTCCTTGCATTCTTCTATTACCTTTCGAAGGATGGCGATCTGCTCCTCCTTATCCTTGCTGGGCAGATTAGCATCGTTTCCCTCCATTTTCGTTATCCTTTGTCCTTTTGTCCTTTAATCCATGTCGCTCCTTTTACCACCACACCGTCTTCAACTGACCACTGTTCTTGTCCTTTTCATCTGGAGAAATAGTCCTTTCCTCCATTGAAATGTTCGATGCAGCAGGTTAGCTGGAGAGGTGAAGCTCTTACTGTACGGATTCCATAAGTATGTGATGGCAATGATCTTGACTGCTGGTGAAGTTCATGGTTTATTTTCTTCTTAACACAGTACACTTTCAATAAACTTGGCAAACAACGACCACCATAAGAGCTTGTGCCTCCTTATGGGTCTGTAAATTAGATTAGATAGAACTTTGTAAAACTGTTCAACTTTATGCATCTGTCTCTGATGAGTGCCGTGACCTTACTGAGTATTCCATAGCAAATAAAAGGAAAGTAAACAAAATGATGTTGACCCTTATCAAAATAAAAGCCTGCTTTTCACATTAATCCATAGGGTGGCTTAAGGCCTCTGTACTCTGAGAAATCTTAACTAATGAGCAATCCTTTATGCAAATATCAAAAAATAATCATCTCAGAAATATTGCACAGGTAATCAACTTGAAATAATAAATCTTTCAGGGGGTTATTTACACAGACTGTGGAAACTTCACACTGGCCTTCAAACACATTGGTGTCACAGTCCGGTCCAGTCCATCCATGCCTGAGTTTGTGGGACTTCCATGCCAGCTCCAGGCCGGATCCGGGACAGGAATTTAGTCCTGCCTTGCTGAAGGCCACTTTCCTGAAGCGGCACTCCCACACCTGCTACCACTCCTCTCCCATCAGCCAGAGCCTTTTTAAGAACTGTTTGGAGCTACTCCAGTTGTCAGACTGTGTTTAGTAGA
Source organism: Neoarius graeffei (assembly GCF_027579695.1). Lineage (NCBI taxonomy): Eukaryota > Metazoa > Chordata > Actinopteri > Siluriformes > Ariidae > Neoarius > Neoarius graeffei. Next base: position 5,403,608 of record NC_083585.1, read on the forward strand.
CCTTCCTCACCTCACTTCAACTTGTTGGTATTGGTCCTTGGGGTTTTTTTGGTCTAGTTTTCCGTCCAGTTGTTTGCCCCTGTTTTACTTGCCTGTTCTTTTGGATTGTGTTTTGCTCCCTCTGCCTGGATTTCCCTTATCCCTGTGTTCATCAGTTTTGGTGAAGATTTTTCTGTCCTGTTTTTGTCCCTGACTGTGCCTACCTGCTCCCTCTGTGTTTTTGATCTCCTGGCCTGTTCTTTGACTGCTGACTTTTGCCTGAGCCCTACTGTACCTCTGCCCTGGACTTCATTAAAGAAGGGTGTCTCTTCCCCCGTACACTGCCTGTCTTGAGTCTGCTCTTGGGTCCTCACTTCACTTCACTTCAGCTTGCCATTTCTAACACATTGGATTCTTTGCCTATTCTCTCTTTCTCCAGACTCTAGGGCCTTGATTTCCAAATGAAATAGAAAATTTACTTTCATATGAAAAAAGGACTTTGGACCACTGAGCAACAGTCCAGTTCTTTCTCTCCTTAGCCCAGGTTACACACTTCTGACATCGTCTCTGGTTCAGGAGTGGCTTGACATTAGGAATGTGACCATTGTAGCCTCTTTCCTGAAGATATCTGTGCATGATGGCTCTTGATGCACTGACACCAGCCTCAGTCCACTCCTTGTGAAGCTCTTCCAAGTTCTTGAATCAACTTTTCTTGACAATCCTCTCAAGGCTGTGGTCATCCCTCTTGCTTGTATAGCTTTTCCAGCCAGCCTTTTCAACAGTGACCTCCTGTGGATTACCCTCCTTGTAGAGGTGGGGGTGATTGTCTTCTGGAAAACTGTTAACTCGGCAGTCCTCTCCATGTTTGTGGTTGCATGTACTGAACGAGACTGAGAGATACAGTATTTATACTGTTTTACTCAAATGTGTACAGTATAAGAATTGTATGGTTTTGAGCTCAAAGCCTCTGATCCTTGGAGAGAGAGAACTGTATCTAACAACTAGCTTTGGCAGCAATGAAACCTATTACTTTAACTCAAGGCTAAAGGCCCAACTCACAATGCTCTGTATCCTGTTTTTGCACTGGTTTTATTCTTAAAGTTGTGAGCAGAAATGATTTGGCGCCATTTTCACCCCCAGTGTGATATGCGGGTGCGTGACCAGCGCCTTCATGGCTGCAGGAGCGGACGGCTGCTTACTTGTGCTGGATTACCTCTACCTCCTCCCCCTCAAGTCTCGTGTTTTAAAGTGTACTTGTGTTATTGTGTGCTTATGTGCAGAGGTTTTTAAATGTTCCCACACTATACTCCTGACAAGAACATGGGGGGGGGGTTCTTTTTTTTCCTCATCTCTCCTCATGTTATTATTGTGTTTCCTTTTCTTTTATCCCTGTCTTCCTGTCCTGTTCCCCTTTTGTAAGGACAGGTTGATGGTCAATTTCACTGGCAACAGTGATGATAAAGGGTTCATTCATTCATATTTGTATCTCCACTGCTTTGATGCTTCTTTCAGGATGTTGGTCTGCTTGCTGCTATTCTTCTTCTGCCATTCTGTCTTCTCTTTACAAAATAAATTACACCTCCTAAGATGTGTAGATCCTCCACTGAGGGTCACCCTAATTGTGTCATAACTGATCATGTTTTATCTTAGCTCATATGGAAAAGGAAATATTGGAAAGCGTTGCTATTACCTCTGCCAAGGAGGTTGTGTTTTTGGTGCAGTTTTTTTTCCAATAAATTGACTTGTATGATGCTTTTAACAATAGGCTTCGTCACAAATCAGCTTGACAGAAAAATACAGATTTTTAAATCAATTAATGAATAAATTTATCCCTAATGAGCAAGCCTGAGGCAATGGTGGCAAGGAAAAACTCTCTGAAACAACAAAAAGAAACCCATCCTTATTTGGGTGATGACACTGCATGACTATAAATAACTCACTTCTATAAGTGTGTCCTATATGGTAAAAAATGCAATTGTATAACCAGGAAATTCATTAGCATTTTAACATGAAGTCTATCTTGTTGACATTATCAGCTGTTCATTGACAGAGACTTGAGTGCAAAGCTTTTCATGACAATTGCAGTCCTAAAGTGTATATTTAGATTGTCAATAGAGATCTTGCAGTCACGTGACCGGAAAGTACACAGACGCCATCTTGTCGGGCAACAACACAGCTGAATACTGCTGCACTCGTGTACAGAATGGATCACTTTCAACCGACGGACTACACGGCTCATTTTTCTAAAGCACAGATAATTAGATACATGTCTAAAATAAATGGTCTACAGATTTGTGACCCTTATGGCTTACCGGACGGAGTTTTCACGACCGTGTCAGTGGATCTTGAACTGCCGGAGGTGGAATACCCAGACGTGTATAATTACCTAATCAACTTTCCTTCGCTGTTCAGTGGTGAAGCACTGCGTGCTTATAAATCTCTGGAGAGTTATCTCTACAGAAATTCAGGATTTGGTCAGCCCCCCTAAGATGTGGCATCTTGTAAAGAAGAAAAAAACTATCGTCATTGGCCGGGTAAGTCACTTAACTGATGTTAGATATATCAGTAGTATCTAGCATAGCACTGACCAGCCGATTATGGTTGAATATTTTATATTATCAGTTAGATCAAGTATCAGTAGGCTATCACTATTACTGTATATATGGTAAACCTGCTTAATGAAATAAAAACGTATTTGTCCAGTTTAATTTCCTTAGTTTTTACCTTAATTAGCAATACTGATAAATCATAATTCTTAGAATTAAAGATGTGTGGGCATATATATTTATTTATAAGTCCTTATAAGGATTGATCCTTATATTTATAAGGATTTACTACTAAGACAGTGGTAAATTCTTATAAGTTCTTTACTGTTTTTTTTCGTACCACACCGCCAAAGACCCAATCCACCCCCCCGCCCCAACCCTCTTTTCTCAGGCTCCCACTTCCTGGAATTTTTTTATTAGAGCAAGTCATAAACTTATGCTGCAAATAACCACATGGATATACTGAAATAAATACATGACGAACCTGAGATGAAATGGTCACTGCACAGGCACCAGTGATCGCTCCTTCCAGTCGGTACCCATGCCTTGTTCTTGTTGTTTGTATCAGCCCGGCCGATAGCAGCAATCCATTTTGCGCGCCTGTCAGGGTCCCGTGGCAGCCTATGAAACTTTCTTCCTGTTTTCTGACCTCTCCTGTTGTGGCATTTATATGCCATGCAAGTATCCGGCATTGTGGCATGGTAATTTTTGAATATTTCGGCAAAAAAAAATGAAAGTCAGCGTCGGAAAGGCATCGGAAATATGGCGCTTGACCGCCAAGATGGCATTTGTCTACAATCTGGAGCGGATGTGATGTCACATGCAAGTGCTCCATATGGGGCCATCCTCCACAGGAGAGAAGTGATGAGAACCTCAGCTAGAAATAGGGCATCAGGATGGATCATGGGCTGTACATCTAGGGCCATCCTAACATGGGTGAGGTGATGAGAACTCCAGCCAGAAGTATGGCAGCAGGATGGATCAGGAAGGTCCAAAGAGCAGAAGAGGTCAGCATCACTGGTATATCAAGGAGTGACATGTAACTTGACACAGAGAGAGAGAGAAACAGATATTGTTACATTTGCCCATTGTCACCTATAGTTAAGAAAACGTTGTGTTCCAAGTGCAAGCAACGACTCCAGCAAGATTAACAATAACAGCATAACTGAAATGGAGAGCCAGAAAGTAACACAGACATGAGGGAGCCCTGGAACATAAAGCAGCAGCTATTCCAATGTCAACAAACCCAAGTGAGAGTGGGGGGGACGACAGCATTCATACATCCCAGTTTACCAAAACACTGTATGCCTGAGGACCCTCCAGATGTACTCCTTTAACTAATAAAAACTATTAGAAAAAGCTTGATGAAAAAGATATGTTTTCAGCATTAAACACTGAGACTGTGTCTGTCTGAGTCCCGAACACTACTTGGAGGGCTGTTCCATAACTGTGGGGCTTTGTAAGAAAAGGCTCTGCCCCCTGATGTAGTCTTTATTATATGAGGTACCAACAGGTAGCCTGCACCTTTTGATCCAAGTTGGCATTGTGGGTCCAGAAGGACCATAATTTCGTTCATGTACTGTGGTGCGAGACCATTCAGTGCTTTAAAAGTCAATAGTAGTATTTTATAATCAAATGTGAAATTTGATTGGGAGCCAATACAATGTGGATAAGATAGGGGTGATGTGGTCATATCTTCTAGTAAGGACTCCTGCTGCTGCATTTTGAACTAACTGGAGCTTGTTTATGCACTTATTTATGCACTTATTGGGCGGCACAGTGATGTACGGGTTAGCACGGTCACCTCACAGCAAGAAAGTTCCAGGTTCAAACCCAGTGGCTGGCGAGGGCCTTTCTGTGTGGAGTTTGCATGTTCTCCCCGTGTCTGCATGGGTTTCCTCCAGGTGCTCCGGTTTCCCCCACAATCCAAAGACATGCAGTTAGGTTGACGTGGGGTGGCCTTGGGCTGACGTGGGGCGGCCTTGGGCTGAGGTGCCCTTGAACAAGGTACCTAACCCCTGACTGCTCCCCGGGCGCTCTGGTGTGGCTGCCCACTGCTCTGTGTGCATGCATGTGTTCACTGCTTCAGATGGGTTAAATGCAGAGGATGAATTTCACTGTGCTTGAAGTGTGCATGTGACTGTGGCAGCGGGGGCGTGGTCAAGCGCCGGTCTATGACAAGAGGGCAGAGTCAGGGAAGGTGAGTGGCAGAATCACTGCACCTGAGAGCAATTAACCTGTGTTTGTGTGTCTTCCCAGTGACCGCGCCCTATATAAGGAGGGAGAGCAGAGAGCAGAGGAGCTCTTCCCTGAACAGACACCCGTTGTGTGTGTGTGTGTGTCTGAGTGACTGTTATACTGAAAAGTGTGACAATAAATGCTAAATTTGAACCTGATCTCTGTCCTGCCGTCCTCTGTGCTCCACCCACCTGCTCCGAACTGCCACAGTGGTGCTGAAACCCGGGATCTGGAGCACAGCAGCCTCACAGCCCCATGGAGTCCTCCCCATTTGCTGAACTGGTCCACGCCCTCACCACGGCCCAGGAAAGCCAGCACCAGGCGCTACTCACCCTCCGAAAGGAGCAAGAAGATTGGTTTGAGGCCCTGGTGTTGGCCCAACAAGAAGATCGACAGGCGTTCCGGCACTTCCTTGCGTCGGCGGGGCCCACCAGCGCTCCTACCATGGGCCCTTTTCCCCTCACCATCACCAAGATGGGCCTACAGGACGACCCCGAGGCGTTCATCACACTCTTTGAGCAAGTCGCCGAAGCCTCGGGGTGGCCGATGGAGCAGCGTGCGGCGCGCCTCCTCCCCCTGCTCACAGGAGAAGCACAGCTGGCTGCGCTACAGCTCCCCACCGACCGCCGGCTGGCCTATGCGGACCTCCGCCGGGCCGTCCTCCAGCGCGTGGGGCGCACTCCAGAACAGCAGCGCCAGCGCTTCTGCGCGTTGCGCTTGGAGGAAGTGGGCCGGCCGTTTGCGTTTGGCCAGCTGCTCCGGGACACCTGCTGGCGGTGGCTGAGGGCCAACAACCGCGATGCCGAAGGAATCCTCGACCACGTGGTGCTGGAACAGTTTGTCGCTCGCTTGCCAGCAGGAACTGTGAAGTGGGTCCGGTGCCACCGCCCGGCATCGCTGGATCAGGCAGTCGAGCTGGAAGAGGACCGTTTGGCAGCTGTCCCGGCGGCAGGACAGCAGATGGCATCTTCTCTCCTCTTCTCTCTCTCTCCCCCTCCTCCTGTGTCCCATCCTCGCGCCATTTCCTCACCACGGATGCAGGGGCCGGCGCCACCCCAGCTGGCCCACTGCACCCGCGGTGCCCTCCCGTTTCTCCCTTCTGTGTCTGTCTCTCCCCCACCTCAGGTGAGTGAGCCCCAGATCACCGGTGCAGATGGAAAGCCCGGGCCGGTTTGCTGGAGCTGCGGGGAGCCGGGCCACCTTCAACAGCAGTGCATGGCAATGGAAGTGGGCACGGTGGTTCGGATTCCTGACGTGCCAGAGGCCGCCCTCGATCGGGCCGGAGCGTATCGCATGCCAGTGAGTATCCAAGGGGATACATATCAGGCGTTGGTGGATTCTGGTTGTAACCAGACCTCAATTCACCAAAGCCTGGTGCAAAACGAGGCATTGGGGGGAGCACAGGGGGTGAAGGTGTTGTGTGTGCACGGGGATGTTCACCGCTACCCTTTGGTGTCGGTCCACATTATTTTCAGAGGGGAAAATTTTATAGTGAAGGCGGCGGTTAATCCCCGCCTTACCCACTCTTTAATTTTGGGGACTGATTGGCCGGGATTTCATGATACGCCTAATAAAGAGTGGGTCCTGCCATTTAACAGGGGGAGGTCCCGGTGTCGCTTTGGCGGGAGCAGCTGTCACAGAGCTGTCTATGTCATCTCTGAGACAGAGTGAGGAGCCGCCGGCCCCTCCTCTCTCTAGTGGGGAATCCCTCGCGGATTTCCCATTAGAACAATCGCGAGATGAGACTCTGCAACATGCGTTTGACCAAGTGAGAGTAATCGATGGTCAAACGCTCCAGCCGAACGCCACCCCGTCCTTCCCCTACTTCACAATTATGAAGGATAGGTTATACCGAGTTACGCAGGACACTCAAACTAAAGAGCGAGTCACGCAGCTTTTAATTCCGAAGAGCCACCGGGAATTGGTATTCCAGGCGGCTCACTTTAATCCCATGGCTGGACACTTAGGGCAGGATAAAACACTAGCCCGAATAATGGCCCGATTCTATTGGCCGGGGATTCGCGGCGATGTTCATAGGTGGTGTACGGCATGCCGCGAATGCCAGTTAGTAAATCCAGTGGCCATTCCAAAAGCGCCTTTGCGCCCTCTTCCATTAATCAAGACCCCGTTTGAGAGAATTGGGATGGATCTCGTCGGGCCATTCGATCGGTCAGCACGAGGGTACCACTTTATATTAGTTCTGGTGGACTATGCAACGCGATACCCAGAAGCAGTGCCTCTGCGCAATATCTCAGCATGCAGTATTGCAGAGGCACTCTTCCGTGTCATCTCCTGAGTTGGAATCCCGAAAGAGATTCTGACTGATCAAGGCACTACATTTATGTCACGGACACTGCGCGAACTGTATGGGTTATTGGGGATTAAGCTGATCCGCACCAGCGTGTATCACCCACAAATGGACGGTTTAGTAGAACGGTTCAACCGCACCCTCAAAAATATTATTAAAAAATTTGTAAGTGAGGACGCATGTAATTGGGATAAGTGGCTCGAGCCCTTGCTGTTCTCAGTGCAAGAAGTCCCCCAAGCCTCCACGGGGTTCTCCCTGTTCAAATTATTATATGGGCGTAAGCCGCGCGGCATCCTAGATGTGCTGCGGGAAAATTGGGAGGAGGGACCTTCACAAAGCAAAAACGAAATTCAGTACGTTATGGACCTGCGCGCAAAACTCCACACGTTCACCCACCTAACTCAGGAGAATTTGCGGCAGGCCCAGGAACGGCAAGCCCGCCTGTACAACAAGGGCACGTGCCTTAGGGAATTCACACCAGGAAATAAAGTACTCGTGTTGTTGCCCACGTCAAGCTCCAAATTGATCGCCAGGTGGCAAGGACCCTTTGAGGTCACACGGCGAGTCAGGGACGTAGATTATGAGGTGCGGTGAATGGACAGGGGTGGGGCGTTACAGATTTACCACCTCAATCTGTTAAAACTTGGGAATGAGGAGGTCCCCGTGGCGTTGGTGGTTCCGGAGAAGGCGGAGCTGGGGCCGGAGGTTCAAAAGGGAACATTGACATCGTGTACCTCTCTGGTCCCCTGTGGAGACCACCTCTCCCCGACCCAACTCACGGAGATTGCCCAGTTGCAGACCGAATTTTCGAACGTGTTCTCGCCCCTGCCCGGCCGCACCAGCCTCATAGAACACCACATAGAGATGCCCCCAGGGGTGGTAGTGCACAGCCGCCCTTACAGGCTACCCGAACACAAAAAAAAGGTGGTTCGGGAAGAACTTCAGACCATGCTCGAAATGGGCATCGTCGAGGAGTCCCACAGTGACTGGAGCAGCCCGGTGGTCTTGGTACCCAAGGCCGACGGGTCGGTCTGGTTCTGTGTGGACTATAGAAAAGTCAACACGGTGTCTAAATTCGACGCGTACCCAATGCCTCGTATTGACGAGCTGCTCGATCGACTACGCACGGCTCGCTTTTATTCGACACTGGATTTGATGAAGGGATATTGGCAGATCCCCTTGACTCCACTATCCCGAGAAAAAACGGCCTTTCCACACCGTTTGGGTTACACCAATTCGTCACACTTCTGTTTGGGCTGTTTGGGGCGCCCGCTACGTTTCAGCGGCTGATGGACCGGGTCCTCCGCCCCCACGCCACCTATGCGGCCGCCTATCTTGATGACATCATCATATACAGTAATGACTGGCCGAGGCACTTGGAACACCTAAGGGCCGTCCTTAGGTCGCTGAGGTGAGCGGGTCTCACAGCCAACCCGAAGAAGTGTGCGATTGGGCGGGTGGAAGTACGGTATCTGGGCTTCCACTTGGGCAACGGGCAGGTGCATCCCCAAATTAACAAGACCGCAGCAATTGCAGCCTGCCCGAGGCCCAAGACCAAAAAGGGGGTGAGACAGTTCCTGGGGCTGGCTGGCTATTATCGTAGGTTTATACCTAATTATTCGGACGTCACCAGCCCGCTGACTGATCTCACTAAAAAGGGGGCACCAGATCCGGTCCAATGGATGGAGCAATGCCAGCGGGCTTTTTCAGAGGTAAAGGCTGCACTGTGTGGGGGGCCACTTCTACACTCCCCTGACTTTTCTCTCCCCTTTATGTTGCAGACCGATGCGTCAGACAGAGGGCTGGGGGCGGTTTTGTCCCAGGAGGTGGAGGGGGAGGACCGCCCCGTCCTGTAATCAGCAGGAAGCTGTCGGTGTGTGAGGGGTGCTACAGCACCATAGAGAAAGAGTGTCTGGCCATCAAGTGGGCGGGCCTCGCCCTCCGGTACTACCTGCTAGGGCGCCCTTTCGCCCTCTGTTCGGACCACGCGCCCCTACAGTGGCTCCACCGCATGAAAGGTGCCAACGCGCGGATCACCCGTTGGTATCTGGCACTCCAACCCTTTAATTTCAAGGTGGTCCACAGGCCGGGGGTGCAGATGTTCATGGTGGACTTCCTCTCCCGTCAAGGGGGGGGGGGGGGGAGTTGGCTGCAGGCCGGACGGCCACCCGGCCTGAGTCGGGCAGTGGGGGTATGTGGCAGTGGGGGCGTGGTCAAGCGCCGGTCTGTGACAGGAGGGCGGAGTCAGGGAAGGTAAGTGGCAGAATCACTGCACCTGAGAGCAATTAACCTGTGTTTGTGTGTCTTCCCAGTGACCGCGCCCTGTATAAGGAGGGAGAGCAGAGAGCAGAGGAGCTCTTCCCTGAACAGACACCCGTCATGTGTGTGTGTGTCTGAGTGACTGTTATACTGAAAAGTGTGACAATAAATGCTAAATTTGAACCTGATCTCTGTCCTGCCATCCTCTGTGCTCCACCCACCTGCTCCAAACTGCCACAGTGACGAATAAAGGTTTCTTCTTATTATTATTGGATGTGGCAGCAGGGGCGTGGTCAAGCATCTATCTATGAATGGAGGGTGGAGTCAGGGAAGGTAAGTGGCATAATCACTGCACCTGATGTGAGTTAACCTGTGCCTGTGTGTCTTCCCCAGTGACTACACCCTAGAAAAGTAGAGAGAGCAGAGAAAGGGAGCTCTCTCCCGACCCGAATGCATGTGTGTGTGCGCGAGAGTGAATGAGCTGAAAAGCCACCTATAAAACAGAAAATAAAAAGTTTCTGAGAACTCAGTTCTGGCCTGCCATGCTTCTGTGCTCCACCCACTTGGTCTGGTTCTACAGTGGTGCCAAAATCCGGGATGGAGCGCAGAAGGAGACAGCCCCATGGAGTCCTCCCCCTTCAAGGACCTGGTCTATGCCCTCGCATCGGCCCAACAGAGCCAGCACCAGGCACTGGTTGCCCTCCAGAAGGAGCAAGAACAATGGTTCGAAGCCCTGGTGCGGGCACAGCAGGAAGATCGCCAGGCATTCCAGCACCTGCTCACATCGGCGGGGTCCACCACCACTGCAGACCCTCCCCCACCTCACCCTAACGAAGATGGGTCTGCACAATGACCCTGAAGCCTTCCTCGCTCTTTTTGAGCAGGCAGCAGAGGCATTGGGTTGGCCGGTGGAAGCGCATGGTGAGCCTCCTCCCCCTGCTAACAGGCGAGTCACAGCTAGCCGCACTACAGCTCCCCGCCGACAGCCGGCTGGTCTACGCCGACCTCCACAGGGCCGTCCTCCAATGTGTGGGGTGCACCTTAGAGCAGCAATGGCAGTGCTTCCGCACGCTGTGCCTGGAGGAGGTTGGCCGGCCGTTCACGTTCGGCCAGCAACTCCGGGACGCCTGTTGGCCGACAACCACAACACTGAGGGAATCATCAACCTGGTGGCGCTGGAACAATTCACCGCCTGACTTCCGGAAGGAAGAGCAGAGTGGGTCCAGTGCCATTGCCCGGCGTCGCTGGATCAGGCCATCAAGCTGGCGGAGGACCATTTGGCGGCTGTTCCGATGGCAGGACATCATGTCTCCTCTTCTCCCCTTTCTTCTCTCTCTCTCTCTCTCTCTCCCCTTCTGTTTCTCGTCCTCACCCCATTCCCCCACTGCAGAGGCGGGGGCCGGCTCTACCCCAGCCGGCCCGCAGCACCCGCGGTTAGCTACCAGTTCCTACTTCCATGTCTGTGTCTTCCACCCCCTCAGGTGAGTGAGCTCCGAAACACCGGTGCAGAGGGAGAGCCTGGGCCGGTATGCTTGCACTACGGGGAGCCGGGGGCACCTCCAGCATCAGTGCTCGGCGATGGAGGTGGGCGCGGTGGTCTGGATCCCTGACATGCCAGGAACCACCCTCGATCGGGCCAGAGCGTATCGCATACCGGTGAGTGTCCAAGGGGATACGTATCAGGCTTTGGTGGACTCCGGCTGTAATCAGATCTCAATCCACCAAAGCCTGGTGCAAGACGAGGCATTGGGGAGAGCACAATTGGTGAAGGTGTTGTGTGTGCACAGGGATGTTCACAACTACCCTTTAGTGTCGGTCCACATTCTATTTCAAGGGGAGAAATTTAGAGTAAAGGTGGCGGTTAATCCTCGCCTTACCCACTCGATAATTTTGGGGACTGATTGGCTGGGATTTAGGGAATTAATGGCACATTTAGTGAGGAGTGGGGCCTGCCATAATTTAGCAGCGGGAGGTCCCAGTGTGGCATTGGCGGAAGCAGCTGTCACAGAGCCATCTACGTCATCACCGCATCAGAGTGAGGAGCAGCAGGCTCCTCCTCCCTCTCTAGGGGAATCCCTCGCAGATTTCCCGTTAAAGCAGTCGCGAGACGAGACTCTGTGGCATGCGTTTGACCAAGTGAGAGTAATCGATGGTCAAATGCTCCAGCCAAATGCCACCCCATCCTTCCCCTATTTTTCCATTATTAAGGATAGGTTATACCAAGTGACGCAGGACACTTAGACGAAGGAACCGATAACACAGCTTTTGATCCCAAAGAGCCACCGGGAATTTATATTCCAGGCAGCTCACTTTAATCCCATGGCCGGACACTTAGGGCAGGATAAGACACTAGCCCAAATAATGGCCCAGTTCTATTGGCCAGGGATGTGCAGCTATGTCCGTAGGTGGTGTACGGCGTGCCGCGAATGCCAGTTAGTAAATCCAGCGGCCATTCAAAAAGCGCCTTTGCACCCTCTGCCATTAATTGAGACCCCGTTTGAAAGAATTGGGATAGACCTCGTCGGGCCATTAGATCGGTCAACATGAGGATATCACTTTAATTTAGTTCTGGTGGACTATGCAACGTGATATCTGGAAGCAGTGCCTCTTCGCAATATCTCAGCAGGCAGTATTGCGGAAGCACTCTTCCACATCATCTCCTGAGTCGGAATCCCCAAAGAGATTCTGAGTGATCAAGGCACTACGTTTATGTCATGCACACTGCACGAACTGTATGGGTTACTGGGAATTAAGCCTATCCGCACCAGCATTTATCACCCACAAACAGATGGCTTAGTCAAACGGTTCAACTGCACCCTCAAGAACATTATTTGAAAACTTGTAAGCGAGGACGAACGCAGCTGGGATAAATGGCTCGAGCCTGTTATTCACAGTGCGAGAGGTCCCACAAGCCTCCATGGGGTTCTCCCTGTTCGAATTATTATACGGGCGTAAGCCGCGTGACATTTTAGATGTGAGGTGTGAAAACTGGGAGGAAGGACCTTCAACAAGCAAAAATGAAATTCAATACGTTATGGATCTGCGCGCCAAACTCCACACCCTCACGTACCTAACCCAGGAGAATTTGCGGCAGGCCCAAGAACGTCAAGTTCGTCTGTACAACAGGGGCACGTGCCTTAGGGAATTCACACCAGGAGATAAAGTACTCGTGTTGTTGCCCACGTCAAGCTCCAAATTGATCGCCAGGTGGCAAGGACCCTTTGAGGTCACACGGCGAGTCAGGGACGTAGATTATGAGGTGTGGTGAATGGACATGGGTGGGGCGTTACAGATTTACCACCTCAATCTGTTAAAACTTTGGAACGAGGAGGTCCCCATGGCATTGGTGTCGGTGGTTCCGGAGAAGGCGGAGCTGGGGCCGGAGGTTCAAAAGGGAACATTGACATCGCGTACCTCTCCGGTCCCCTGTGGAGACCACCTCTCCCCGACCCAACTCACAGAGGTTGCCCAGTTGCAGACCGAATTTTAGGACGTGTTCTCGCCCCTGCCCGGCTGCACCAGCCTCATAGAACACCACATAGAGATGCCCCCAGGGGTGGTAGTGCGCAGCCGCCCTTACAGTCTACCTGAACACAAGAAAAAAGTGGTTTGGGAAGAACCCAAGGCAATGCTCGAAATGGGCATCGTCGAGGAGTCCCACAGTGACTGGAGCAGCCTGGTGGTCTTGGTTCCTAAGGCCGACGGGTCGGTCCGGTTCTGTGTAGACTATAGAAAAGTCAACGTGGTGTCTAAATTCGATGCATACCCAATGCCTCGTATTATAGTACGGTATCTGGGCTTCCACTTGGGCAATGGGCAGGTGTGTCCCCAAATTAATAAGACAGCAGCGATTGTGGCCTGCCCGAGGCCCAAGACCAAAAAGGGGGTGAGACAGTTCCTGGGGCTGGCTAGCTACTATTGTAGGTTTATACCTAATTATTTGGATGTCACCAGCCCACTGACTGATCTCACTAAAAAGGGGCACCAGATCCCGTCCAGTGGACAGAGCAATGCCAGCGGGCTTTCTCTGAGGTAAAGGCTGCACTGTGTGGGGGGCCACTGTTACACTACCCTGACTTTTCTCTCCCCTTTGTTTTGCAGACCGATGCGTCAGACAGAGGGCTGGGGGCTGTTCTGTCCCAGGAGGTGGAGGATCGTCCAGTGCTGTACATCAGCCGGAAGCTGTCGGTGCATGAGGGCCGGTACAGCACCATAGAAGAGTGTCTCGCTACGTGGGCGGTCCTCGCCCTCCACTACTACCTACTGGGATTTCCTCTCCCGTCAAAAGGGGGGGTCAGCTGCAGGCCGGACGGCTCCCGGGCCTGAGTCAGGCGGTGGGGGTATGTGGCAGCGGGGGCATGATCAAGCGGTGGTCTGTGAATGGAGGGCGGAGTCAGGGAAGGTAAGTGGCAGAATCACTGCACCTGATTTGAGTTAACCTGTGTTTGTGTGTCTTCCCCAGTGACCACGCCCTATAAAAGGAGAGAGTAGAGAAAGCGTGCTCTCTCCCGACCCAAATGCATGTGTGTGCAAGAGTGAATGAGCTGAAAAGCCACCTATAAAACAGAAAATAAAAAGTTTCTGAGAATTCAGTTCTGGCCTGCCGTGCTTCTGTGCTCCACCCACTTGCTCTGGTTCTACATTGGAATATACAGACAGTCAGGTATTACAATAATCCAACTTAGAGTTAACAAAAGCATGAACTAGTTTTTCTGCATCATGTAGTGACATTATATTTCTTAACTTAGCAATATTTAAGAAGAAGAAGCTATTATTTCTCACATGCACAATCAAGCACAGTGAAAATTCATCCTCTACATTTAACCCATCTGAAGCAGTGAACACACACACAGAGCAGTGGGCAGCCATACTACAGCACCTGGGGAGCAGCTAGGGGTTCAGTACCTTGCTCAAGGGCACTTTAGCCCAAGGCCACCCCATGTGAACCTAACTGCATGTCTTTGAACTGTGGGGGAAACTGGAGCACCCGGAAGAAACCCACACAGACATGAGGAGAACATGCAAACTCCACATAGAATGCCCCCCCCCCCGTCAGCCACTGGACTTGAACCCAAAACCTTCTTGCTGTGAGGTGAGAGTGCTAACCACTACACCATTGTGCCACACTATATTTCTGAGATGAAAGAAAGCTACCCGGGCTAATGTTATCAATATGAGTTTCAAACCAAAGACTGGAGTCAATGATCACCCCGAGGTCTTTTACTGCTCCTCATGAAGAAACTGAAAGGCCATCCACAGTTATTATGTAATCCTACTTCTAGCTGCATGTGGTCCTAATACAGGTACTTCTGTCTTGTCAGAGTTAAGTGAGATGCCCTGAGACCGAGATGCTGATCTCTTCTGCTGCTCAGACCTGCCTGATCCATCCTGATGCTCTATGTCTGGCTGGAGTCTCATCACATCGCTCCTGTGGAGGACAGCCCCATAAGGACAGTTGAAAGTCACACTTGGAAGATGTCCTGGACACTTACAGTAATGCTTTTATGGCTGAGGACTACAGCTGACTTGCTAACTTTAGGACTGCAGTTGTCACGAACAGTTTTGCAGTCAAGTTTTCATCAATGAAGAGTTTATAACATCAACGAAACTGACTTCATGTTAAAACTGTTAAAATGTTATAATCACATTGTCTGTTTTCACCCAAATGAAGATGGGTTCCCTTTTGAGTCTGGTTCCTCTCAAGATTTCTTCCTCATGTCATCTGAGGGAGTTTTTCCTTGCCACTGTCACCACAGGTATGCTCATTGGGGATAGATTAGGGATACAATTAGCTCCTGTTTGAAGTCATTAAAATTCTGTAAAGCTGCTTTGCGACAGGGCGGCACGGTGGTGTAGTGGTTAGCGCTGTCGCCTCACAGCAAGAAGGTCCTGGGTTCGAGCCCCGGGGCCGGCGAGGGCCTTTCTGTGTGGAGTTTGCATGTTCTCCCCGTGTCCGCGTGGGTTTCCTCCGGGTGCTCCGGTTTCCCCCACAGTCCAAAGACATGCAGGTTAGGTTAACTGGTGACTCTAAATTGACCGTAGGTGTGAATGTGAGTGTGAATGGTGGTCTGTGTCTATGAGTCAGCCCTGTGATGACCTGGCGACTTGTCCAGGGTGTACCCCGCCTTTCGCCCGTAGTCAGCTGGGATAGGCTCCAGCTTGCCTGCGACCCTGTAGAAGGATAAAGCGGCTAGAGATAATGTGATGTGTGATGTGTGATGCTTTGCGACAATGTCTATTGTTAAAAGTGCTATAAAAATAAACTTGACACATTCCTCAGTTTTATTAAGCTGGTGTCTCTCATCTGGCTTTGCAGAAACATACAACTGTGTGTCATCAGCATAACAGTGGAAACTAATACCATGCTTACAAATAATATTACCCAGAGGTAACATATAGAAAGAAAAAAGCAATGGGCCTAAACGGAACCATGTGGAACACCAAACTTTACCTTAGTATGCAAAGGAACATTGCCATTTACATCAACAAACTGACAGTGATCAATTAAATAAGAGCTGAGCCAGGAGAGGGCTGTTCCCTTAACTCCCACATTGTCTAGTCTATCCAGGAGAATGGAACGATCAATGGTGTCAAAGGCTGCACTAAGGTCAAGCAATACAAGCAGCAAGACACAGCCCTGATCAGATGCCAACAGTAGGCCGTTTACTACTTTAATCAGAGCTGTCTCTGTGCTATGATGCTGTCTAAATCCTGACTGATACATTTCATGGATGTTATTCCTATGTATATATGAGCATAACTGCTGTGTGACAGCTTTTTCTAGGATCTCAGAGATAAAGCAGAGGTTTGGTATTGGCCTATAATTGGACAGCTGACAGGGGTCGAGGTCAGGGGTTTTTTTAATCAAGGGTTTGATAACTGCTAGTTTAAAGGATTTGGGTACATTGCCACTGCTAAAAGAATAATTATTTTTTTTAGAAGAGTTTTGATTGCTTCTAGTGTTCTGTTTGAAGAATCATGTAGGTAAGAGATCTAGTACACAAGTTGAAGATTTTGATGAGGAAATAAGTGAAATTATTTCAGACTCTCAAAGGGGAGTAAAAGATGAATCATTGCTCTGATGTGGTTATAGTGTTCTCTCCACGGATACTTATCAAATTGGCTGGCTTTAAATTGATATTTTCAATTTTGTTCTTGGGGGGGGATAATGATCATTGCTACTACATATTGAAGGTGTGCATGTGTCTGTGGTGGTCTTATTCCTAGTTCATATTGCCAAAGTATAAGGATCTAGGATTATTTTTGTTATATTCTATTAGAGTAGAGAGAAAAACATTGATCTACTGCATTAAGAGCTTGTCTATATAGTTCAAGAGGTTCTTCTTCCATGCTAATTGGAATACTATCAACTTTGTTTGACACCATTTTCTAACTTTGTTTTAAGCTGCATGTGTGATCATTATACCAGGGTGTGATGTTTTTTCTCTTGAATTATTTTCTTTTAAGCGGAGCTACATCATCTAAAGTATCGCAGAATATTGACTCAAAGCTGATAAAAGTTCTGTGGAGTTTGATGGTGATCCAAACAAGTTGATAACTAGGGGAAACTTCTGATAAATCTTCATGCAATAGTTGGTGTAAATGTAATTTTGAAGTGATGGTGTGTCAAGCTGCATACAGAATATTATTGCTCAGACATATTTTGAATCAGATGAGAGTCTGACGCTACCTCAGATGATGTGGAAGTCAGACTATATTTTCTATATTTAATACAAGTATTTGATCAAGAGTGTGACCACCATTATGGGTCAGTCCTATGACGTTCTGATTAAACCCTAATGAATCTAAAATGGACATGAACACTGTTTTCAGAGGGTCTTCAGGGTTATTGAAGTGAATATCAAAGTCGACAATAGTTCATTTTTTGTCCAAAGAAACAACCAGTTTGAGATGAAATCTGCAAATTCAGAAAAATTCAGAACACAGACCACAGATCTGTAAATAATTAGCTGAATTGACTGGGTAGACTTATTTTTTTTTGCTACATATGTTAATATAAAGAACTTCAATCATATTGAAATTTCGTTCAGGTTTTTGTATGATGTCTAGGTTATCATAACAAATAACTATGACGCCTTGTCCACTACCAGTTAGATGAAGCTGATACATATAGCTGTGTTAGGGTTCTCCCAGTCAGAACGGTCAACTTGCTTCTCGAGACCCAATGCCTTCGTGCCACCTACGGATCCGGGACGGAAACACCGCGAAAGAAACAGACCAGGAAAACCAGAGATAGGTTTCACAGCCAGTTTATTCACAGTTCCTTCATCAAAATGAAAACATTTTTGAAAACATTTTATAGCATCCATTTATCTCTGTGTTTATGTTTTGTCTACATGTACGTAAATATGTGTATGTTATGTGTGTGTGTCTGTGTAGGAATGTGGCATAGAAATGTGTGTGTGTAGGATGTCAGACTATGACATCAGCTATGTTTGTCTCCTCAATTGCGTGCAATTGAGGGGACCTTGATCTGGGGCAGGTTACATCAGTGTGTGTGTATAAATCTTGAATCAAGCATAACATAATGACATTTCTGATGATATGACATGATAGCAAGGTACAAACAGATTTTAAAGGTCATTGCTGACGTACACCCCTTCAGGTCAGATATACAGTGGCAGCCATTGAATTTGTTCCACGTTTCCGTGACTGGCCCTCTGCAGGCCCTTGGCCATCCCCTGACTGGTTCTTGACTGTCTGCCAATTGGTCAGTGCAGATAATTTATCCCCCACAATGACGTAGTCAATGCAGTCCTGACTGGTGACGCCCCTAAGCAGCTTGTGTGAAAACCAGCTGCTATCCCTCATTTTTCCACAGGGAGGCGCAGTGATTGTCCGTTTCACAAAGCAGGTTTATCAAATGCTGAGAACAGCTGATTTCAGTTAGTTAATTCAACCCGGAGGACTTTCACCGGGAGTTAAAAAGCCATACGATTTTAATGTGCTCATACAGCGAGTTTGAATATGTTTTCTGAAAGAAGCGTAACACTGCTGCAGCTGCCAATCACACTGGGAAATCCTAATAGAAATGAAATTACTCATCAGTTACAGTGCAATGTCAATATAATTAAAAATTAATTCAACAGATCTGACAGGTGATTTATGTACGGTATGTGAAGGGAAAACGGCAGGGACTATATGCGCCTTGGTAGCCCGGGGGTTACACTGCATGCCTGGGTTTTCCGTAGAGGTCTGTGCGGGACAGAATTTTCAGTCCCGCTCCTGCAAAGAATTATGATTTTCAGTCCCACTCCCGCCTGCCATATTTTGTCCTGCTCCCGCCCGCAAATCCCGCATGATGCAGACGTTCGTGTTATTTCTCACGAAAGTTCTTGTCATTGGCTTGGGGAATTAAACATGCTGATCTTAGCTGAGCTCTCCACTGACCGATCCTTCACCTAGCGCACAGAGCGAGGGTGCGCGCTGCCAGGCGGCATGCGCAGCTGAGGCTTTACATGTACATCTATCTATCTATCTATCTATCTATCTATCTATCTATCTGTCTGTCTGTCTGTCTGTGTCTGTCTATCTGTATGTCTCTCTCTCTCTCTCTCTCTCTCAATCTTTCTCTATCTGTCCGCATGTTGTGTGTGTGTGTAAAACCCTGACAGCGTTTGGCCAGAGTGTCATATTACACTGAGGCTATTCATTCTCTCTCTCTCTCTCTCTCTCACACACACACACACGCGCACACACACACACACACAGGAAATGAAGAAAATAAAAAGGAATAAGAAAAATAAATAAAAAGAAAGAAAGGAGTTTGAAAGTGAAAAAGAAGAGTGCATGAGAGAGAAGAGAGAGAGAATGAGAGTGTCAGTGTATGAACAAAAAAATAATAAGACTTACACACGCACACACACATATATATATACACACACTTATGCACGCACACACACAGACACACACACAGGCAAAAATATTAGAATTGCACATTGGCAGTAGTGCATTAGCATTGTGTGTGTGTCCCCTCTGAAAAAACATGTGCGGAAAGGAATCGGAAACGTACGCGAGATTAGACCACATCCACAAATTTAGGCATCTTAAAATGTTTTTATTAATGCCAAATAAAATATCCAGCACAAATTATATATGATAGACATACATTAATATTTAATTCGGTTTTCCCACAGTTTATCCAAAGTATCATTTTTTTCAGTGTGTGTTCTGAGTGTTTGCCCTTAGCAGTTTACAGGAGACTGAAAAACAGGTTCTGAATATTCTGTTTTGGGGGATGCCTTTTGCATTGTTCAAAGAGAATGGTCCCTTTTCACTGAATGGGGGGTAGGGCAGCTTGCGCATTCCAGCCAAACGAGCTGTTACGCATTACAAAAGGTTAGATGCCATACTGTAGTTTACCCTGTAAGACCCATTGTTTCAATATTACAACATCACTTTTAGCGATTTTAACAAAAGGTCTGCAAACTTTTTTTTTTTCTCAAGACCACATTTACACCGTAATGTAATCATATGAAAAATACCATTACAGACTGGTGGAGCAGCGTGCCGAAAATAATATGTATTTGGTCCAAGGTGTGGGTTTTTTTCATACGTCGCTGGCTCTTTTGCCAGTAGCGCATCACTTGCGCAGGTCTGGGGTTACCCTGCAATTTTCGGGTTGATCTATTATTATTAGGCTACCGCATAAAAGCAGTCACATTGTGTGCTCAATGCCTGTATACAGTGCTGAAATAAACGTTTTGCAATGAATAAGAAGTGTTTTGAGTTAACAGCATATTTTTAACACTAGAAGGCCCAAAGTGCAGACTTTAGTCTGCAAAGAAATCCCCCCCAAATTTGTGAATAAGTCTAACATACCATTACCTGCCTCCCATTGTTGTGTAAAGAAGCCTAATTATTGTGTTACCTGAGAAATAGCCTCTTTGTTTCTAACCCTAACCAGACTTCACAATGTCACAACCAAGAAGGATCAGTTCTAACCCTAACCCCAAATCCTGGATCTAACCCCAACCTGAGCTCACCCCTAATCCAACCCCTAGCCTTAGCCCCTAGCCCAAAACCTAGCCTCAAATAATAATGGAATAATAACCCAAATATAACATGGGGGTACTGACCAGGCACTTGTGGAGCATTGAGGATGGGGCTTGGGAAAGACAGTGCACAACACGGCCTTGGCCTAGGCCAGGACGTGGATCTTTCCGGAAACCCTAACCCAAGTATGTGATTGAGCAGGACAGTTCAGACACAGAGGCCACATCAGATAAGCAGGAAGACACAATGCACATCAACCCCCCTTGTAAAAAAAAAAATGTTGCAGATGTGGGCATAACACCTGGATCCACAGAGAAGGCAAAAGATGGCACTGTGTGGTTCCACCACAAAGTTGGAGACTTTTCTGCTCATGAAACTCCACAGACAGCATTCAATGGATCTGGAGGGCCAACAGAGTTTGCAACACACAAAATCATGAGTCGCCTTCAAAGCTTCCTGTATTTGTTGGATATCAGCATGTTGTTGGCCATCAGAGACTGCACAGTCCAGGAGGGCCGTAGAACAAATCCCAGCTGGCAGATGAGTGTCTTTGAGCTGATGGTGTTCCTCGCAATCCTTTTTCGAAGGGCTGCCAAGGGTTGTGTGGGCCAATAGATTGGGCAACCCCAATACCAAAGCCATAATGCCCCATAACCACTTTCTTGAAATAAAGCGGTACCTTCACTTCGACAACAAGGACACCCGCAAGGAGCGCATACAAATGGACAAATTTGCAGCAATTTCAGACATCTGGCAGGAGTTTGTTCAGAATTGTGTGTCGTCCTACAGTCCAGGGCAACATGTTACCATGCATGAGCAGTTATTTCCTTCAAAGGTTCGTTGTCCCTTTCTGCAGTACATCGCATCCAACCCTGACAAGTTTGGAATCAAGTTTTGGATTGCAGCAGATCTGGACACAAAATACATGTGTAATGCCATCCCTTACTTGGGAAAAGATCCCACTTGTCCAACGGGAGAGAGGCTATCAGAGAATATTGTTTTGAAATTGATGGAACCATTTACCGTATGGACCAGGGAAGGACTGTAACTATGGATAATTTCTTCACCTCTCTGTCTTTGGCTAACAGGCTTCTTCAACGAAAAACAACTCTGCTTGGCACTATCAACAAAAATCATCAGGAGCTACCAGCAACTGCAAAGGAAACCTCGGGGCGCCAGTTGTACTCCACACAGGTGTTCACATCTGGAAGTGCCTTGCTGATGGTGTTTGCAACAAAAAAAATAAATCTGTTTGTCTTCTGAGCACCATGCATCAGAAAGTGGAAATTGTGGACACCCCAAAACAAAAACCAAACACTGTTGTTGATTACAACCATTTCAAATGCAGCGTTGATATCATGGACCAGAAATTATGGAACTACTCGGTGCGTGCAGGAACACGGAGATGGCCCATGGCTGTGTTTTACAACCTGCTTGACATGGCTGTCACAAATGCACGTCTTGTACACAGCATGTACAGGATCCAAAGAAAGTCGCCAATTGTTCATGCTGGAGCTTGCAGAGGAAATTCAAAACAGGCTTTTGCAGGAAAAGGCACAAGGGGAAGAACACAAACAGCAGTATGAGATGAAAGTTTCTCAGAAGAAAAAGACACAGTGCCAGGTGCGCATACCCTGCAATAATAACAGAAGCACTGAACTTTGTGTACGCTGCCACAAATACACCTGTGGGAAATGTACCGTAGGAAAGACTCACCATGGGAATGTGGAAACTACTAGATGGGACAACTGTATGCTACATTTCTGTGCTTTGTATAGCCTCCATGTGTAGCGAGCCTGCTTTTCTTAGTGTGAAATAAATGTTTATTTTCTTCCTGAAGTTATACCGTCTGAAGTTTTTCCAAGCTGAAATTGTGTTTTTTGGGGCACTAATTCCAGTCCTCTGACATTGTCAGCTTGGCAGAGTAAATTGTCATTGAAATTGGGGTGTAGAGTGGGGGAAAAAGCCCCCCTTAAGGAAAATTCAGTTTTTCTCCAAGTTGAAATGAACCATGTGTTTAGTTTTAATCATAGTTTTTGACAACAGTGACATGAACAATAATGCCACCTAAAGTTTGCCTAAAGTTAATACTTAATTTTTTTTTTTTTAACAAAAACAAACATTGTGCCAAGGGGGCCTTTTACCCCCCCAGTGGGGTAAAAGGCCCCCTGAGGTGGGGCAATAGGCCCCCTCACTCAAAAAAAGCTGTTTGGATAGCAGAAGTGTTTACTTAACCCTATAATATGAAAGAAACAAGAAAATATCCCTGAATTAATGAATAGATGCATTATTTTATTATATTTCGCATTTTAATTTCAATATAATTTTGTGTGGATTGAACATGAATTAACAAAGAACAAGTGCATCAATAATGCTAATTGAATCAATGAATTCATTGCATTAACATTACAGTGAAATGTAATGCTATCTAAATAAATACCCTGCAGCTGAAAACCCCCAACTGAAACAACACACATGCCATCACACACACACACACACACACACACACACACACAGGTTTCTATTCTAATCTGAGGTAATATTTTTAAGTTCAAATTACTTGCTTTACTCAACCAGGTAAGTGAGATGTTATTAAAAACTATGTATCTGCTATTCAGAAATGTATGAAATACAGTAATTATGATAAAAGGAAACGATGCCCCCTGGGGGCCATTTACCCCGTCATTAAGGGGGTGTTTTACCCCACAGACTACACTTTTACAAAAAAGGGTCTTACTTTCAAAATGTGATTCAACTTTTTATACCTAATGTATTTTTTTTAACATACTGACTTGTCTACTCATACCACATACACAGCTGTGATATCTGATGAAATAGCAGCTA
Source organism: Neoarius graeffei (assembly GCF_027579695.1). Taxonomy (NCBI): domain Eukaryota; kingdom Metazoa; phylum Chordata; class Actinopteri; order Siluriformes; family Ariidae; genus Neoarius; species Neoarius graeffei. The sequence goes on from NC_083585.1 coordinate 5,426,798, forward strand.
TCTAAATACAGTTTTACTGATATCTGAAAATTATATCACTTACCATGAAATTTGATTTCTCTCCTCTGCGTTGCTGATATGCGATCCACAGTGGATATTTGTATATCCCCGTTGTCAAGCCAGTCCATAGCAACAACAGAAATGTCAATTTGCGCCATCTGGTGGTTATTTTGGGTAAAACAGGCCAGGGGCGTATTACCCCACGGGGGCTTTTTCCCCTACTCTACTCCATTCATGAATAGCAACCTCAGTGGGGGGTGGAGTGGCTGTTCACAATACAATGGAGACAGCACCTTGAGAGGAATACACAATTTTTGCAGAGAGGAGGGGGCATGCAGCAGAAGTGAAAATCTCTGGGCCGTTTAATGAACCGTGTTTATCATATACGATAACACATTATCAACAAAGAAAGAAAAAAAAAAACAATGCCAAGGATCAGGAAAAGAACCACAGCGCTGTGATTAGTTGGGCTATCAATGACTGAAAGAGCCCCGGCACGTAACTAAGCATTATAAAGTTAAAAAATATTTTTATTGAAAAAACAAGAATGTAATGATTTCTAAAATTTCTAAAATGATTTTACCTAACGAAATTTTCTGCTTTAATCCACATTTGCTGGTGTTGAGTGTTTTTTTTTTTTTGCTTCTCAAAATCATCTCATCACATCACTCGCTGCTGGGGTGTGCAAGCTTCCCTGCCCCCTATTTGTTGAAAATCTTCTGTAGATGTCGGGGTTTTATATTGATTTATTATTATTATAATTGTTAATAATTAAACGTGATAAATCTGGTTATTAGGAACAAAGGAGAGCATAGTGGGAAATGATATGGTAACTGTCTCTTGTCGGTTCAAATACGATACTGTTTTGTGATTACACTGTACCGGTACATTTGAATAAAAATAGACAAATGGCATGAACCTCTCTACTGTCTCTTATTACACTAAAGAAAGGGCCTGGCCGAGTCATTCCGTATTACTGAAAAAAAGAAAGAACGAATGATACACGGATTGTGTATCATTCGTTCTTTCCAGTTTTAATTGGCAATCAAAAATGACTTTCATTTCAATTTTAGGCTCATATAAAAAAAATATATCAAAAACCAGTAATTTTTTCATTTTTTGTGTTAAAATAAAAACAAATAACCAGTCACGTTCTCATTGCCATTTTTGATCGCGGTGGCTGTGCAGGCGGTTTGGGACACACCAGCGCTCTGCGTGGCGGAGCTTCTCTGCTCGCTGTGTGGATCCATGGCGTGGTGTTCGAGTGATGTTGCTGACGGCGTCAGTGCTGGAGATGTGGGACTGTGGCTGCTACACCACGGGAATTACATCCTGACCCCTACTTGGTGGACTTTTTACTTTTTATTATATTTTTATTTATTTTTTCTTTCCTTGTCTATAATTGTAAAGCGTCCTTGGGTTTTTTGAAAGGCGCTATATAAATTTAACTTATTATTATTATTATTTGAAAATAGAAAGAACGAATGATACACTGATTCAAACAATTAAGCTATACGGTACTTTCATCACAAGCATGTTGTTTAGCGTGCCCTATAAGGCCTACTTCATGAAACAGTAATCAGTGGCTACATTCAACTTGTAATAGATTTCAGTAGTTAGTAAAGTCTCATAAGCAAAAAAAAAGTCTGTTTTCAGTCATCCCAACATTGCCACTATTTAATATTGTCTAGCCTATTTGAAAGCAGGACCTACATGCAACACTAAAAAGGGCACAGTGATTGCAAGAGTCACTTTTTTAAAAATATTTATTTTTGAGCGAGTTTGCCTTTGTTTAACAGTAGCTGGTATAGAGTGCTCCGAGATGATGCTAAAAATAGTAACACTGCGCGTGCGCGGCCATCTTGGAAGTCACTCGCTCCAGAGCACTCATAGAGTACACATTCACCGATTCGTTTCCGTGTTAGAGGGCTTAGAAGCTTGGATTTTTTAAGAATTTAGACATCTGAAGTGATGGAACACTACTGTGAAAGTTTGGATAAGCAGGCACGGGAGCGTTATGCTGAGAAGGTACGTTTCATTGGGAATGTAGATGTGTCGGTGTTTACTGCTGAAGACGGAGAGACAAAAGTGATCAGAGGGAAAGTGTTACACTCGCAGAGACTATCCCAGCCTAGTCTACACCCCTGGATAATAGTTGACAAGAGACATGCTATTTTGTGTGCACATTGCAACTGCATTGCTGGATTTGGGGAATGTTGCTCCCATGTTGCTTCCCTGTTGTTTTATGTTGAAGCGGCCACGAGACTGAGGGAAAGAACGACGGTCACACAACAGCCAGCATACTGGATGCTACCGGCGTCTAGGTTAGTAACTATGAAATTCAAGACAATATTAACCTACCTGTCACAAAGTGATCAGAACAAATCCGGATACAGTCAAGTTGTCCTAAATTTGATCGGTTAATGGCAGCCAGCCACTGTCGTCTCCTCCGCTCGCTTTTCTCCTGTGCTGCAATTCCCTGGTTAGTCACAACTTTAGGGAGTCTGTGGAAGCTTTTGCCACCCTTTTCCCCCCGGCTACTACGGCCAACAATGACACACGTATTCGGCATTGTCACCCCTTTTTGCTTCGCTGAACAACAAAAATGCACTGACACAGCGACCTTTAACTTCCAATATGGCCGCCACTGGGTTCGCGCTGACCTCAAAGCACTCTATAGAGGTTGGCAGAAAACAGGGAGAGAGGAGTGAGGGTGAAAAACCCAAGGCAAGAATCGAACCATGTTTCAGGAGTTACCAGTATAAGACATGTGCAGTAACCACCAGACTACCAAGACCCGCAGTTTCGCCTGCTCCTGCACTGAAAAAAGTAACCTACCATATAGAATTTACCCAATAAATCTGAGGTAACAATTTGCATTGACTTGTTTGGGGTAGATTTAATTCCATATATTGAGTATAAAATAACAAATAAAAAGCTATGAAATACTTAAATTTGGTAAAATTTACCTCACATTTATGTATCTATTCAACAGCTACTTTCTCATTGAAATTGGGTAAAATTATCTCGTTTGCTAGTAGGTAATACCTGATAATTACTAATCAAAGGTAATTAATATCACTTACGGTAGTAACCATTACTTATTCGGAGAAGGTAAGATGTACCCCCCAAAAAAAGACTTTCAGATGGTTCATCATCTCAAAGTTTTTAATCCATAAAATCATCAAAAAAACAACAACACAGAATAAAGTGCAGTACAACAGCTTCACACAACATTTCAAGTAATGAACCTGTTTTATAACTCACTAACTAACAGCTTCAAATGTTGTTTCTGGACTGACCAAATCTGCAGTCCAGGTGCATTTATACAACAAATAACTGAACCGCCTTGTTTATATGCAGCAATGATGCACCAAATGATCAAAAAACACAAAATAAAGTGCAGTACAACAGCTTCACACAACATTTCAAGTAATGAACCTGTTTTACGGTATACCGTAGCTCACTAAACTACCATAACAGCCGGAGAGAGGAAGATGGCAGTCCGAGAGTTCCCTGGCTGACTGCAATAATTCCTAAATATTCCTTGGCTGACTGCAATAATCGAGTAAATTTTATCTGGTTTGCTTAGATTATATTTACCACTCTCCAAACCTACGGTATAGAATTTACCCAATAAATCTGAGGTAACAATTTGCATTGACTTGTTTGGGGTAGATTTCATTCCATATATTGAGTATAAAATAACAAATAAAAAGCTATGAAATACTTAAATTGGGTAAAATTTACATCACATTTATGTATCTATTCAACAGCTATTTTCTCATTGAAATTGGGGAAAATTATCTCTTGTTTGCTAGTAGGTAATACCTGATAATTACTTATCAAAGGTAATTAATATCACTTAGTAACCATTACTTATTCGGAGAAGGTAAGATGTACCCCCCAAAAAAAGACTTTCAGATGGCTCATCATCTCAATGTTTTTAATCCATAATATCATAAAAAAAAGAATGAAGTGCAGTACAATAGCTTCACACAACATTTCAAGTAATGTTTTTTTTTTATGAGAGAAGCGCCATCTAATGGCGACACCGTGGAATCGAATGAATGGGCGTGTTTAGAATTAAAATAGGAGAGGGAGGGGGTCTGAGCCATCCATGGCAGCGCCCTGGCGTTCAGCTGGGAACTGCACGGCAGTCGCATGGCGTGCAGCTGGAATGGGAAAAATTCAATAGCTGCTACCGTAACATAGGGCAATATGTACTTAAGATGGTGATGGAATTTTTAAACACCGATAATATATCTAGTCTATGAAGTCTAGTCAAAGGAGGTCAAATACATCAGAAATTAATGCCAAGTTAAACAGAAATAGTTTAAAGGATCTAAAAAGCTAAAGGATGAAAAGCTAAAATATTAAAATCAAATTCTTAACACATGAATGTGTGTCTTGTGCTAAGTCAGCAAATTACATCTTGATTTCATCAATATGTAGTAAGACAATCATAAGCAAAATAACAAATAAGAATATGTCTAACAATTTTAAACAAAGATATGTTAAAAGAAAGTAAACAAAAATAAGAATAAACTTAAACAAAGAAAGTCATACGAAACATAATAAAAATAAGAATATGTCTGGCAAAACAAAGAAATGCTACTTCACCGGAGGAAGGTCAAACAGGATTCAGGATTAAACTCAAAGTCTTAACATTAGAATCATAAAGTCTTAACAATCCTAAATTATATTCTGTAATTATAAAACTAACTTAAAACTATAAAACTAACATGAATCACTTAATGCAGCTTTAAATCTAACATTAAATCCAACATTCAATCATTTCAACTTCAGATTCAACATTAAAGAAACTGGTTAACTCTACCAATCTTAAATCACAATCCTAGCTATAAAACTAACTTATATCATGGCTTTAAATTTAACTTTTAATCCCAAATACATGTTGGCTATGCAGCTGCGAGTGTGTGAGAGTGGGTCTGACATCATTGCAGACCTTGGCGCTATCCAGACACATCTCTGATCAACAATAAACATCCCACATCAAAACAAGCAAAATGTTCTTAAACAATGTCTAGCTGAGACAAAAGGCCATTTCAACCGAACAGAATCTATCCTACAAAGGAATAAAACCTAACAAGCTGAGAATGAAGCAAATAGCTTCATTTAAATGCGACATACTCATTTGGTTTGATCCACATTTCCGTTAAACATAGTACATTAAACTCCTGCTCCGTAATAATTCTATGAAGAATTAGGCTCATGCTACAGTACTACACTGATAAGTGTTACAGTTGAATCATTATTTATATGGTGGTAATTAATGACTACTTAATAACTACATAAGATCAAAAGAAAACATTAATAGTCTTGTTTAAAAATCACTAAGATTGTTTTAAAATATGTAGTCCTTTAATATGAACAATTAGGATCAAAGTACAGGACATTTTCAGCAAAAGCATGAATAAAAACCATTTAATTTGACAACTTTAAAGCATGCAATGTCTCGGAGTTATTGCACTTGTGGGTTTTAAATGTACCTGAATAAGTAAAACTCTTCCCACACTGTGAGCAGTGATACGGCTTCTCTCCTGTGTGAATGCGCTGGTGTTGTTGGAGAGCACTCTGACGAGTAAAACTCTTCCCACACTGTGAGCAGTGATACGGCTTCTCTCCTGTGTGAATGCGCTGGTGTTTTTGGAGAGCACTCTGCTGAGTAAAACTCTTTCCACACTGTGAGCAGTGAAACGGCTTCTCTCCTGTGTGAATGCGCTGGTGTGTTTGGAGAGCACTCTGCTGAGTAAAACTCTTTCCACACTGTGAGCAGTGAAACGGCTTCTCTCCTGTGTGAATGCGCTGGTGTTTTTGGAGAGCACTCTGATGAGTAAAACTCTTCTCACACTGTAAGCAGTGATATGGCTTCACTCCTGTGTGAATGCGCTGGTGTAGTTGGAGATGACTCTGACGAGTAAAACTCTTCCCACACTGTGAGCAGTGAAACGGCTTCTCTCCTGTGTGAATGCGCTGGTGTTGTTGGAGATGAATCTGCTGAGTAAAACTCTTTCCACACTGTGAGCAGTGAAACGGCTTCTCTCCTGTGTGAATGCGCTGGTGTTTTTGGAGAGCACTCTGATGAGTAAAACTCTTCTCACACTGTGAGCAGTGATACGGCTTCTCTCCTGTGTGAATGCGCTGGTGTAGTTGGAGAGCACTCTGCTGAGTAAAACTCTTCCCACACTGTGAGCAGTGATATGGCTTCACTCCTGTGTGAATGCGCTGGTGTAGTTGGAGATGACTCTGCTGAGTAAAACTCTTCCCACACTGTGAGCAGTGATGCGGCTTCTCTCCTGTGTGAATGCGCTGGTGTTTTTGGAGAGCACTCTGATGAGTAAAACTCTTCTCACACTGTGAGCAGTGATATGGCTTCACTCCTGTGTGAATGCGCTGGTGTAGTTGGAGAGCACTCTGATGAGTAAAACTCTTCCCACACTGTGAACAGTGATACGGCTTCTCTCCTGTGTGAATGCGCTGGTGTCGTTGGAGATCACTCTGATGAGTAAAACTCTTCCCACACTGTGAGCAGTGATACGGCTTCTCTCCTGTGTGAATGCGCTGGTGTGTTTGGAGATCACTCTGATGAGTAAAACTCTTCCCACACTGTGAGCAGTGAAACGGCTTCTCTCCTGTGTGAATGCGCTGGTGTTTTTGGAGAGCACTCTGCTGAGTAAAACTCTTCCCACACTGTGAGCAGTGATACGGCTTCTCTCCTGTGTGAATGCGCTGGTGTTTTTGGAGAGCACTCTGCTGAGTAAAACTCTTCCCACACTGTGAGCAGTGATACGGCTTCTCTCCTGTGTGAATGCGCTGGTGTGTTTGGAGATCACTCTGCTGAGTAAAACTCTTCCCACACTGTGAGCAGTGATACGGCTTCTCTCCTGTGTGAATGCGCTGGTGTGTTTGGAGATCACTCTGCTGAGTAAAACTCTTCCCACACTGTGAGCAGTGATACGGCTTCTCTCCTGTGTGAATGCGCTGGTGTGTTTGGAGATCACTCTGCTGAGTAAAACTCTTCCCACACTGTGAGCAGTGATATGGCTTCTCTCCTGTGTGAATGCGCTGGTGTGTTTGGAGATCACTCTGCTGAGTAAAACTCTTCCCACACTGTGAGCAGTGATACGGCTTCTCTCCTGTGTGAATGCGCTGGTGTTTTTGGAGAGCACTCTGCTGAGTAAAACTCTTCCCACACTGTGAGCAGTGAAACGGCTTCTCTCCTGTGTGAATGCGCTGGTGTTTTTGGAGAGCACTCTGCTGAGTAAAACTCTTCCCACACTGTGAGCAGTGATACGGCTTCTCTCCTGTGTGAATGCGCTGGTGTTTTTGGAGATCACTCTGACGAGTAAAACTCTTCCCACACTGTGAGCAGTGATACGGCTTCTCTCCTGTGTGAATGCGCTGGTGTGTTTGGAGATTACTCTGATGAGTAAAACTCTTCCCACACTGTGAGCAGTGATACGGCTTCTCTCCTGTGTGAATGCGCTGGTGTGTTTGGAGACCACTCTGACGAGTAAAACTCTTTCCACACTGTGAGCAGTGATGCGGCTTCTCTCCTGTGTGAATGCGCTGGTGTCGTTGGAGAGCACTCTGTTCAGTAAAACTCTTCCGACACTGTGAGCAGTCATGTGGCTTTACTCCTTTGTGACTGCACTGGTTCCATTTGAGTGCATTCTGATGACCAAAACTTTTTCCACAGTCTGAGCTGTGGTGAATTTCCTTCTCTACATCATTATGAGAAGTGTCAGAACTGAAAGCATCAGCTGATGTTGGCTGACTACTGGAGCATTTGGAGGGGATTTGAAGTTCATATTTAATCTCTCTTGATTCCTGAAGTCTCACAGACTCTTCATCGTGGCATCTCTGGATGCACTGGTCAAGGTAAATTTGAGATGCACAGGAACGAGGACATGTGGAGCAGGAAAAGACTTGCAGCAAAGTGTTCTTTACTTCTGGGGAAGTGAAAGGACAAAAGTATCAGAAATTTTACATGAAATGCAACAAGATTATAAAATCTAACCACAGTAACCTAATGTAAGGGAGCATTTTTACTGAACCTCAAACTTTCAAGATTCTACATGAAGACTGAGGAGAAAAAAAAAGTATATTTGAGGACAAAGATACAGCAGCCTCTAGCTAGGAATACTTGTAGATTCAATAAGGTGCTGGTACAACAGGTAGGCACAGCACTGGTCATAGCCCCGTGGGTCAGACTGACTAAGGGGGAGTAGCTGGTTTCTGTTTGATATAATGTTAAGTCTAGGTAATGGAAAGCCTAGCCTTATTTACATCTCGTCCAGGATTAATAAGGAGACTCAGCCCGAGCATTCAAGATTCTGAAACATACAACAATGGGCCTTATTTATCAATCTGGTTATGAATAGATTTATCTAGAAGCATTTACACAAGAAGGTCTTTATTTTTACATATGGATTGTCATATTTAAAATGCTTATTAATTTCAGTGAAACACATAGTTAATGAAATAAAATTTTGTGGGATTTTGTGAAACCCACTTGATTCATTTAATGTAAATGGTGAAAGAAAGAAAGCCAGCATCCATAAATTAAGACATAAGAAAGGCCATACAGAATTGCAGGTATATAAAAAAAGGGACACACTGCAACAGTTCAAATGGCATTCAATTCAGTCTGCAGCAGTATAGAGGTTTTGCACCATCACATGACCCCCAAATAGAGAGATTTCTACATAGAGATGAAAGTGGAGCAAAGGAAAAAACCCTGAGATTGGGGGGGGGGGGGGGGGGGGGGGGCAACGTCCCCTGAAAATATTTTAATAACATAACATGCAAAACCCTGCATTCTAGTGCATTTTAGTACTTATTTTCACTAAAACAAGTTATAACTTTTAAGCCTTTTTCTTTCATGTACATTAATGATTAACATGTCAAAAATATCAAATTTAATTCCCCTAGTTATTGAGTAATTTTCAGGAGTGCATTTAGAAAACGCGGCGGTTTTCCTGGCTACACAGTTAATTACTTTGAAAAAAAAAATCACAGTTGAAGGTAAACTCAGCAAAATCCCAAAACGCTACTGTTAAAAAGTAAAAGGTCTGTTAGAGTTTCTAAAGCTTTCAGGTTTCAATGTTGGGGACATTGAGCCTCGTTTATCAATCTTTTAGCAGAGTTGTGCGTTTGCATAAGCTAAAGTGAACTAAAAATTTCCAATTCATATTTGTGTGAGTTGAAGCCAATTGCTTACATTAGTTCGAATTGTCTGTAAATTTAAACATACCAATGAATACCAAATTTCTCATATAAATCAGGGGCGTAGGGTGTGTGTGTCACACATTGACTGGCAGCCTGAGTGCATTATGTAACAAAACATAATTACCATTGCTAGTTTTAGGCAGCTTAGAAACAGGCTCTTCCATTATCGCTGTTTCTTCCACGTTTTCTTGATGATGTGTTCTAGAAACGGCACTAAAACTTAGCTTCCAAACCACAAAATGCAACTTTGATGAGGGGAAAATTTATATATATATATATATATATATATATATATATATAATTGCTTACCTCTCTTCACGTCGAAAGGAGGAGGAAAGTTTTGCTTGTTTTGACATGGCGAATTATTAACACGAGAAAATACTCGTAATTCGCAACTAAAAAGACTGCAGCTACACTGGCAGCTGGAACATGCTTTCTAGTGCGATGTGTTGCGCTTGCGCAGAACGGTGTCAGTCCTGAAGGCGCGCGCGCGCCTAACGAGTTCCAGCATGTGCGCCGTTAATAAAGAACACCTTTCTTTAATCAATGAACTATGTTTGGGCTATTTAAGGACTGCGCCCATGCAAGGACGATGCGAAGTATTACGCCGCGTCTAGGAATGTGAAAAATCCGAAAAATACATTTCTCCATTCGGAAAACCAGAGATTTAAGAGTTTTGTCAAATATCCGGATTTCCGGGTCATTCGCAGAAAAAATCCGGCGGAAAATCTAAAAACCCGGAATTCCGGGAAATTCTGTAACACTTTCATGACCAGGGTTGTAAATGTAAAAGGGAAAAATGGTGCACAAACATTGGGCGGAACTCTGTTGAACGGAGAGGTCAAAAATACGATCATATGCTCACTTCATTTCCACAAAGGTAAGAATTCCAAAAATAAAAAAAATTAAATTTCAAAACTGCAGCAAGGTGCTCATTCTTATACAGTGAAGTGAACATGAGCGTCAACACAGCAGCTTGTCATTGCCTAACCTTCACTGAGACTTTAAAAGTGCATTTACATTCAGGGGTCCTTCGGAGCACGTTGTGCGCGCACTTGGGACCTTGTCATTATGGGAAATGCCTGATGCTGATTTGACTGCAATCAGCATGCGCATATAAGGATGCTGTTTTCACAGAGACTTTGCAAGTATGCGGTGGTAGACAGATCTAAGTGCAGGAATAGTGTTTATTAGCAAGCGTGATATTTGCAAAAATATAACACAAGCAAAACCAAAAGCTGAGTCATAAACATGGCTCAAATCATGACAGTGATTTAAAAAAAAAAAAAAAAACATTCAAAAAGACTGTTCTTATATGGGTGTGCCGATTGTTTTCAAATCAGTATCAGGTGTTTCCCATAACGACTGGGGCCTGTGAGCGAGCACAGCTGCTTGAGCGTGTGTAGGCGTGACAGTCAAGAGTTCGCCTACTGTGTGACCACAACTTTTAGTTTGCCTGTATATCGCCAAGCATCATCACCAAAACACCTATTTTTCATTGATAACCCATCGCAGAGCATTGCGAGTTGTAGTGTGACTGTAGCTTTATGCCCATGTTCACTTCACTGTATAAGAATAAGCACCTTGCTAGACTTTGTCTCTTATGCTCAACTCTCTGTATAAGATTGAGTGCCTCACTGCACTTCATATGTTTACGAGCTATTTTCCCTTCTACGTTTTCAAATCTTTCTCATTTTTTCCCCCCGATAATGAATTACTTTTGGTAAATTAAAAAATCTGATGTCTTTTGTTTCATTCAGAATGATTTACACATCCAAAAACACAGCAAAATCTTCCCATACTGATCAATAACAACTAACTCGTCTGAATGAAGCACTACAAGCATGCCTCCTGTCATGGTGGTGTAGTTACCATTGCTATGGGGGTCATGTGATGGTGCAAAGCCTCTACAGGAATTTCCTTACTGTATTATGCAAAGAATGCCACGGTGTGGTTTGTAGTAATAAAGCAACCACTTACTTGTCCCTGAATATGTTGAAATTTTCGAGCTGAAAGAGTTTAAGCAGTTAAAAATAAACATAATTAAAGATTCTTTCTGTATGGCATGACTGGTGGAATTATTGAATTTAATACTAAAAATAATGTTATTGCTTGTTAAATTGGTTGATAATATAAATACTGTATCACGTGCTCCTGAAATAAAGCAAATGTGTTCTAATTGATTTGTATAATGCTTGATGGGTTTGACAGACAACTGTATTAGCCAATTAACAACTTTGCTTGGTTCAGGCATGCTGCATGTGCGTGTTCAACTAACTTCTATCCAGCCAGTTGCACTGAAGATATTATAAAATGTTTTTTTTTGTCCCTCCCTCCTGTGTGTTTCTGTAATATGGGGAGGTCTGAAAGCATTGTCCTATATTGTGTGTTTGTTGTGATAGGCCATGTGTTTATTTACCCTGATTTTCTCCCTAATTTAGCCATGACCAATTCCCACCCATCAGGCTACTCTTCTGTATCACACAACAACCCCAACCAGGGAGGGCTAAGGCTACCAATGTGCTTCCTCCGAGGCAAGTAACACCAGTTGACCGCATCTTTTACTCATACAATGTCAGTGGGTGGCGTAACACACTCAGAGGAAAGCCCAATCCACTCACTTCCATATGAATGTGCATGAGCTCACAGACACCCGTGACTCACTAGTGTAATTAACAGAGGAGAGAGAGAGCATGTCACCCCTCCCTCCCAGAGAGCCTAGCCAATTTTTCTCTCTTGAGCTCCCGACCACAGATGACTGTGGCATTATCAGGATTAGAATGTGGCAATCTCCCGAAAATAGGGAAGATGATGGGGAGGATATTTTTCTGCTGCGCCACTCAGGATCCACAGGGCATGCATTTTACGCTACTTCTGGTTAAATTGTGCATGATGAATAAAAATACAGCAGTATTTTGTGGTTTACTATATATTCAGTTTCAAACAAGTAACCCTAGAAATGGGTTATGATTTTCAAATAGTCATTAAAACATTTAAAAAAAATCAATTAGTTTATGCGACAATCCTTTTTTTCTTGCTTTGAAAAAAAAGTTTCTCCTGTGTTCACTTGGTGCCCACTATCATGACCTTTTTGTTCCATTTGAGTTTTGCGAATTTTGGTTAAAGGCAGAACATGATCCTCATCAGGAAATGGCTCGAAACACAAATACAATCAACGGTATTTCAGAATAACCAGCACTGAGTTTATTCAGTATGTTGAATGGAAGATGTTTGGTTATTTTTCTTCTGTCATCAGTATTAAGTTGTACTCATGAGAAATGTCGATTAATTAGCACTCTTATGGAGAAAAGCCAGACGTTACAAAGGATTCGCAATAGCAAGAGATGTAGTGGGCTGACTTCACGTGTCTCAGAGGAAGCCGACAGACTTCACCCTCTCTGGTTGGTCATTGTCATATGATAGAGAAGTCCTACCTGGTTGGTGGAACTGGCCAAAATGAGTTCTCTGGGGGAGTGCTCTGGTTATTGTAGACTCCATTGTACAACAGTATTCATCCCAGAAACAATATTAGGCTAAGAAATAGATCACTAGATGATGCAGAAAATAACCTCTATAATCTCTTAGACTATAGTAACACCTTTCTGTCTGGTTGTTCCTGTAGGTGCAGGACTGAGTTCTTTGGTGCCCTCCTCTTCATACCACACCAAGAGCTCCTGTCCTGGGTTAATGGGTCGACAGCAACGATACAGAATTCCCCCTCGATACTGAAATGCCACAAGATTCTGTTCTTTATTATTATGGGCACAATTCACATACCTAAAAGAATGAGGCAAGATTCCAGAAAAGGTAAAAATCAGATCAGCGTTACAAACTTAGAGAAAGCATGGCAGAGATACCAGTGACAGCAAGAAGATAAAGTTCTTCCAACAAATTATGAGCTGTAAAATCAAAAGCACTAAAAAGATCCAACAACTGGTGTATTTCTCACCTCATCCAATTCACATGCATCTCTCTTCTGGTGTCGATGTATTTTTCACACTGCATGCTCCTGTATATCTGTAGAAAAATACCACATTTACATTTTCTTCACTAAAATCAATCAATGTCTTTAAATGAGGGATACAGAAATGAGAACGATGGCTCGTGCCAATATTACATTAAGGCTTATGAAGGTTGAATTAAAGGTTCTTGACTGTATCTTTAGATTCACAAAACAGCTGACAAGCTTGGAGATGAATTTAGTAACTACAGGAAAATGCAGGCAAGGCTTTATCAGAATTTAGGCAAAGGAAAGGTTTCTCATAAAAGGCTTTACATCTTACATGGCAAAGCTGCGCTGTGAATCAGACTTCTCTGATAAATATCTGCCCATTGTGTTTTGGTCTCTAAACAGACAGCTTAAAACAACAACAACAACAACAACAAAAAACCAAACAAAAAAACCCCCACACAACTATAAAGTCAGTTCTGCCACCAAATAGGTTTTATAGAAAATATTTTGGATTTGTACAAGTAATTGTCATTTGCCATAAATGTTCAGTAGGTAATGTTGGTTTAGTTCAGTATTGCAGTGTTAATTTTGAATTTAAAGAATTTTAAATGAGACTTCGTCTTGTACTGAAAATTGTAGTTTCATTTTAGTCTTTTTATTTTATTTATTAATTTTTTTTTTTGTTTCGTTTTCATCAAGATTTAAGAAGTGGAACTCAATTTTAATTTTAGTCTAATTCTAGTCAAAGTTTTAGTCATAATTTTCTCATACAGTTGCATGGTACTTGTAAAATGTTTTAAGAGGGGCTGTTGCAGGAGGGGTATTGTGGGATGACCCCCCAGTATGTGTCTGGGATTTTTTTTTTGCTATGCAGGTTATGTGGAGTTAGCCACGACTGTAATGGTGATGACCGCTATTTTCATATGAAGATGTTACTTTGTTCAGACCAATGCCATGTGTATCTGTGTCCTGATGCATATATCTGTTAGAATCTAGGAGCATTATGAAAACCATGCGAGTAGGTGAGTGAGCCTACCAAACCAGATTCACTTCTTCCTAACTATGGTCAGGAACCTGAAAAAGAGGGAAGGCAACATACTGGAATGAATTTTGCTAAAGGATATTTCTCCTGGCTGGAAAATTCCCTCAAGAAATACGTTAGGATGTCTGTATGGACAGACCAGCTATTTTGGCTCATCTTTATTCGCCAGGGCATAATGACCAGAGATTTTGCTTTGCTGTCTTTTTACTGGCCCTCTCTGTGGGCTGGTCATTTTGGGTTCACATGACAGCAAGCTGTGTGCCTGTTCTCACTGGTCAAATCACAACCATGTGAGCTAATGCACATTAACATTCTAAACTAATGCAAAAGCAGTGCACAGCAATGAAACAAAAGCCATGTCCAAAAAAAGGTCAAAAATTAAAGGAGGGGCCAAACAAATTTAGGAAAAAAGCAGGCATTAGGAGGCATAGGCTTTCAAATGTAAACAAAAGTGCTCTGAGAGCACAATATCCCCCACTGGCAACTATGTCATAACTCTGGTAAAATGCGATGGAATTGAATAAAATTGCAATATGCATATTACCGACATATACAAAGAATCCTGTCAAGTTCCGTGAAATTCCTCCAAAAATTGAGAGAGGAGTTGATTTCAGAAGGTGAGTATCCTTCCCAGATGGAAGGCTGGACATTGCCATGACATAATCCCCCTTCGGGCATTTCGGACAGTGGGAGATTTATTAAAAAAAAAAAAAAAAAAAAAAAAAAAAAATATATATATATATATATATATATATATATATATATATATATATATATATATATATATATATATCTCAACATACTGTTTGGGCATCAGCATTTAACTCCAGGTGCTCTGGTTTCCCCCCACAGTTCAAAGACATGCAAATTAGGTAAAATAATCCAGCCACTGGGGTTGCACAAGCTAGTACATACTTAGGCCAAGTTTACATTAGACCGTATCTGTCTCGTTTTCTTCGCGGATGCACTGTCCATTCACATTAAAACGCCGGGAAATGGGAATCCGCCAGGGCCCACGTATTCAACCCAGTTCGTGTCTGGTCCGGTGCTGTGTAAACATTGAGGATACGCGGATACGCTGTGCTGAGCTCTAGCTGACGTCGTCATTGGACAACGTCACTGTGACATCCACCTTCCTGATTCGCTGGCGTTGGTCATGTGACGCGATTGCTGAAAAACGGCGCAGACTTCCGCCTTGTATCACCTTTCATTAAAAAGAGTATAAAAAGTATGAAAATACTGCAAATACTGATGCAAATACTGCCCATTGTGTAGTTATGATTGTCTTTAGGCTTGCCATCCTTCCACTTGCAAGTGGTAAGTGACTTGCGCATGCCCGATATGCACTGGGATCACACACACAACGGCTCAGTCCCGAATCACTGCTCGTGCGCTTTGTGAGCTGTGCAGGGCCAGAGTGCGCACCCTCCAGAGGGCACTTGCTGTTCAGGGCGGAGTGATTTGGAGCGCAGGACGCCTGCGGAGCCGAGCCGCTGAGGAGAAATTTACACATTACACATTTACACACTTCAACTTACGTGCCGTCTAATTAGTCATGTGATTAGCGTATCCGTGTATTGGCGTTGCTGTGTGCACGCTAATAGTTTTTAAAAACGTTAATCTGATGATCCGCTGATACGGTCTAATGTAAACCCCACCTTTGTGCTGGTCCCAAGCCTGGCTAGTTTGGTGAGGGTTGTGTCAAGAAGGGCAGCCAGTGTAAAACCTATGCCAAATCAAATATGCGGAACAGATCTGCTGTGGCCACCCCTAAGGCTAGGCTGCATGTTCATTTAAAACTGATGTAATTTCCCCAACCATAACTGACTCTCATATGTACCAGAGGTTTTCAAGCTTGTTGGGGCTGAGGCACACCAAATTAAGGTTGATTATTGATTACGAAGAATGTCACACATTATGATAGGCTTTAAGGTCATGAGCAAGATTTGACCCACAGTGTACTACAGCAGACTGTCATAATTATTAAACAGATAGGTAAATCAGACAGGCCATTGTATAATTTATTAAAAACATGAGGCAACGCTCATTACAGTGTTTCCCATTAGTTACAGTTGTGGTCAGAAGTTTACATACAGTGACAAATGTCATGATATGAATGATATGAGTGATATGAATGTCATAATATTTGGGCTTTCAATGATTTCTCTGAACTGTTCTTATTCTGTGGCAGAATGATTATACAGCATACATCTTAAAGAAGAAAAAAGGCAGAGAATTCAGTGCACAATTTTCTTTGGGTTTTCTGAAATCAACACAGGGTCAAAAGTATACATACAGGGTCAAAATTTTACATACAGCACACCTAATATTTGTTTCTTTGCAAGATTGACTTCGACCAAACATTTTTTGTTTACCATGAACAAGCTTCTGGCATAATTCTGGTTGGATATTTCACGACTCTTCATGGTAGAATTGGTAGAGTTCAGTTCATTTTTTTTCCCCCCCTTGGCATGGACTTGACTTTTAAGCACGGGCCATATATTTTCAATAGGGTTGAAGTCAGGGCTTGTTTTAAGCTTAATGTTAGCCTGCTTTATCCTCCACAACCAGCTCTGATGCACGTTTGGGTTCATTGTCCTGTTGTGACTCCCAATCATGTTCAAGTTTCCAGTGGTTTGAGGTTATGCTGAAGAATTCTAAGGTAATCCTCCTTCATTATTCCATCCACTTTGTGCAATGAACCAGTTCCACTGGCAGTAAAACAAAGTTTGTGTTGAAAGTTTGTGAACCCTTAGAATTTTCTACATTTCTGCATAAACATGACCGAAAACATCATATTTTCACACAAGTCCTAAAAGTAGATAAAGAGAACCCAGTTAAAGAAATGAGACAAAAATATTATACTTGGTCATTTATTTATTGAGGAAAATGATCCAATATTACATATCTGTGAGTGGCAAAAGTATGTGAACCTCTAGGATTAGCAGTTAATTTGAAGGTGAAATTAGAGTCAGGTGTTTTCAATCAATGGGGTGACAATCAGGTGTGAGTGGGCATGTGATAGGTTGATTTTGATCCAGCTAAAAGAATTCATTTCTTAAAAACATGAACAAAAGAGAATTCATTAATTCATTTAGTAAATAAATAAGTTATGATTCATAACTATATACACAGTTTTTATGTAAACATTCCGGTCCTGTAAAAGAGGTTAAAAGGATGAACCAAGATGAAAAGGATCAGTGATTCTGCAATCTACTAATTCAGTCCTGGTGTCTGAGATCGATTGGTCGAGTCTACAGGGGAAGAAGGGGGCTTTCACGCGCACTTTGCTCCATTCTCAATGAAGCTAACAGAGAAGAAGCACTGTGTCCAGCGTCTTTATTGAGATTCCCCCTTTTTCAGGTATAAAACGAGTATTTCTGCCCTTACATGATTGTATGTGTTGTTAAACTGTTTTGTGTCCAGTTTGAGTAACTTTGACCGAACTTTGAGTGATTTGGAGCATTATTTTGATTGGCACATTATTCACTGGTTCATTGCACAATACAACAGGTAGCTATTATGGCGTGGTGTGCGTTCTGATTGCGTTTATCACTTTAGCAGATACACGTAGTGGATAACGTTGTTAATGTGTGTTGTTGAGTTACATGCATTTGAGGTAATTCTTTAAGTAGCTATTTATGATTGGAATAAAACACTATCAGAGAGAAAGATAAAATGGTTAATTGTGTTTACAATGCTTTAATTTATTTCAAATGCACTTTATTTTAGTTTAAGGTTATGCTGAATTATTAAGATTTGTACACACCTCTATGTTTACCTGTAGCATTTTTCCTGTAAGAAAGGGAAAGAAAAAGAAATGGGAATATACTTACCTGAGTATTCACCTGATTGAAATTAACCTGTAAGACAATTTAATAAAGGACAATATACTTACCTGATTAAATGTGACCTGTAGCAAAAAAGGAGAAATGTTATGATACTTACCAGTATGTTTACCTGTGAAAAGAAAAAAAGGCCAATATTCAAATGAAACAAAATTGTGATTATGTAAATATTTTCATTCCATATTCTCAGTGAAGCTAACAGAGAAGAAGCACTGTGTCCAGCATCTTTATTGAGATTCCCCTTTTTTCAGGGTGTAACAGGCACCCTGTTTCATTTAAAGAACAGGCATCTATCAAAGTCTGATCTTCACAACATGTTTGTGGAAGTGTATCATAGCACGAACAAAGGAAATTTCTGAGGACCTCAGAAAAAGCGTTGTTGATGCTCATCAGGCTGGAAAAGGTTACAAAACCCATCTCTAAAGAGTTTGGACTCCATCGATCCACAGTCAGACAGATTGTGTACAAATGGAAGAAATTCAAGACCATTGTTACTCTCCCCAGGAGTGGTCGGCCAACAAAGATCACTCCAAAAGCAAAGCGTGTAGTCGTCGGCGAGGTCACAAAGGACCCCAGAGTAACTTCTAAGCAACTGAAGGCCTCTCTCACATTGGCTAATGTTAATGTTCATGAGTCCACCATCAGGGGAACACTGAACAACAATGGTGTGTATGGCAGGGTTGCAGGAGAAAGCCACTGCTCTCCAAAAAGAACGTTGCTGCTCATCTGCAGTTTGCTAAAGATCATGTGGACAAGCCAGAAGGCTATTGGAAAAATGATTTGTGGATGGATGAGACCAAAATAGAACTTTCTGGTTTCAATGAGAATCGTTATGTTTGGAGAAAGGAAAACACTGAATTCCAGCATAAGAACCTTATCCCATCTGTGTAACATGGTGGTGGTAGTATCATGGTTTGGGCCTCTTTTGCTGCATCTGGACCAGGACGGCTTGCCATCATTGATGGAACAATGAATGCTGAATTATACCAGTGAATTCTAAAGGAAAATGTCAGGACATCTGTCCATGAACTGAATCTCAAGAAAAGGTGGGTCATGCAGCAAGACAACGACCCTAAGCACACAAGTCATTCTACCAAAGAATGGTTAAAGAAGAATAAAGTTAATGTTTTGGAATGGCCAAGTCAAAGTCCTGACCTTAATCCAATCGAAATGTTGTGGAAGGACCTGAAGCGAGCAGTTCATGTGAGGAAACCCACCAATATCCCAGAGTTGAAGCTGTTCTCTATGGAGGAATGGGCTAAAATTTCTCCAAGCTGGTGTGCAGGACTGATCAACAGTTACCAGAAACATTTAGTTGCAGTTATTGCTGCACAAAGGGGGTCACACCAGATACTGAAAGCAAAGGTTCACATACTTTTGCCACTCACAGATATGTAATATTGGATCATTTTCCTCAATAAATAAATGACCAAGTATAATATTTTTTGTCTCATTTCTTTAACTGGGTTTTCTATATCTACTTTTAGGACTTGTGTGAAAATCTGATGTTGTTTTAGGTCATATTTATGCAGAAATATAGAAAATTCTCAAGGGTTCACAAACTTTCAAGCACTACTGTAAGAGGCCTTGGCAAGATAAGAGACAGTATGGAAGTCTCAGCAGCTCGTAATTTATAACCTAAGTGAGTGTATGTAAATATTGGACCCTGTGTTGATTTCAGAAAACCCAAAAGAAATTAAAACTTCTGCACCAAATTAATGTTTTTTTCCTATTAAAGAAATATATGTTGTACAATCATTTCACCACAGAAAATGAACAGTTCAGAGAAATCACTGAAAGCCCAATATTGCCATGACATTCATATCCAAGATGACATTCATGTCACTGTATGTAAACTTCTGACCACAACTGTACCTAGACTGTGGTGGCTGAAACATTTTCAGAACACAACACCATGTGATTTGAGACTGATGACATTAATTTTACAGTATCCACGACGGTCATGCATTAGTCCAAACACAATTTTCTTCTTTTGGCTGCTCCCAATTAGGGGTCGTCACAGCGGATCTTTCTTCTCCATTGCTCCCTGTCTTCCACATCCTTCTCTACCACACCTGCCACTTTCATGTCCTCTCTACCACATCCATGTATCTCCTCTTTGGCCTTCCTCGTTTTCGGGTGCCTGGCAGCTCCATCCTCAACATTCTCCTTCCAACATGCTCTGCATCTCTTCTCAGGATGTGCCCATACCATCTCAGTCTCATCTCTCTTAGCTTAATTCCCAAGCTCTCCACATGTGCTGTCCCTCAGACATGCTCGTTCCTTATCCTGTCCAACCTTGTGACTCCCATCGCAAACCTTAACATCCTCAACTCCGTCACCTCCAACTTTGCCTCCTGTCTCTTCATTAAGGGTACTGTCTCCAATCCATACATCACAGCTGATCTCACTACTGTCTTATCAGGGCTAGAAATTCATGGTGGTCCGGTCGCCCGAGGTGACTTAATTTGTCATTTGGCGGGTAATTCCTGTCACTCGCCAGCCCGGCTGGCTAGTTGAAAATAAAAAAATATATATGAAGTGAAGATTCAGACTAGGGCTATGCGATATATATCTGAAAATTCTGTGTGAGATACATAAAATTATTATATTATAACTATCAAGTATTTTATGGTCATTGTGGGTACACACACAGTCCCTTTAAGAAACTACATTTCCCATCAGCCAACTTCTGCGTGACCTGGGTCACGCCAGGACGGGATCACTGACGTTACTTCCTCCCTGAAGGCATAAGAAACGGAACAACGCTTCTGTCTCTCTCTCTCTCGTCGTGGATGTCAAGCCATCTGGACACAAAGAGATACCCTGCACCAGACAACCCAAGAAAGACGTCTTTTTCTTGCAAGAGCCACATTTTAGCACGATTTCTTTGTTTACTTTTGGCCACGGTAAAAATCCAGAATCATGCGATTTTAAACTCAGTTATAACCGTTTTTTTTTATTCGTATATCAGTAACGTTACCAAACTGCCGCCAAGCAGTTAATTTAAATTTAGGAGCGACCGGATCCTCCTAATTAAAGCGCTGTGCACATTGTCTGATCAGAGACTTTCTTTTCATCACGAGCGACCACGCGTCGGACCAAGAAATTCTCTGCGCCTCACGTCCTTCACAACGGTGAAACTCCAAAAGTCTCGGAACATATCTCCATAATCTTGCTATAAGCAAGATACTGAAGTAAGAGACTGGCATTTTGGGCATAAAAACTAGTCCTAGGAATTAGTTTTATTGAAGCAGTGTGAATTAAACTCAGGAACGGTTTAATTGTGTACACTGTAGACACTCGGTGTTGAATTGATGATTGTTCTATTTTGTTTTAATCTCTCAATTGTTTAATAGATAGGCTTTGCATGCTCTCTCTCTATTCCTGGCTAACACTTTAATTTCATTATTACACGTATCTTGACCGCATCAAGATTTCAGTGGATTTAGTACTGTTATAAGCTAGTGAAATTAGCCTACGGCTAATTCTTTTGTCCCATTAGCCTCCAGGGCTAAGGGTATTGTCTCAAGGGAACACGTGGCGGTCCTCCCCCACCACTCACATACACACCTTTTGTCTTAACTCCACGAGGTAGGATCCTTGGGCCTTAGCTAGCCACATATGGCTAATTCTTTTGTCTAATTAGCAACCAAAGCTAACTCTCTTGTTTACTTAGAAACACGTGGTCACCAGGCCTCACACACACAAACGCATCTTAGCTAGCATTCTTTTGTCTCGTTAGCAAGCTAGGCTAACCTTTTGCTTAGGCCACAGGCCTCACAAACACAGCTACCAAAGCTAACTCTTGTGTTCTACTTAGAAACACGTGGTCACCCCCCACGTGGTGACCCCCAACACACTCACACACTAAGTATATATCATACTTGTATATAAAGATTTCAACTGCTATTATTCAATTTTTATCATTGTTATAATAAATTCAATTATTATTGAAACTGTGCATTTATTTTTGAAGTACCCAACCTCAAAGAATTCCAAGGTGCATATGAGTTATGTAATATGGTAAGTGATCATAATAATTTGGCATATACCATAATTTTAGCTGTTTGGTAATTTATTATTAAGCACCAAAATTAATGGTATTAATTAATGAGACTGATTTAATGAGATTGATCACTTAATTACCAATTGCACCTACATCATCTGCCGACTTGCGTTTGTTTAAAACCTTTTCCGGTGGTTTTCTCCCTGTCCCTCAGGCAGTAACGTGAGAGGCTGCCTAAGGGTAAAAAAAACAATAATGTCACACACTCGCCAACCAATCCCGGGCGACATCTAGGTGCTGAAAGGAATTTGCGGAAAGATTTTCTAGTTTCGGTTTACAGCGCTGACTCAGTTCGTGCAATCGCTGCTGTTGCATAGGCTACCGTGTAAGCTCTGTCAATTTCAGCGACAAATTAAAAATGGAACTAGTAAGGGGTCAGTCATCTGGCATTTTTTTGGATATCGCGAGGAGGATGTGGAATAGCAAATGGCGATTTGTAAAGTGTGCAAAAAAAACCCTGTCATCATGAAAGGCAGCAGCACTACAAAGCATGTTGGACATATTTTGGGTGCTATAGTCATGATAGTAAGTATATTTGTTTTCAATACTCATACACCAAGTTGCCAAGTTTTCCAATATATTATTATTTGTTGATATTATATTATGGTGCTCTGTGTTGTTCTCATTTATGTATTTAACAACAGTATCAAAATACTCGGGTCTTGAAATAAATGCACATTAGTCATGAACAATGGTAGCTCCTCTTTTTTGCGTTATTTTTGACAGAAGTAAAATTCATACATGAACAAATTTTGGCTAGTTGATTTTCTGTTTGGCTAGTTACTTTGGAAGGTAACTAGTCCGGCTGGCTGGCGAAAAAAATATATGAATTTCGAGCCCTGGTTATACATCTTACCTTTCACTTTTGCTGGGACTTTCCTATCACAAATGACTCCCAAAATCCTTCTTCAACTGCTCCACCCTGCCCGCACTCTCTCACCTCACTATCGCAGCCCACATTTTCCTGCACAGTTGACCCCAGGAAACTGAATTCACCAACTTTCTTTACATCATCTCCTTGAATCTTCACTCCACTCTCATCCCCATTCTCATTGATGCACATGTATTCTGTTTCATAGGTCAAAACACAATTTTATGGTTTTCAATTTAAGACAGCAAACGTCAATGCAGAAGTTAGCATTGATAATTAGCATTCATCAAACTTTAGCTTAGTTAGGGAACGTTAACATCAACGTATGTGAATCTCATCTCATTTTAAAACAACACACTGTTGAATTTCTAGAGTTTTAGTTTGTTTCTAAGTCAGAAAACTGCTAACATGTCCGGTAGCATATATTTGTCATTCAAAATACAAGTGCATGTGTGGCAGCAAGGGTGTGGTTGAATGTCGGCTGTGAAGGGTGAGGAGTCAGTTTGAACCAGCAGGTAACATGTCATGAGTGACACCTGTGTCTCATTACTGGCTATTTATTAACATTTGTCTGTGTGTCTTTCAGATGGCCAGTAACGAATATGAGAGACATGTTCCCCAACGTGTGTGTGTTCACAGCTTAGTAGTCACTGAAAAGTGACAATAATAAAAGTGCTCCTGGAATTGTAGTGCCTGTCTCCAGTTTCTCAGAAGTAAAGAGTTCTTACAACATGCTCTAACCAAAGTTCAAAATAGGTCTATTTTTGGCTAAAGTTAAATTATTGTGTGTTCTCTCGTCAATATTTTACATTTTCTAAAAAAATAAACACATCAACTAGTGGAACACAAGTAACCACTTCTGCTTCATTTCTTTGAGGGCTGAAATGCATGCTCCAGTTTTTTTGTTTTGTTTTTTGACTGTTTATGAACTGTTAAACTCCTTTATCATGCTTTGTGGGTGTGACCTTTTAGTATGGCATCATTATTCTTACCTATACAATTAGGGTGTTTATGTTTAAATTACTCATGCACAAAATTATTTCAAGCAAGTTCTTCATAAATCTAAACTTTTAATTTTGCCCTCAAAGTGCACCAGTTTGATACACTTAACTTTAAAGTGCATATCACGGGTAAATTCAGGAGCAAGATCAATGTAATTCTCCTATTTTATATTAAACTTTGGTCAAATATCTAACATTCTGCATTCTCTGCAAATTTTTTACCTTGCACGATACCAGAAAAATTCACTTGAAATCAAGCCATTTGAGGCGAATTGGTCCGCCTCTGAAAAAACTTGGCACTTGCATTTCCCGGCAAACATTGATTTTCGTGATGTCACGTGCAGGACGCCTCCTACATCAGCGCTGGTTTGTTTATGAGAAAACGACCTGGTGGTTTTCTGCAAATTTCTTCAACGTTATCACGTAATTATTAAAATGGTTAACAGATGTATCATAGGAGGGTGTAGCAACACCAATCTTGATGGGATTAGTACTCATCGTTTTCCAAAAGACCAGAGAATGAGAGAGAAATGGGAGCGCTTTGTGCGAGGCACCCGGAAAAAGCCGAGGACCAAGCAGAGCCGAGAAAAAGACCAAGAAAATCGGCAATTCACATGTTGACTGTTGCCAGGGTAAGAAATAATTCTGACATCTCATTATATTCTTCATCCAAAGGTGAAGTAACGTTGTGCTCAGGTGGCGATTCCATATTTCAATGCAAAATCGCTAGTTACTAAACTTGGTCTACACAGGCTGTGCACTAAAACCATGCAAGCTCTCGCAGCCTGCTGGGACTTCCGTAGGTAACGTCACAAATCTGGCTCCAGACTCCCTTGGGATTTTTCCAGACGTGTTTTGTTATTTTATTTTTTTCTGCTGTAGACAGATGGCCTTGTGCAAAATTACCCTTCTGGATGAGTGTGTAAAGGGACATACTTTCATAAAAAAAAAAATTGGTCCAGGATATGCACTTTAAAATGTACAAAATTTTCTTACAGGAGAGCCTGCCCCCAGACCCTGCAGAGCGAGGTTCACTGACCATAGTTTCACAAAATCCTGTGGGAAACACTATTATTCTGCCTGTGCAGTTATTTATTTATTTATTTAATTTATTTATTTATTTTTAACTGTTACTGGAACATTTCCCTGTTCTTTTGCAGGTTAGGGTGGCTGTGGAAGAACTCACTCTCTCAACTCAAAACGCAAAAGTAGGTGACCGTAATTATGAAACGTACCCGAGCAAGCATGGTGATGGGTAGTGATCTAACATGGCGAGTGTGTTGCGAGACAAAGATCTCAGCTTCCCATGTAAGATTTTGTGGTCTGTACATCTCATGGATTGAGGTGAAGTCGTTTTATTTTACTACAAGATGCATGCCTATCAAAATTTTGGCCAGAAGTGATCAATTACGGCAGGATTCTCTGTCATGGTGGGTCATTGCTCTTTAGTCCCTAATGCTCTCCAGCCCCTAATCCTCTCCAAGCTTAAACATTAACAGTCCTGTGGTAAGATGATTGGCGGATGAGTCAATGAAAGAGGCAGAAACCGTTTTACAATAAAAGTGCACCTTTTTTTAACTGTCTTTTTTAAAATAATTTTTCTTGAAAAGGTGCAAATATAAACAGTGCAATAACAAAAAATGCCAGGAAAAAAAAAGGCAAAATAAAAACAATACAAAACAAAAATAACCATAAAGTTGCTAGGCTATGCTGCTAAAGAACCTTGCACAAACTTTTCACCACCTTACAGACATACCTTACTGAGGCTATGAGGCTTAATACAGCCTAAAGCTAGCTGTAACCCCTCCAAACTGGCTTACACCATTCACAATAATCAATGAACTCAATGTCAACAAAATTCTCACAAAATAATGACTCAAACAAAATAAACAAGAAAATCATTTTCATTCATTCAAAACATTTCTGTACAGTTACAGAAATGGCTGTAATATGCTAAATATTGTAATGGCTGTAAATATGTAAAATATGGCTATTTTTTAGAAGGGGAAAATACCCCTTCTAAAAATGGACCATTCCCTCAGTTCCCCGCCAAACATGCCTATTTACAGTGAATGTTATGGTCCTTCGGTTTCCCCCCGGAACCAGGAAGTGGATGCTGGAATAAATGTGAATGAACTGTGTAGAACTTTGCGCGGGTGGGTGGAGCACAGAAGTACGGCAGGCCAGAACTGAGTTTTCAAAAACTCTTTATTATACCACTTTTCAGCGTATTCACTCTCCCAGACACTCAGATACACGCACATCAGCCGTCTGGTTGGGGAGAGAGCTCTCTTCCTCTGCTCTCCTTATATAGGGCGTGGTTGCTAGGAAGACACACAAACACAAGTTAATTAAAATCAGGTGTAGTGATTCTGCCACTTACCTTCCCTGACTCCGCCCTCCGGTCACAGACCGACGCTTGACCACGCCCCCGCTGACACATACCCCCACCGCCCGACTCAGGCCGGGCAGCCGTCCAGCCTGCAGCCGACTACCCCCCAACAGGAGAGGAAGTCCGCCACGACCATCTGCGCCCCTGGCCTGTGGATCACCTTGAAGTTAAAGGGCTGGAGTGCCAGATACCAATGGGTGATCCGCGTGTTGGCATCCTTCATGCGGTGGAGCCACTGAGGGGCGCGTGGTCCGAACAGAGGGTGAAAGGATGTCCAAGCAAATAGTAGCAGAGGGCAAGGACTGCCCACTTGATGGCTAGGCACTCCTCCTCGATTGTGCTGTAGCGCCCCTCACGCACTGACAGCTTCCTGCTGATATACAGCACGGGGCGATCCTCCCCCTCCTGGGACAAAACCACCCCCAGCCCTCTGTCCGACGCATCTGTCTGCAACATAAAGGGAAGAAAAAAGTCAGGGGAGTGTAACAGTGGCCCCCCACACAGTCTTCACCTCAGAGAAAGCCCGCTGGCATTGCTCCGTCCACTGGACCGGATCTGGCGCCCCCTTTTTAGTGAGACCAGTCAGCGGGCTGGTGACGTCCAAATAATGAGGTATAAACCTACGATAGTAGCCAGCCAGCCCCAGGAACTGTCTCACCCCCATTTTGGTCTTGGGCCTCGGGCAGGCCGCAATCACTGCTGTCTTATTAATTTGGGGACGCACCTGCCCATTGCCCAAGTGGAAGCCCAGATACAAGTACTTCCACCCGCCCAATCGCACACTTCTTCGGGTTGGCCGTGAGACCTGCTCGCCTCAGCGACCTAAGGACGGCCCTCAGATGTTGCAAATGCTGCTGCCAGTCATTACTATAGATTATAATGTCATCCAAGTATGCGGCCGCATAGGTGGCATGGGGGTGGAGGACCCTATCCATAAGCTGCTGGAACATAGCGGGTGACCCAAACAGCCCAAAAGGAAGTGTGACAAATTGGTGTAAGCCAAATGGTGTGGAAAATGCCATTTTTTCTCGGGATAATGGAGTCAAGGGGATCTGCCAATAACCCTTTTTCAGATCCAGTATCGAATAAAAGTGAGCTATGCCTAGTCAATCCAGCCATGGGATTAAAGTGAGCCGCTGGGAATACCAATTCCCGGCGGCTCTTTGGAATCAAAAGCTGTGAGACCATCTCCTTAGTCTGAGTGTCCTGCGTCACTCGGTATAATCTCTCTCTCATAATGGAGAAATGGGGAAGGACGGGGTGGTGTTTGGCTGGAGTGTTTGACCATCAATTACTCTCACTTGGTCAAACGCATGCCGCAGAGTCTCGTCTCGCGACTGTTCTCACGGGAAATCCGTGAGGGATTCCCCGAGAGAGGGAGGAGGAGCCTGCTGCTCCTCGCTCTGATGTGGAGATGACGTAGACGGCTCTGTGACAGCTGCTCCTGCCAATGCCACACCGGGACCTCCCCCTGCTGAACTACGGCAGGACCCACTCTTCACTAAATGAGTCATTAATTCCCGAAATCCCGACCAAGCAGTCAACAAAT
Organism: Neoarius graeffei; assembly: GCF_027579695.1. Lineage (NCBI taxonomy): Eukaryota > Metazoa > Chordata > Actinopteri > Siluriformes > Ariidae > Neoarius > Neoarius graeffei. Next base: position 5,454,777 of record NC_083585.1, read on the forward strand.
TTATCGAGTGGTTAAGGCGAGGATTAACCGCCGCCTTTACACTAAATTTCTCCCCTCGAATATTGCTGGAGCGCAATTCTGCCTTTAGATCTGAAAACAATCTCTACAGCAGTGCCAGGACGGTGCACTCTCAAGAGAGCCATCAGGAGGGCCAAAGCAGACTACAGGCAGACTACAGGCAGAGGACAGAGGGATACTTCAGTGGTGGAGACCCACAGCAGACATGGTGAGGTTCTGAATGCCTTTGTACAAAGGCAGAGATGATATAACAACAAGCAGCAGTGATTCTCTTGAAGAGGAGCTGAATCATTTCTTTGCTCGATTTGAGGTGGGTGATGCAGAGACTAGGAAGAAGCTGATACCAACAGCGGTCAGCCAGACACTGAATGTCAACACTGATGATGTCAGGAGTGTGCTCCGTGGTGTGAACACCAGGAAAGCTGCTGGTCCCGATAGTATACTAGGGAGAGCACTCAGAGACTGCACAGACCAACTGGCAGAGGTATTATGTAAAATCTTTAATCTCTCCCTGTCTCTATGCACTGTCCCAAAATGTCTGAAGTCTGCCACTATTGTGCCCATACCTAAGACGACATATACTGTATTAGCAGCCTAAATGACTTCAGACCAGCTGCTCTTACCCCCACTGTTATGAAGTGTTTTGAGAAGCTGGTCTTGAGTTATATCAAAGCAGCTCTCTCACCCACCCTGGACAAGCACCAGTTCGCATATAGAGCAAATAGGCCAACAGAAGATGCCATTAGTACAGCACTACATACCAATCTGTTCCATCTGGAACACCCTAAAACATATGCGAGGATGTCATTTCTGGACTTTAGCTCAGCATTTAACATGATTTTTTTTCACTGTTATACAAGCGAGATTGCAGCACGCACAGACACTGCGGCTCTCAGCTCCGTCAATGTGTAATGCACTAGTATTGTTTGTATGTGTAGTGTGCTTTAGAACATGATGTCATGCCACACACGTCTACAGTCGCACAGAACTCCTGAACATTGGACTACGATGCCAGATTGCAGTCACGAGCGATTTCCAGCAGACCCACAATATTCTGCTGGACATAGCAAGAGCTCCAGCGTCTTTGTGGATTGTTGTCGGCCCCTACAAGTGGCGCAGGTGGCAGAGGGAGCGCAAGCAGAAGCGGAGTTGCCGAGCGGACCTGCTAACCAGGCTAAGGAAGTAGCCATTCAAACCCCCATTACCCAGCATCTTCTTGACCAATGCAAGATCCTTCATTTACAAGATCGACGAGCTGGAATTATATCTTGCAGTAAACCCCTCTGTTCGTGATTGTTGTGTGCTGATCATCATAGAGACCTGGCTACATCAACTGATCCCGGATACTACAGTACAGCTAGCGGGCCGTATCACTCATCGCTACGACAGAAACGGAGACTCCGGTAAGAGCAGAGGAGGTGGACTGTGTGTACTGTATATGTTCACAATGACTGGTGTACAAACAGTAAGATCACATACACCCATTGCTCTCCTGACATAGAAGCAGTGACAGTCGTTTGCAGACCTTTTTATCTGCCCAGAGAGCTGACAGTGGTACTCATTACTGCTGTTTATATTCCACCAAATGCTAACGTTAGCATAGCTCTCGCCCACCTACATGACATTGTTAATAGACAGCAGCAAGTTCATCCTGAGGGAGTACAAATCATTTGCTGGGGATTTTAATCAAGCATGCTTAAAGAAAGACTGTCCTTCCCAAATTTGTACAGTATGTACAGTGCTCCACCAGAGGGATTAACACACTGGACCATGTCTATTCTAATCTGAAGCATGCTTACAGAGCAGTCCCCCTCCCACATCTGGGTCTGTCTGACCATCTCTCACTGCTCCTCATCCCTGCATACACTCCCCTCAGGAAGAAAACTAAGCCGGTCATAAAGACTGTAAAAACCTGGCCGGAGGGTGCACTCTCCAAGCTGCAGGACTGCTTCGCTGTCACAGAATGGGACACCATTGAACAACAGGACTTACAGGGCTTTACTGACACTGTTCTGTCTTACATCAAGTTTTGTATGGATAATGTCATGGTGGACAAGCAGATTCGTGTTTATCCAAACAGAAAACACTGGATGACAAGCGAAGTTCAGTCACTCCTGAGGGCCCGTAACTCTGCCTTCAGGACAGGTGACAAGGCCCTGTACAGCACGGCAAGAGCAGATTTAAGGAAGGGCATTAAAAGTGCAAAGGAGGCCTACAAAAGGAAGGTGGAGGATCATCTGTCAAACAACAACCCACGTCAAGTGTGGCAGGGACTAAAACACCTTACAAACTATAAAGACAACACCTCTGTGACCATCACTGCCAACACCTCACTGGCAGAGGAATTAAACCATTTCTTTGCCCGCTTTGAGGCAATGAGGCCTCACACAGTCACACACCCCTCACAGGCCGCAAGCTCACACACACTCTCCAGGAACATCAAGTGAGGCATGTGTTCAGATCTGTGAACACAAGGAAAGCTGCTGGACCAGATGGAGTACCTGGTGAAGTACTCAAATTCTGTGCTTACCAGCTCTCAGCAGTCTTCACGAAGATCTTTAATCTCTCCCTGACACACGCCACTGTCCTACCTTGTCTCAAGTCGGCTACTATAATCCCCATCCCCAAAAACTCAACCACCAGCAATCTCAGTGATTATAGACCCATTGCCTTGACACCAGTAGTCGCAAAATGCTTTACTAAGGTCACATCACATTAAAGACTGTCTCCCTCCTGCCTTTGATCCATATCAATTTCACATACAGAGCAAACCAATCTACTGATGATGCCATTTCCACAGCCCTCCACACTGCTCTGAGCCACCTGGAACAGCCGGGGACCACCGTAAGGATGCCCTTCGTCGATTACAGCTCGGCTTTTAATACCATCATCCCTGACATCCTTGTAGACAAGCTGGCTGCCCTGGACTTTCCCCCAGCTACTTGTGCCTGGATCAATGACTTTCTTACAAACCGCCCACAGACTGTCAAGATTGGTACCCACAGCTCCTCCACCCTCACGCTTAGCACTGACTCTCCACAACGCTGTGTGCTGAGCCCTCTTCTGTATACCATCTACACCCATGACTGTTGTAGCAGTTCCTGATGTGGGTGGAGCACAGAAGCACGGCAGGCGAGAGTTGATGTTCACACACAAACTCTTTATTGAGCTTTTCAGCTTTCACTCACTCACTCAACACGCACACGTGTTGTAGTTGGGAGGGAGCCCCTTTTCTCTGCTCTCGCTCTCCTTTTATACTCTATCCCTGTAAAACACACACACAGACACACACTGACAGCAGGTGGAATGACTTGGCCACTTACCTTCCCCGACCCCGCCCTCCATTCACAGACTGCTGCTTGGCCACGCCCCCGCTGCCACATACCCACACCGCCCAACTCAGGCCGGGGAACTGTCCGGCCTGAAGCTGACTCCCCCTCCGACGGGACAGGAAGTCCGCCACCACCATCTGTGCCCCCGGCCTGTGGATCACCTCGAACTTAAGTGGCTGGAGGGCGAGATACCAACGGGTGATCCACGCATTGGCTGCGTGATTTGCTAATTGGCATTCACAGCACACCGCACACACCCGACGGACATCCCTGCGAATCCCTGGCCAATAGAACCAGGCCATTATTCGGGCTAGTGTTTTATCTTGCCCCAAGTGTCCAGCCATGGGATTAAAGTGAGCCGCATGGAATAGGAGTTCCCTACAGCTCTTTGGGATTAACAACTGGGTCACTCGTTCACTAGTTTGAGTGTCCTGCGTCACTCGGTACAATCTATTTTAAATAACAGTAAAATAAGGGAAGGTCGGTGCCGCACTTGGCTGAAGAGTTTGACCATCAATTACTCTCACTTGGTCAAACGCATACCGCAGAGTCTTGTCTCGCAACTGCTCTAATGGGAAATCCCCAAGGGAATCCCTGAGAGAGGGAGGAGGAGTGGGCTGCTCCTCACTCTGATGTGGTGTTGACGTAGACGGCTCTGTGACAGCTTCTCCAGTCAATGCCACACCGGGATCTTCCCATGACCTACTAGTGCAGGACCCACTACATGTTAAATATTCCATCGGTTTTTAAACCCTGGCTAATCAGTACCCAAAATCAACGAGTGGGTGAGACGAGGACTCACCGCCGCCTTTATGCATTTGGCCCCGGAATAGAATACGGACAGACACTAAGGGATAATTGTGAACATCCCCGTGCACACACAACACCTTCACCGCTTGTACTCTCCCCAGTGCCTCACCTTGCACCAGGCATTGGTGAATTGAGGTCTGATTACAACCGGAATCCACCAAAGCATGATATGTATCCCCTTGAACACTTACTCGTATGCGATACGTTCAGGCCCGATCGGGGGCGGTTTCTGGCGCGTCAGGGATCCGGATTACAGCTCCCACCTCCCTTGCGGAGCTCTGACTCTGGAGATGCTCCGATTCCCCGCTGTGCCAGCACACCGGCCCAGGCTTTCCCTCTGCACTGGTGTTATGGGTGTCACTCACCTGAGGTGGAGACCACACAGACATGGAAGAGGGAGATGGGAGGACACCACGGGTGCAATGGGCTGGCTGGGGAGGAGCCAGCCGCAGCCTCTGTGGCAGGGGAACGGGGTGGGGAGGGGGGACAAGAGGGAGAGAGAAGAGAAGCGAGGAGAGGCACCTTGTCTGCCTGTCGTTGGAGCCGCCTCCAGATGGTCCTCCACCAGCTCGATGGCTCATTCCAGCGACGCCGGGCGATGACACTGGACCCATTCCGCTGTTCCTTCCGGAAGTCGAGAGATAAACTGTTCCAGTGCCACCAGATCAATGATCTCGTCAGCGTCGCGGTGTTCCGCCCTCAGCCACCACCGGCAGGCATCCCGGAGTTGCTGGCCAAATGCAAACAGCCGGCTGACCTCCAACGCCAGCGTCCGGAAGCGCTGGCGATGATGTTCCGGGGAGCGGACGACCCGCTGTAGGATGACTTTCCTCAGGTCAGCATACATCAGTCAGCTGTCAGCAGGGAGCTGCTTGCGCTGCGAGCTGCGCCTCGCCAGTCATGAGCGGGAGGAGGCGTGCCGCGCACTGCTCCAGTGGCCACCCCCACGCCTCGGCTGCTTGCTTAAAGAGGGCGAAGAACGCTTCTGGATCATCCTGCAGTCCCATCTTCGTGAGGGTGCCGGCAGCGGTGGTCGATGCCCCTGCTGACGCGAGCAGGTGCCAGAACGCCTGGCGATCTTCCTGCTGGGCCAGCATCAAGGCTTCGCAGCGTTGCTCTTGTTCCTTTTGGAGGGTGATCAGCGCTTGATGCTGGTTCTGCAGGGTGGTAGAAAGGGCAAGGATGAGCGCTTCGAATGGGGAGGACTCCATGGGGTGGTTCCCTTCTGTGCTCCCGGGTTTCGGCACCACTGTAGCAGTTCCTGATGTGGGTGCAGCACAAAAGCACGGCAGGTGAGAGTTGATGTTCACACACACTTTATTGAGCTTTTAAGCTTTCACTCACTCACTCAACATGCACACATGCGTTGTGGTCAGGAGGGAGGAGCTCCTTTTCTCTGCTCGCTCTCTCTCCTTTTATGCTCCATCCCTGTAACAAAACACACACGCGCATTAATTGACAGCGGGTGGAATAACTTAGCCACTTACCTTCCCTGACCCCGCCCTCCATTCACAGATTGCTGCTTGGCCACACACCCGCTGCCACAACTGTACTCCCACCCACCCTACCAACACAATAATTAAATTTGCGAATGACACCACCTAGGCAGGGCTCATAATTGGAGGGATGAGTCGGCCTACAGGGACAAGGTGCAACAGCTGGCAGAGTAGTGTGCCAAAAACAACCTGGTTCTCAACACCAAGAAAAGAAAGGAGGTGGTCATGGACTTCAGGAGGCACAAAGCTGACCCCATTCCCCTCTACATCAATGGAGACTGCATGGAGATGGTCTGCACCTTTAAATTGAGGACCTCTCCCAGTTGAGGACCTCGCCTGGTCAGCTAACACAACAGCCATGGTGAGGAAGGCCCAACAGCGAATCCACTTCCTGAGAGTCCTCAGAAGGAACAGACTGGAGGAGAGGCCATTGGTGACCTTCTACCACTCCACCATCGAGAGTGTGCTGGCTTTCTCCATCACGGTGTGGTATGCTGGCTGCACAGAGGCTGACAAGAAAAAGCTGCAGAGGGTGATAAGGTGAACTGAAAAGACAATTGGCTGTCCTCTGCCCTCCCTAGATGACATCGCTAACTCTTGATGCCTCTCCAGAACCAGGAAGATCATTCGCGACCACCTCCATCCCGGACACCACCTGCTCAGCCTGCTGCCCTCTGGAACAAGGTACAGGAGCATAAAGAGTAGAACAAACAGCCTGAAAAACAGCTTCTTTCCATGGGCTGTGAGGACACTTAATACACACATGGGTTGCTAAAATGTTCTTTGGTATTTTTATGAAGTGCAATAACTTGACTACCGTGATCTTATTTATTTGTTCCATTTTCATGACATGACCAATATTTTGTTTTTGCGTGTTCTTATGTATTTTTATATGTTCTCGCTTTTATGTACGTTTTTATGCGTTTTTAATACAACTTCAGTTGTGGCAAGTCAATTTCATTGTATGGGTGATTGTGCAATGACAATAAAGACCATCTTATCATACCCAGCAGAATGGAGAACAAACTGCCGGACCTGGGTGTGGATCAGCACATGTGCAGCTGGATCAGAGACTTTTTAACCAACAGTTCTCAGGTTGTCAGGATGGGGACTTTATCACTCCTCCACTCTGACAATCAATACTGGGGCCCTGCAAGGGTGCACACTGAGTCCTCTCCTGTTTTCCCTTTATACACATGACTGCATACCAACCTATAGCACAAATACCATTATTAAATTTGCAGATGACACTACTGTAGTTGGTCTGATACACAATGGTGCTGAATCTGCATACAGGGACAAGGTCTGCAGACTAACAGAGTGGTGCTCCATGAACAACCTAGAATAGAATAGAATTAAATTCCATTCTATAGAATAGAATGCCCTTTATTGTCATTTTACAAATCAATTGTATGAGATTGCTTCTCCCTTTCCAGTGCAAAAAAAAAAAAAAACCTTAAATCCTCACACAAACATTACAAAAATTGAAATATGTATAAAAAAAGTGTCTTATATCCAAGTATGAATATGGATGGCTATGTCCAGAATAAATAATAAATTATTTGTATTGCACAGAATGTAAAAGCAACAGTGACAGTGACAGATGTTTTGCATAATGTCGAAATTATATTTGTTTTCTCTTAGAGTTCAATATGGTGATGGCTCTTGGGAAGAAGCTGTTTTTCATTCTAGTAGTCCTTGTTTTAATACATCTGTAGCGCCTCCCAGAAGGAAACAGCTCAAAGCTGGGAGGCAGGATGTGAATTGTTCTTAATGATGCTCCGAGCTCTGCTGATACACCGGGTGGTGTACATGTCTGTCAGGGAGGGGAGAGCGCAGCCAACAATCCTCTGCACTGCTGCGACTGTCCTCTGAAGCCTCCCTCTGTCTGCAGCAGTGCAGCTCCCGTACCAGGTGGACAAGCAGTACGTCAGCAGACTTTCAGTGGAGGAACAGTAGAAGGCCAGCAGCAGCTTCTGGTCTAGATTGTTCTTCCTGAGGACTCTCAGGAAGTGTAGATGCTGCTGAGCCTTCTTTATAACAGCTGAGATATTGATTGTCCAGGAGAGGTCACCAGAGATCTGGACTCCCAGGAATCTGAAATCATGAACCCTCTCCACACACTCGCCGTTGATGTAGAGGGGGAGGTGGTCACTATTCTTCCTCCTGAAGTCCACAATGATCTCCTTTGTCTTTGTAGTGTTTAGAGCCAGGTTGTTTACTGAGCACCAGGTCATGGGCCTCTGAACCTCCTCCCTGTAGGCTGTCTTGTCTCCATCTGAGATCAGCCCAACCACTGTGGTGTCATCAGCAAATTTGACAATCATGTTGTCACCGTGAACTGGACTACAGTCATAGGTGTAGAGACAGTACAGGAGGGGACTCAGCATGCAGCCCTGTGGTGAATCGGTGCTCAGTGTACGTGTGGAGGAAAGGTGGGGGCCCAAGTCTCACAGTCTGGGGCCTGTTGGTCAAGAAGTCCTTAATCCAGGTGCACATGAGAGGGGGGAGGCCTAAAATGTCCAGCTTTGTGATCAGAATGTCCGGGATGATCGTATTAAATGCCGAGCTGTAGTCTACAAAAAGCATTCTTGCATAGCTCTGCTGCTGTTCCAGATGGCTCAACACAGCGTGCAGAGCTATGGCGATGGCATCCTCCATAGTTCTGTTCACCCGGTATGCAAACTGGTGGGGGTCGAGTGTGTGTGTGTGTGGGGCGGGGGGGGACAGTCTTTGATGTGCTGAAGGACCAGTCTCTCAAAGCACTTCAATATTTACCAGGGCGAAGGCAACAGGGTGGTCATCATTGAGGCTGGTTATGGGTGACTCTTTTGGGACGGGAATTATTATGGCTGACTTCAGGCAGGTAGGGATGACTGCTTGAGCCAACGAGAGGTTGAAGATCCTGCAGAGGATGTAGGACAGCTGGTGGGCACATGCTATGAGCACCTTGCCAGGTACTCCGTCCGGACCGGCAGCCTTCCTGGGGTTCACTGCCTGGAGCACACGCCTCACCTCCTGCTCTTTTAGTGGAGGGGTGCGGGCAGGGCTAGAGCAAGAGAGTGTCACTGCGGAGATTCGAAGTGAGCAAAGAAGCAATTGAGCTCCTCTGCCAGCGACTTACTTGGGACTCCTGATGTCACATCACCACCTCTGAAGTTGGTGATGTTCTGTATGCCCTGCCACACCTCTCGTGGTCTGTTGCTGGCAAGGTGGGACCATCTTCCTTTTATAGCCAGGTCCGGATATTCAGAATTCTGTAACCCTATAGGCATTTTTGGGGAAAAGTTGTTATACAGCATTTTTAGAAAATTCAATGTCTTCTAAATACAAATCCACCATATAACATTGAAATCAGGTCCCCAGTTTTTTGTAATTCTTGGTTAAAAATAGATATCTTCCCAGGCTGGAAATTAATGGCAGATAGGCTAAAATTTTAAACTTTTATATATCACCATAAAACTTTACCAGTTTCTTGCTTACATTAGTACAAACACTTTTTGTATTACAAGTTGTCTGAAATGTTATGTTTACATATGCAAATGAGGCCTGACATACTGGAATATTAGGCGCATAATCCAAAACTGATGATCAGGTCAAACTTAAAAACTAGTGTATAATTTTGTTGACACAAATCATAAACATGTCCTATATTGTTTTGTTAAATGTGAACATTGTTTTTTTCATGATTAAATTAAGAAATATTAAATTGTGGTGAGCCTGATCAATTTAAAAGTGGGACGAATTAAACAAATAAATTTCCTTGCGATCAATGGATTTCTGTTAAATGGCATTTTTTGAGTATATGCTTGCAAAACTGACCATCCCCAGGACATCTTGTGTCTTAATGTCATTCCAATCAAACATTATTCATGAAAATTGTTTTTTGAGCCCTTGAAGTAAATTTTATCAGGTTCAAAGGCCGTATTCGTTAAGATCTTAACTGCTGGTGTTGTATGTCCTGATCACCTTGATGACAAAGACCTAGAAGAGGAGCCCATGCTCATAATTGATGGTCAAGCTCTGGTCATTGCCATTGCTAAGCCACAAGGAGCAAAGACATTTGGGGACCTTGCTGATGTCTTTGTAGAGGCTGTACTCAAAAGCGGAGCAAAATTCCAACGGATTGATGTATTGTTTGATCGCTACCAAACACACGAAATCAAAACTGGAACACGGAAGCGCCGCGGAAGAGGCTTGGTGGCAATCCGAAGACCTGTTGAAAGCACAGATTTGCCTCTTCCTGTAAAGTGGGAAAACTTCATTGCTCATCAGGACAACAAGGCTGACCTTGCTCGATTCCTGTTGCAACAGCTGATTCTGAGAGCACCAGTCAACAAAACCATAGTGACAGCAGGTGGCTTTAGTGATGAAGAGGGTGTCGAAGCGTCCAATGCAACACTGAACACCAACTGCATGGAAGCTAAGCATGAGGAAGCAGACACCAGAATTGTTCTCCATTGCATAACAAGCAAGGCATCAACCATTGTTGTTTCAGCAAGAGACACTGACATCTTGATCCTACTGATTGCCCACTTCCACATGATGCCATGCAAAAAGCTCTGGATGAAAGCAGGTACATCAAAGGAAAGAAAATACTTCCCAATTCACGCTATTGTGAAACAATTGAAGATGGAACCACAGGTTCTGAAGCTGCTTCCAGCTTTCCATGCACTGACTGGATTCAACTTCATACATTGCAGGGCACACAAAAAAGTCATGTTGGGATGTGTTTGTGCAGCACCATCATCTCTTAAAGGGACTTGGTGAAGGTCCAGAGCTTAGTGAACACACCATTCAGAATGTAGAACAGTTTGTCTGCAAACTGTATGGTGCAATGGATGCTGACCACATCAACGATGTCAGAGCAAGCATGCTTGTAAGGGGCATGACAATAGAAAGGCTGCCACCAACTAGAGATGCACTGTACTTCCATATTCAGCGCTCTCAATTTCAAGCTTTAGTCTGGAACCAAGCTAACTTGCAGAAGCCAGTTCTCCCACCCCCTGAGACCATGGGGTGGAAAATGGAGGAAAACTTGCTTGTTCCTCAGCTCATGTCACTGCCACCAGTTCCAGAGGTTTGTGAGGAGTTCATCTCCTGTGCCTGCTCCACGGGATGCAAGACAGGCCGATGTGGATGCAAGCCTAACCCATGTACTGCATCTTGCAAATGCAGAATGTCAAATAGTACTTGCATGAATCAATAGCTTTTGTTATGTCAGTAGGTGACACTACAGCAGGGGTGGCCAACTAGTTGGAGACCAAGAGCCACATTTTTTACTGTGTTACCGCAAAGAGCCACATCATACACATGGGCACACGAACATCACCCATCCCTTCCTCTCTCTCTCACTCACTCACACACACACCTCTGCTCAGCCAGATTAATAGTAAATGTCACACACCAACATATTTACTCCTACAGTACTAAGACCACAGGCTGAGGCCAGTCATTTTTAACAATGAACATTGTGTGCACTTACTATGCATGCTGCTTAGTTGGGACTCATGGCATTACCAAAAAAAAGCCACACCATACACATGACCGCACATGAACATCGCCCCCCACCTCACTCGCTCTCTCCCTCACAGACACACACGCTCACGCATGCACCTCTGCTCAGCCAGATTAATAGTAAATGTCACACGCCAACATGAGAGAAATTTACTCCTTCACTCAGTACTAATACCACAGGCCAGTCATTTACAGCAATCAATATTGTGTGCACTTACTATGCATGTTGCTTAGTGGGACTTCTGACATTCCTTGCCTTGAACAATCCTCTTCAAATCTGGCTTGTATTCCGTCATTGCCACTCGAAGCAGTTCTTTCACATGGGTGTTAGTCAGAACAGAACGATGCTTTGACTTCATGTGTTTCATGGTAGAGAACACAGACTCGCAGACGTATGTTGACCCAAACATTGACAGTATCTTAAGCGCAGCCCGTTTCACATTCGGGTATTTTTCCAATGGCACACTTTTCCAAAACTCAATGGTGCCTTCCCTCAAAACAGGTTTCAGTTGGTCTTCCTCACGAAGATCGATCATCTCCAACTCAGCCGCAGCCTCATCTGTGACTAGCGGGGCTTTCAAACAGTCCATCTCCGCATTGAATGGGTCGACGAGGAACGTAATCTGTGGCCTTTTCAGTTGTATATCACGGAACCGGGTTACAAAGCTTTCGTGCAGGTCTTCAATTAGTGTTGCATATCTGGCTCCTTGCTTATTCAGGGAGGTGGTGGTGACTTGCCCGCTGGCTTTTAGCAGAGTGGGAAAATGCATTAAATCTCCCTTTTGAATGTGCGCCTTGAACAGCTTCAGTTTGTTGACAAACGCAAACACACTTTGCACCAGGTCAGGCAGCACTTTTAATTTACCCTGCAGGGTAAGGTTCAGTCTGTCCAAGTGGCACAACATGTCGACCAAAAAGGCCAGATCCATAATCCACTTGAGGTCCGAGAGCTCCGGATAGTCCTTGTCCTTCTCTTCCATGAACAGTTTCACGGCATCCAGAAGTTCAAAGAAGCAAGAGAGTACCTTGCCTTTTGACAGCCACCTCACAGTGCAGTGCAGTGGCAGATCACCTGGAAGATTCTTGAATTGCCTGTGGTTAAGAGCATGTGTGCGGATGTAGTTGACGATTTCCATCACAGGTTTCATGACATTGTCTAAATTCAATGATTTAGACACGAGTTGCTCCCTGTGGATGATGCAGTGGAAATTCCAAAACTCGGGAAATGTTTCGTCAGCTTTGCACAGCCCGACAAGCCCGTTCACGGATCCGATCATGGCTGGCGCTCCATCCGTGGCTATTGCAGTTAGTTTACGTATGGGCAAATTTGCTTTTTCAAATGCAGCCATCATTGTTTCTTTCACATCTATACGACGGGTTCTGTCTTTCAATGGCACAATATCAAGGAGTTCTTCTTTGATCACACAATCGTTTGACACAGAGCATGCGAATATTGCTAACTGAGGCTTGTCTTCTATGTCACAACTCTCATCCAAAGCGACACTAAAATACGCACAGGCTTGAAGGTCGGAGTGCAACTGTGATTCAATAGCTGTGTTAATGTCCGATATCCTGTGTCCAACAGTGTGCTGGGACAGTTGGATATCTGATACCGTGTGTTTTAGTTTGTCATTTTCAGGAGACAAGATTTCAACAGTGTCACTGAGGCATTTCTTAACAAACTCCCCTTCGTTGTATGGCTTTTTAGCCCGTGCAATGTTCCAAGCCAGTTGATACGATGCAAGCGTTACTGTCTCGGAGTGCTTCGTAAATTTTTAGAAAATCCGTACCTGTTTTTCTGCCTGACTCTTTAAAGTGGCCAACTTGTTCTTGTGAAGTTCAGTCCCTTTTGGAAATTCCTTGTCGATGTTAGCATGAAGTGAGCTGAAGTGGCGCTGAAGATTGGAAGCTTTGAAATGAGCTAATGACGACTGACATATAAGGCAGAATGGCTTGCCATTACATTCAACAGAAAAGTATAAACTCTCCTACTCTGTTAAAAATGTCCTATGTTTGTCTTCATATTTTCGTTTTGCTGTGCATTTTTTCATTGCCATTTTGAGAGGCTACTTGACACAAGATACACTTTGCCCAAAAACTTAGCGATTATCTCACGCCGTTGCGGTCCGTGGGAAGTGTGGGGGGAGGGCGGTGGATCAGAGGGCTGCGCACGTTTTTGCGGAAGCTGCGCGGATGTGCGCAGCTTTCCAATTTGCTGTTTTCTTCTCGTGCTTTCTGTGTTTCGTGGACTGTGGCGGCATTTGCTTGTTTAGTAATTTTAATACAGAATTAAAACTTAAAAAATTTTGAAAAAACACTCTTAAAAACAAATTTCACACTCTGTCTCTGCTCGCAGCGCGCTGACGGGGGAGGGGCTGCTCTCTCTCTCTCACACACACGAGGGAGGGTCTGCTCCCTCTCACACACACACACACACACGAGGGAGGGTCTGCTCCCTCTCACACACACACACACGAGGGAGGGTCTGCTCCCTCTCACACACACACACACACACACACACACGAGGGAGGGTCTGCTCCCTCTCACACACACACACACACACGAGGGAGGGTCTGCTCCCTCTCACACACACACACACACGAGGGAGGGTCTGCTCCCTCTCTCACACACACACACACGAGGGAGGGTCTGCTCCCTCTCTCACACACACACACACGAGGGAGGGTCTGCTCCCTCTCTCACACACACACACGAGGGAGGGTCTGCTCCCTCCCTCACACACACACACGAGGGAGGGTCTGCTCCCTCCCTCACACACACACACGAGGGAGGGTCTGCTCCCTCCCTCACACACACACACGAGGGAGGGTCTGCTCCCTCTCACACACACACACACACACACGAGGGAGGGTCTGCTCCCTCTCACACACACACACACGAGGGAGGGTCTGCTCCCTCTCTCACACACACACACACGAGGGAGGGTCTGCTCCCTCTCTCACACACACACACGAGGGAGGGTCTGCTCCCTCCCTCACACACACACACGAGGGAGGGTCTGCTCCCTCCCTCACACACACACACGAGGGAGGGTCTGCTCCCTCTCTCACTCACACACACGAGGGAGGGTCTGCTCCCTCTCTCACTCACACACACGAGGGAGGGTCTGCTCCCTCTCTCACTCACACACACGAGGGAGGGTCTGCTCCCTCTCTCACACACACACACGAGGGAGGGTCTGCTCCCTCTCTCACTCACACACACGAGGGAGGGTCTGCTCCCTCTCTCACTCACACACACGAGGGAGGGTCTGCTCCCTCTCTCACACACACACACGAGGGAGGGTCTGCTCCCTCTCTCACACACACACGAGGGAGGGTCTGCTCCCTCCCTCACACACACACACGAGGGAGGGTCTGCTCCCTCTCTCACTCACACACACGAGGGAGGGTCTGCTCCCTCTCTCACTCACACACACGAGGGAGGGTCTGCTCCCTCTCTCACACACACACGAGGGAGGGTCTGCTCCCTCTCTCACACACACACGAGGGAGGGTCTGCTCCCTCTCTCACACACACACGAGGGAGGGTCTGCTCCCTCTCTCACACACACACGAGGGAGGGTCTGCTCCCTCTCTCACACACACACGAGGGAGGGTCTGCTCCCTCTCTCACACACACGAGGGAGGGTCTGCTCCCTCTCTCTCACACACGATGGAGGGTCTGCTCCCTCTCTCACACACACACGAGGGAGGGTCTGCTCCCTCTCTCACACACACGAGGGAGGGTCTGCTCCCTCTCTCACACACACGAGGGAGGGTCTGCTCCCTCTCTCACACACACGAGGGAGAGGCTGCTCCCTCTCTCACACACACGATGGAGGGGCTGCTCCCTCTCTCACACACACGATGGAGGGGCTGCTCCCTCTCTCTCACACACGAGGGAGGGGCTGCTCCCTCTCTCACACACATGAGGGAGGGGCTGCTCCCTCTCACACACACATATGAGGGAGGGGCTGCTCCCTCTCACACACACATATGAGGGAGGGGCTGCTCCCTCTCTCACACACACATGAGGGAGGGTCTGCTCCCTCTCTCACACACACATATGAGGGAGGGGCTGCTCCCTCTCTCACACACACATGAGGGAGGGTCTGCTCCCTCTCTCACACACATGAGGGAGGGTCTGCTCCCTCTCTCACACACATGAGGGAGGGTCTGCTCCCTCTCTCACACACATGAGGGAGGGTCTGCTCCTTCTCTCACACACATGAGGGAGGGTCTGCTCCCTCTCTCACACACATGAGGGAGGGTCTGCTCCTTCTCTCACACACATGAGGGAGGGTCTGCTCCCTCTCTCACACACATGAGGGAGGGTCTGCTCCCTCTCTCACACACATGAGGGAGGGGCTGCTCCCTCTCAGAGAGACACATTCACACAGTTCACTGCATCACTCTCACAATTTCCCACAGGGGAATTGTCTCTAGTTTAACCGACAACCAAAAAAAAATTAACCGGTTGACGTTGATTCGGCAAACACAAACTTCGATATGAACGTAAGAGCCGCATGACACCGGGCAAAGAGCCGCATGCGGCTCGCGAGCCGCAGGCTGGCCACCCAAGCCCTATACATTAGGGGTGATGCAGTTCAGTGTATGTCCTCATATAAATTTCTGGGCACATACATCACAAGACCTCACATGGTCTACAAATATGACTGCTCTGGTGAAGAAAGCACAGCAGCGTCTGTATTTCCTTCGGACATTGAAAACACTGGATACATCACATCAGCTGCTTCTTTCATTCTATCGCTGTTCTATTGAAAACATTCTCACCTATGGGATGCTGGTGTGGTTTGTGAGCTGCACAGCAGCTGACAAGAAGGCCCTGCAAAGAGTAATCACAGCAGCACAGAAAATCATTGGAACTCCGTTACAAACACTACAGGACATGGTGCTTCCGCCGCGCAACAAACATCATTAGAGACTTATCACACCCTGGTTACCATCTTTCCATTCTGTTGCCCTCCTCTGGGAGGTGCTTCATGTCCTTAAAAACTCACACCTCCAAACTTAAGAACAGGTTTTTATCCAAGTGCTCTTATGCCCCTTTTCCACCAAAGCAGTTCCAGGGCTGGTTCGGGGCCAGTGCTTAGTTTGGAACCAGGTTTTCTGTTTCCACTGACAAAGAACTAGCTCTGGGGCCAGAAAAAACGGTTCCAGGCTAGCACCAACTCTCTGCTGGGCCAGAGGAAACAACCGCTTACATCAGCGGGGGGCGGAGTTGTTAAGACCAACAACAATAAGACCGCGAAAGATCGCCATTTTTAAGCGACGAGAAACAGCAGCTGTACAAACACGAAGGTCATTCATTATTATTATTGTTGTTGCTGCTTCTTCCGTGTCGTTTTTGCTTCGATATTCGCGCCAAGGTTTATGCAAACGTAGCGACATAACTGACGTATACAGCGACGTAATGACGTATACAACAACGTAACTGACGTATACAGCGACGTAATGACGTGGCTTCCCTTAGCACCACGAGCTATGGAAAAGCAAACTGGTTCTCAGCTGGCTCGCAAGTTGAACGAGTTGTGAACCAGCACTGGCCCCGAACCAGCCCTGGAACTGATTTGGTGGAAAAGGGGTATTAGAGAACTAAACTCTAAGAACTGATCTTTTGGGGTGTGCAATATGTCTTTGGATGTGCAGTATGATCAGTCCTGTGAAATATGCACTTTATTTACTGTTCTTGTGATTGTCCCCCATTTATGGCTTTTACCTCACCTTTTATTGTCTTATGGTGTTTTATTACTATTACTACTACTACTACTACTACTAATAATAATCTTTATGTTTTTATGTCTGTTTTTTATGACCCATTTATGTTATGTCTTTTTATATGATCCACTAGAGAAACAGAATTTCATTGTACATTGTGCAATGGCAATAAAAAGGATATTAAATAAACTTGCTTTAGGGTCTTGCTCATAAAGTTGAGGCCTTGGTCTGTTAGCACCTCATTGGGTATACCAACTCTAGAGAAGAGCTGGAGCATGGCAGTGGCTAAATGTCTGGCTGTGATTTCTCTAAAAGGAAAGGCTTCAGGGTATCTTGTAGCATAGTTGCAAATGACCAAGACAAACCTATTTCTTGATCTACTCCTCTCCAAAGGTCCAACTATGTCCACCCTAATTCTCTCAAATGGAGTGTATACGGGGTGTATAGGGGAATCAAACGGGCATGATTAAAACATTTACCACCTGACAGCTGCCACTGAGGACAGGACTTACAGAAACTCTTCACATCTTCATACAGCCCTGACCAATAAAACCGCTTACTGACTCTTTGCAAAGACTTCATGTAAGTCAAGTGACCTGCCCATGGTACAGTGTGACCAAGCTCAAGCACTTCCTTCCTGCACTTCTGTGGGACCATAAGCTGCAAACCTCTTCACTCTGTCTGTACAGAAGGCTATTCTGCAGCAAGTACACCTCCTTTCCCAGTGCAGGAGCAAAGACTGTACCCTCACATGTCTTCTTAAAACATGGGTCTAATGTGATGTCTGAACACTGTTCCTCAGCAAGGTCACTCAAAACATCAAATCAGCTTCAGTTAAAGGTCCAACATCAGACTCTGGCTGAATGTCTGTCTGTTTTACAATCTCCCCAGTAGTCCTTCTGTGCCTCTCACACCTCTCATCCCTTGTCTGAGAGGGCTCGGCTGGAACATCTTCCCCACAATAAGGCACATAGCACACCAGGTATATACTGTACAAATCTAATCAATCCTCACTGAACTGATGTTCAAATTATATTTTGTTTGCATGTGTGAATGAATGTAAATGAAATCGATTGTGTAAAATGTCATACCAACTGCATACCCCAGCATCAAATCAACTCGCATTGTGGTAAATTTTGTTGTATCAAAAATCATTGGCCTGTTGGTGTGGTAACAAGTTTTATATTAACTTCAGCATTAATTATAGTTAACAGTATCTGTTCAAATCCTCGTGTCATGCTTCTCTGTTTATCCTCAGTGTTAAGAAAAGAAAGTTGTTGTAAGGTGTGAATGGATAAGTTCTTTTTGTTGTGTGTGTGTGTGTGTGGGGGGGGGGGGGGGTTGTGTGAAGCTACCATGTTGCCGTGGATGCAGCAGAGTCAAGGAAAACTTGGTACAGTTTTTCTCAGCTGCATTTGGGAAAACAGACTATTATGTAATGTTGATGGAAACTATGATGAATATCATCTTGTGTAATAGAGGAAGCTGACCATGCTTAGAAGTAGTTATGGGAGGACCTATGTTAATGACTCTACCTGGGCTTGTGATTATGTGATTTCATGAATAATTACTTTAAAATTATACAATAAATAAATATTTGCTTGAGCATTATTTCAGATGTTACGAGTATTTCCATTACTAACACGTGAATTTTCACCACACTGGCTAAAAGAATCGATGTAGGAACTTGTGATTTAAACCCCTACTCCACATATCTTTGGCAAGAAGAAATTGATATTAACTGGAGCTACCTTCACCTAGTTGTTACTTACAAATATACAGTCTTTATAATAAATTTGTGAGAAACTCACAACCCAGAAGTCTCCACTTTTCCTGGCTTCCTCTCGGTTTACCAGCTCTCCCTGGTAGGGTCCAAAGTGTGCACCTACTGGAATCGTCTCCCCCTTATTAAACACTCCCAGGCCTGCGTCAGGAATACTGGACTTCTTGATTTCTAGCCCAGGAGGAAGAGTTTGTCTGGCTCGGTCAGAGACTCCCATGGGAACAGGAGTATCTGAGATGAAGAGGGGCAGTCCATGAACCTCACATTTGTTGAAGAAGAAGGATTTGCAAACTTCACAGTCTGGGCGTAGAGAAAACACAACAGGAAGAAATGAGGCCAAAATGTATGTACAATGTGTGTGTGTGTGTGTGTGTGTGTGTGTGTGTGTGTGTCTGTCTAAGACCATATACAGTACATTAGTATGGTACAAAGATTATCTGAAGAAAGCTTGCCAGTAAGGTTCATTGAGCATCTGGTTGAGACTAGAGGTGTCCATCAGGATTGAGATCTCACAGGACATGAGGTACAGGAGTATAAATTTTTTACTTCCTTGTGGGAGTAAACAAGTGGTCAGATATCAGTCTTGCAGGGCAAAATAAAACAAATGTTCATTAACATGTGTGGCACTGTGTGATATATTTACGGCATCCTTAGGACCTCCCTGGTCAGGGTCATGGTTGTTTTAAATTTGGCTACTTGTTTCCTTATCTTCTGGGAAACAGAATTTCCCAAATTTGTCAGGAAATTACATGCAGGTACAAACAAAAATAACTATGCACAGAATTAAAAAATAAGTAAAATGTCTCATGCACATCTTTATTTGAGCTTGCTGACAATTCTGCCATTTCTAGATCTAGGCATTTTTTCCAATGCCATACATTTGGATTCATATTTAATTACAAAAAAAAATCATATCTAGTGGCAATTTAAGCATAACCAATTTAGAAACCAGTGGACCCAGAGGAAACCCATGCAGACAGGGGGAAAACTTGCAAAACTTCACACAGACAGCAACCCGAGCTCAGAATCGAATCCAGAACCTGTGATGCCCCTAAATCTGTATACAGATATTTGGACACCTGTCCATCACATCCCTATGTGCTTATTGAACATCCCATTCCAGAGGAATACTAAAGGGGCGTTCTCTCTTTCCTGTATTAATCACAGCCAATTGGGGTCTTCTGCGAGCTCATGCATGTGGAGAAGAGAGCACGTAGCACTTTCCTCTGGGTGTTTTGCTACCCCTTGATGGAGCATGAGCTGCATTTGTAAAAGAGGAGGTTGATGGCTTCACATGTCTGGGAGGAAGCATGCGTTGGCCTTCACTCACATGGTTAGAGAGACCTGGCTGGTGGGTGGGTACTAGCAGGTGACAACACTGGGGAGAAAATGGGTGGGAAAAAACCTATAATCATCTAATGTGGTGAAGACATTAGGACAGGTTTATTTAACATTTACTGAAGGAGACCCAGATATCAGTCAGTAAGTTTCCCATGATAGGGGAGTCTTCAGGACAGAGGAGTTTTTGCTTTCTGGTTTCCTCAGTCACACAAGAACTTGCATTTTTTTTTTTTTTTGTCTCAGAACAAAAACACAGGAGTGGCTGGAGAGAATGACAGACATTCTGTAATATTAAATGTAAACAGAAACAAATAAAACATGCAACGTCATTCATTAATAAATTAAAAATTTTAATTGTTGGCAAATCACTGTGGTATGAGGGGAATAATACACTTTGGGCTGTTCTGTTATCTCATCATCTCTAGCCGCTTTATCCTTCTACAGGGTCTCAGGCAAGCTGGAGCCTATCCCAGCTGACTACCCCAGCTGACTACGGGCGAAAGGCGGGGTACACCCTGGACAAGTCGCCAGGTCATCACAGGGCTGACACATAGACACAGACAACCATTCACACTCACGGTCAATTTAGAGTCACCAGTTAACCTAACCTGCATGTCTTTGGACTGTGGGGGAAACCGGAGCACCTGGAGGAAACCCACGCGGACACGGGGAGAACATGCAAACTCCGCACAGAAAGGCCCTCGCCGGCCACGGGGCTCGAACCTGGACCTTCTTATTGTGAGGCGACAGCGCTAACCACTACACCACCGTGCCGCCGCTGTTCTGTTATATGAAAATAAAAATCACCCGCCATAGATATTTATATAACAGCATGACCCATGGCGTGATATTCCACACTTTTTTGGTTCAGGTTAACATCATCTCTTCATAATGACAAATGCATTTTAAGGAAATTAAAATAAATATTATATATATTAGGGCTGTTGAAGTTAACTCGTTAGTGCGTTAATGCAATTTCATTTGATCGCGATTTTTAAAAAATGACGGCGTTATCGCAGGGTATTTAAACAACAGTGAATTGGGCTCATCTTGGTAAGGAACAATGCAGATTTTCGCGGGTGACTAGCATGCAAAATAAAGCTAGTTATAACATTAACTTTGTGGTAAAACGTAGCTCTACAACTTGTCAAATAAACCAGCAACATGGTCAGTTAAATTGTAGTCTGCATATGTGATGCGGTGCGAGTTCCGTTTACTTTCACTTTACCGGGTGAAATGTGTTGATATCTGGTGGGCTACGATCGGGAATGCGCACATTCCCTGATCTCCACCTGTAGATTGTAGGTAGCCTAGCGATTTCCAAATAGCTTACTGCTTCACTTGAATGAACTTGCAGGAGTCAAACTACTTCCTCTTTGCTCTTTGAAATGTACCTTGCAGGTATTACAGTTGAGAAAAAAAATGTCCGTTATTTCTCCAAATCGTATTTTGCACATAGCCTATGCCCAACAGATGTCTGATAGGCTACATTGGAAAGAATATGCTGCATGCCTAGATCTAATATCAAAACCCGAATGCCAAATATTTGTGAATTAGGCCTATATATTGTCTGTCATAGAGAAGATGAGCCTTATAATTGACATGGAGCATCAGAGCATATATTCAAATGTTTGCTCTGATGTAGAAATGTATTTGAGTACAATTTAAACAGATGTTTAAAGATTTTTTTTGCGATTAATCACGATTAACTACATAATTTTATGAGATTAATCGCGATTAAAAATTTTAATCGTTTGACAGCCCTAATATAAAATTACTTAGTTTCTCTCACTCTTTCCTACCATATTACACTCTCTATAGACAAAGTTCACACCATCAATAAAAATATCAAATTCAATTTAATTTTGTCATAGTTTGTTGATTAAATAATCAGAGACTGAGGCTACATCCCAAATGTACTGTATTGGACTTTAAGTGCACTAGTTACTGTGTAGGGTAGAATAAACAGTGAGTGTTACTGAGCACCAGAGAGGGCTGATGTCTTACAGAGGTGGTCTTTATTGTCATGATCTTCCATGTTAATGGAAAGACATTCAGGTGGGTTGTCGAGGTCGTCTCCATGGTTGGAGATATTCAGCTCTAGCGTCTCCTCTTTCTTCACACGGACTTCTGACGTCCCTCCATCTTTGGATACCTCTGTGTTCATGTCTTCACACAGCTAAAGATCAAACAACAAATTTGTTAGGGCAGGATGGCATCCATCCCACTCAGGAAGGTGCTGCTCTCATTTCTCACAGCATAGCTCAGTCTCAGAACAGGCCTAGTTAATCTGTGACAATCCAGAGCCAAGGACAGGGAGCAAACAAACAGACTAAACGGACTGTCTGCTAGCTGCACAGAGCCATCACTCAGGTTCCACTATGTTGAGAATGTGTCTGTTCCCCGAGCGATACAAAAAAGGAGAAATACTCAGTTTGTTCTAGTAATCTAATTAATATAAAATTAGATCATACTGACTGTACAGCCACTGCCAGCACCTTTGATCTAAACGTAGAACGATTAAATATTAGATCTCTTATATCTGAAGCGCTAATTGTTAATGAACGTATCACTGATCAGGAGTTTAATGTACTGTTTAACAGAAACATGGATGAAAACAAATGAGTATACAGCATTAAATGCAACTAGTCATCCTGGTTACAGTTATATACACACCAGCCTTGTCTAACTGGTAGAGGAGGAGGTGTCGGGGTTATTTATAATGATTATCAAGGTGTAACACAAAAACCTGGACATAAATTCAATACGTTTGAAGTTCTTCATGCTAACAACATATGTATTACAGTTAAATTATGTTAATTACTGTTAAAAATTGCATTCGGTACACATCTGCACCATACCGAAAGTCCTGTACCGAAACAGCGCGGTAAGAATACATGTACCATTACACCCCTACAAGATGATAAACTGGAGCACAGCAGGAGACAGACATAAGAAGCTGTTGCCTCCAATCAGCCACACCTGGTCCTTTCCTAGCTAGGTGTTTATCGTTCCCCTGGACACAATACACTCCAGGCCAGTAGAAGGTGCACACACACACTAACACAAAGAGTAACTGGCTCCAACACGTATCACTGCTCACAGTGTGGAAAAAGTTCTTCTCATCAGAGCAGTCTCCAAATACACCAGTGTGTTCACAAAGGAGAGAAGCCATATTACTGCTCACACTGTGGGAAGAGTTTTACTATGCAGAGCCATCTCCAAATATACCAGTGCATTCACACAGGAGACAAGCCAGATCACTGCTCACAGTGTGGAAAAATGTTGACTTATTCAGTTATATTTCAGACCCACAAGTACACTAAGTCAGAGACATTCCATGATTTAAAAGTTGTCAAATTAAATATGCTTATTATTATGTGTTTGCTGAAAATGACCTGTACTTTTATCCTTATTGTTCATATATGACCACATATATTAAAACAATCTTATAGTAATGTTTTATTTTGATCTTATGTAGTTATTTCAGGGTTCTCCACTTTTCAAAAATAAAAGGTGGTGGCGGAGCCCCGGTGTGGGGCCAGGGAGGCAAAGCCCCCCTGGAGCTGACGGACTTTGGGCTTTTTTGACAGTGAAGCTGGCCAATAAATGTATAGGAAATGCTAAATCATTGTTAAAATCATTTTACAAAAAAAAAAAAAAAACATTCTTACTGTACATATCATCTTTATTGTCAATGTGAGACTCATAACAGTGACATTTCAGTTGAGACTGATGCGCCTGTCTCCTGATGGGCTTCCATCACAAGTACTGACTGCCTTCTGTTTAGGTGGATTTGATGCAGCCTCTTCATTAACCCTTTTCTCCCCCTTTTTCACCAGCCATTGGCGCAAATCCATTTTCAGATCTCACTTGATTGAAATCCACCATTTTTTTAAGTTTAGACAACAATACTCCAGCCAGCTAGAGGTTGACAGATTTTTTTTTTTTGATGTGCGCTAACTTCTAGCATCTTAACGCTAAAAATAAGGAGCAAATTTTCACGCATCACAATATCGCTGAAAAGCTGCAAATATGCTGTCAGTTTCAAATATAAACATACATTCTTGATTATTTCTGGAGCAGTTGATAATTATTTATTGATCCTATGCCAAATCATGTTCTAAAATTGCATTATTTTAATGTAATAAACATTTTATTTTTGCAATGAACAGTGAACCTCCTACACATGCTGCAATCCAAAAGCTGTGGTAATTACAAAACGCAGAATCCGTAATGTATTGAGCGAAACAAGTATGACATAGCATATGTTTACATGTAAATTTTATTTTCTAAAATTATTTTTTCTGTGTGAAAAATAAATGAACTTCCATGCAAATACATACGACAGCGATAATCTCCATAAAAAAAAAATTTCATGGACATGCCTTCGCTCAAAACTGTGTTTTGCTTTGTCAATTAACCGGAAGTAATGAAATTTGCATACACAATTTCATGAGAAATTTGATTGGATATTTTTGTCACTGAAATTTAATGATAACGTTATTGTTTTTCATAAACTGTTCCTGTCTATGAAATTCAACAATATTTGGTCACGTTAGTCTGAAATTATTGATTCAATAAAGAGCAAATTTACCTCTTCCAGCTACTGCAAGTTGTCTGCTTCCAAATACTTGTGCGAATTTCGATCGTTTTAACTGTAGAATGCCCTCGTATGTCTGTATGCAGTCGGCTGGATGTTTTTCTATTGCAATCGCGTGGCCACTTCAGGTAGCCCCGCATGCATTTGTTTAATGGTCTTCTGTGTGTTAAATAGTTACAAAATTATAATAAAGTGAATACTTTACGATTTATTTGGTGTATAATGATGAAGTTACTTTTTTGGGGGTTTTTTTGACCACGGGAAGGGTGGCGGGCCAGAATTATAACGTAGCGGTGCACCACTTTAAAAGGGCCCATGGAGAACAATGTATTTAATTGTCCTTAATTACCACCATACAAGTAAGAATTTAACTATAACACTATCAGTGTAGTACTGCTGCATGAGTTCAATGTACTATGTTAAACGGAAATGTGGATCAAACCAAACGAGTATGTCGCATTTAAATGAAGCTATATGCTTCATCCTCAGCTATACTGTATGCATTAGCCTCATCTAACTGGTAGAGAAGGCATCACAGTTATTTATAATGACAATCCAGACATCATACAAAAACTTAACCAACTTTTGAATATGTTTGAAGTTCTTTATACTAATGTGTAGCCAAAAAAATAAATCTACCCAGTCAATTCAGCTAATTAGAACCCCAGTTCCAAAAAAAATTTGTGATGCTGTGTAAAACATAAATAAAAACAGAATGCAAAGATTTGCAAATCATGGAAACCCTGTATTTCATTGAACATAGTACTAAGACAACATATCAAATGTTGAAACTGAGAAATTGTTTTTTGAAAAATATATGTTGGTTTTGAATTTGATGTTCGCAACCAGGCCTGGAATTTCGTCATTTTAGGGGCAAGGCCACTTGGCCTTTTGTGCTGTCAATTTTTTGAGGGCACGAAGGCCAAAAGCCAGGGCACTAAGGCCATGAAATAAAACAATGATTTTAAGTTCACGTCTATAATGAATTTAATTTAAGGACTAATGACTCTTCTGAGGAAGATTGGAGTTTCAGTTGAAACTATCAAGCAGGTAAAGAAACATCTCCTACACTTTATGCCTGAAGATAAGAAAATATTGAACATATCTAAACTCATCAATCCATCACTCACTTCAAAAATTGTAAAACTTATTAAAACTATATCCTTTCATAATTTTTGTTCAATTGACACCGAATGTGCAAGAGCATCTTCAGACTACTGTACTACTACGCAGACTTTTGATTAATCAAAATTGAGCCTGGAGTACATCAAAATGTTTGACTGTAAATGGAACATATACTAGCATGCAGGCTACTGATTAACCCATAACAACCCAGACCAATTTCTCAATCAAGGAAAATTATTGAGGAAATAAAATGAACTAAATAGATGACAAAGAAAACATTTCTGACCTTTTATTTTATAAAATAGCACTTTCATATCTCAGGATCTGAAATATTAAATTGCAAATTTGCAGAACACTGCAACACTATTACTGTTAACCCGAAAGTTCAAAAGAAACATACAATACTAGTAACAAAACAATGCTAACTGCATAGATTAAAAAAGTGGCTATGAACAGACAACAGCACATATCACGTATCATATTACGGCAGGAACAAGCAGTAGTAACATCCATGACCTTACGCTTAAAGCTCAACAAAGGAAAAACTTGACAGCAAGCTAATTAGCATTTGTTACCGGCTATAGTCGGTACTCGGCACGTTAAAAGTGGGTCAACGTTATAACGACAATGTTACTGTACAAGCAATGCTTATTTAACGGTAACAAACTTAAGCCCTATATGTTGAAATTCCTATCTTATTCGTTCATTAATTTATCACACAGTCTTACCTCAGTCAACTTCTTCCCTCCTTCTGTGAAAATTCAACGTCTCAGACGCAGACACAAGTGGGCAGGGGATGCATTTGATTAAGTCTCCTGGTTGGCTGGTGATAGATTGGTGTCATTATAGCACGTCGGAGCAATTCATGCCAGGCTCGAGTCTGATCCACCACTGATGAGTTGCCCAATAAGAATCCAGACTGTCATCAAAAGACGTATTTTTTTCTCAATAGATGCAGGTGATGTTAAAGCCTATTGGCAGTCACGAGGCAGACTACAAAACCGCAAAACCGCAGGGCATCAAGGCCACTGTGGCCTTACGGCAGATATTTTTTTCCAAGGGCACAAGGCCAAATTGAGAGGGCACGAGGGCCATGGCCCTCGTGAAATTCCTGCCCTGTCAGCCACACATTTCAGAAACGTTGGGACGGGGCAACAAAAGAATGAAAAAGTTGTGTGATGCTAAAAAAAAAAAAAATTAATTTTATAAAATAATTTGGTTAATTGGCAACAGGTTAGTAACATGATTGGGTATTAAAAGAGCATCCCAGAGAGGTGGAGTCTCTCAGAAGTAAAGATGGGGAGGGGTTCACCACTCTGTGAAAGACTGCGTGGGCAAACAGTGCAACAATTTAAGAATAACGTTCCTCAATGTAAAACTGCAAAGAATTTGGGGATCACATCATCTATGGTACATAACATCATTAAAAGATTCAGATAATCTGGAGATCTCTGTATGCAAGAGACAAGGCTGAAAACTGACATTGGATGCCTGTAATCTTCAGGCGACACTGTATTAAAAGCAGAAATGTGTCTGCTGTGTAAATCACTGTATGGGCTCAGGAACACTTCAGAAAAAAACATTGTCTGTGAAAACACTTCATTACTGCATCCACAAATGCAAGTTAAAATAAAATAAACCCAGAGCATCAACGAAGCAGTTGCTCCAACAGCTGTACCATGAGAAACCAGACTCATTTATAACTAGCCAAGTTGCTCTTCATGAGAACAGTTAGATCTTCCCAAACGTTTACAGAGTGTGTTGTTAAAAGTAGACATGATGCAACACAGTGGCAGTGTTCTCCCCAGAGCACTTTTGTGTTTCAGGGCTGATGCACTTTAAAGGCGTCACGCAGTGGCGATAAAAGTCGCATTATTCTGCACCAGAATGCTTTCGAGATTCGAAATAAATTGACCGTCGATTTTTCAAAAGCTTCCCGCGGTTGTAATCGGTCCTTATTTGATCATGCCCATCACTTGAAATTTTCCGCGTTCGCAGCGCCCCCTCTCGGTCAATGGAACAGCTGCGTGACGTCATACCAGTAACCACTCGGTGCAGTTGCAATGACGGACACACCAGAAAATAGGAGCAATGTTGAGGAAATTAGCTTTGATTTTACCGATACAGAAGAAGAAAATGGCCCACAAGTAGAGATTTTGACAGCTGAATGTCCTGGTGGTATCCAGCCTTACAGATTTGAACCTGAGCGCTCATCTTCAGAAGAAAATGACAGTTCTGACGACGACAGAAACGAAGACGAGAATGAAGACTGGCGACTTGAAGACTTGTTTTGGTTGGTTTCTCTGACTAAATCACTACTTGTGTGTATTTTTAAAGACCATTTTCACTTGAATTAGAATGCTGTGTGATTAATCTATGATTATGTGTAATACTGATAGCTGTAGGGGGTGAAAGTATAGCTAGAAAGATTGAATTCTAGCAACTTGACAGCTTGCGATCTCACGAAATGCAGTGGGCCTTCTGATACAGTAGACCCCTTGATATTCCAGTTTTCATCATTTTCCTTTTATTGCGGTTGATTTTAACTTGATATTCAGTATGTTATAGGCTGGGAGTATTGAGCTTTGTATTGTATTGTTTAGTAAACGTACAATCGTCAGTAATAAGTGATAATTATTAGTTAAAGGCAGCTCTGTGGCATAAATCTTTCAATTAATCTTCTGTCATCCATTTGCTAAAATTATGTGCCACATGTGTTATCAAGACAACACTTCATGTGACAAAGAAAGATATGACAAATACATAAATGTATGAAAATCATTTTGTACAATTAATGATTGATACATAGAAACACTTAAAACGTGTGTGGCAGCGGGGGCGTGGTCAAGCGCCGGTCTGTGACAGGAGGGCGGAGCCAGGGAGGGTTTGTGGCAGAAATCACTACACCTGACGGTAATTAACCTGTGTTTTGTGTGTTTTCCCAGTAACCGCGCCCTATTTAAGGAGGCAGAGCTCATCCCGGGACAAGAACAGTGTGTGTTTCGCTGTCAGATTAAAACTGGCGGTTATACTGAAAAGTCTGGCAATAAAAAAGCCTATTTGCATCTGAAGCGTTGTCCTGCCGTCCTCTGTGCTCCACCCACACTTCAGAGAGCTCTACAGTGGTGCCAAAACCCGGGACAAGGTGGAGCACCAACCTCGCAGCCCCATGGAATCCTCCCCGTTCGCGGACCTGGTCCACGCCCTCGCCACGGCTCAGCAAAGCCAGCACCAGGCGCTCGTCACGCTCCGAAAGGAGCAAGAGCGGCGCTTCGAAGCCCTGGTGCTGGCCCAGCAGGAAGATCGCGAGGCGCTCCGGCATCTCCTTGCATCGGCGGGGTCCGTCTCCCCTCACCGTGACCAAGATGGGCCCGCAGGACGACCCCGAGGCTTTCATCACGTTGTTCTAGCAGGTCGCAGAAGCCTCGGGGTGGCCGATGGAGCAGCGCGTGGCGCGCCTCCTCCCCCTCCTGACGGGAGAGGCGCAGCTGGCCGCGCGGGGAGGAGGCGCGCCGCGCGCTGCTCCATCGGCCACCCCGAGGCTTCGGCGACCTGCTCGAACAATGTGAGAAATGCCTCGGGGTCGTCCTGCGGGCCCATCTTGGTCACGGTGAGGGGAGACGGACCCCGCCGACGCAAGGAGATGCCGGAGCGCCTCGCGATCTTCCTGCTGGGCCAGCACCAGGGCTTCGAAGCGCCGCTCTTGCTCCTTTCGGAGCGTGACGAGTGCCTGGTGCTGGCTTTGCTGAGCCGTGGCGAGGGCGTGGACCAGGTCCGCGAACGGGGAGGATTCCATGGGGCTGCGAGGTTGGTGCTCCACCTTGTCCCGGGTTTTGGTACCACTGTAGAGCTCTCTGAAGTGTGGGTGGAGCACAGAGGACGGCAGGACAACGCTTCAGATGCAAATAGGCTTTTTTATTGCCAGACTTTTCAGTATAACCGCCAGTTTTAATCTGATAGCGAAACACACACTGTTCTTGTCCCGGGATGAGCTCTGCCTCCTTAAATAGGGCGCGGTTACTGGGAAAACACACAAAACACAGGTTAATTACCGTCAGGTGTAGTGATTTCTGCCACTCACCTTCCCTGGCTCCGCCCTCCTGTCACAGACCGGTGCTTGACCACGCCCCCGCTGCCACAATGTGTTTTTAAACAAATAATTTTTTTCTATCAATACCTAGCCATGACCTTGAAATCAGATCCATTGATAACAACAGTCACAAATAGTGTTCAGTGTTCGTTGTTACAGCCAAACACAATACACCGATTAGGCATTTTGTATCACAGAATATTAATACATCATTTCATAGTGTTTTGAGTGTTCAAAACTATCCATAAACTGAATAAATCCACAAAATCCGCAATGTAAACAACTCTGGTAAACGCACGCTATAGAGAAAACATGGGGACAGGCCAGCATCACCCAAGGGAGGTTACTGGTATGACGTCACACACAAGTTGACCTAGTTAACGGCTGGCTGCCTAAATTTGGCTGTGCGCGTCAACTTTCAATGCTTGTAGTGGGCGCATCGTGACACGGAGATCGCGGGAAACCGAGGGGCTTGATTAACCCACCAAACCCAACATTTTGACACATGATATAGCCTGATTGCTGAAATTACCGCACGACGCCTTTAATTTCATGCCCACACATTCTAAATTTGCCAACACGCTATTTTTTTTACTCCGACACTTGCTGAAAAATCACGTCAGATTTCTACCTTGTGATGTTTGGGCCATATGTTGAAGGAAAATCAGTGTTTTGGACTGGTTTGCTGCCATGATGCACTCAGGCAGACCAGAAATACCCCTGGGAAATCCCCAACCACAACAAAACGCCCTCAAGCAGTTTGCTGTTGCACTGATACCATGACACTTCAGTGCGTGGGCAAGCACCCTTGCACTGACATCACATTTACCTTAGCAACTGTAGCTAGGCTATGCCTGGGGGGACAAGCAAACTTTGCTTACATACTGTTCACATACTGAAGCCAAGCGAACATGTCCGGTGTCTATTGCCTGAAGAAAACTACAGCCAAAAAAAAAAAAAAAAGCTGTACTACAGTATTACTTGGATAATCTTTGTCAGAAAGAAGCAAAGGATAGATATATGGAGAAATTAGAGTTTATTAGTGGTTATGATCCATACAAAATTCCTCGAAATGATTGGAGTGATGGTGCAGATTTGTGGTCTAGCGTTAGCTACATGTTGGAATATACCTTCTCCCCCCCCAAGAGTCCTGACACGGAAGAACAGTTTAGAGGAAAAAAAAAGAAAAAAAACAACCACACAGCAGAATGTTGCAAGACCCAAAGCATTTACTCTCAAAGGACTCCCTACCTGAACTATTAGCAAGATGGTATTCCCAGCCCTCCATGTCTCAACAACCCCAAGGACACCGCTATTTGCACGCCATAATTTATACAGCTTTTTATTGTTAAAACAATATATGAGATGTTACTTTTTGTAAAATAAAATATCTTGTTCTAGACTTCCAAACAATATTGTAAGATGTTAATTTTTTTTTACATACGTGATGCTGACATCAGACTCAAAATGAGCAGATATTTTTATAAACAAATAAAATCTCAATATCAACATTTGATGTGTTGTCTTTGTACCATTTTCAATTAAATATATGCTTTCCATAATTGCTGGGATGCTGCAATTATCGATTGTGATCGAGCGTCGGCTGTGAAAGGTGAGGAGGCAGGTTGAACCAGCAGGTAACATGTGATGAGGTGCACCTGTGTCAAATTACTGGTTGTCTATTAACCTGTGTCTCGGTATGTTTTTCAGACAGTCAGGAATGAGAGAGTTGTGACACACCGTTGCGTGTGTGTTTGTCACTGAAAAGTGTATGAAAATAAAAGAACTAACCTGTTCTGAACCCTGCTTCCCATTCCTCTGTTTTGACCAAAGTTAAAAAGTTGTTACACTGGTGCTGAAACCCAGGACTGAGGAATGTAAACTGTGGGTGCACAGAAGCAGTTGAATCTGTTAGAAAACGACTCCTTCGAGACAGCACCTTATTGGATAGAACGAACCTCACCATGGACCAGATTTGCACCCTGCTTGATCTCTACCTGACTACCACTTATTTCCAGTTTAATGAAAGTTTCTACAGACAGAAGCATGGATGCGCCATGGGCTCACCGGTATCCCCTATTGTGGCCAACCTTTACATGGAGGAAGTGGAACATAAAGCTTTGACCACTTTTTCAGGAGTTGCTCCCAGCCACTGGTTCAGATATGTGGATGACACCTGGGTTAAGATCAAAACCCATGAGGTGGAAGTAGGGCTGCTCGATATTGGAAAAAATCAATATCACGATTTTTTCAGTAAATATCGATATCGCGATTTTTAAAACGATATTTATACACCTTTTTTTTAAAGCCCTGATCATCAACACCTGAGGCACCGGGCCACATTTTTATAGTACAGGCCTCATAGGCTACCTTTCAACCCTTCCCGTTGTACCCTGAAACGCCTTTTACTTAAACTATTTACTGTGCAAGCGCGTACTTTGCATAGGTCCTATAGCCTGCACAAGGCTCACGTTCTCCTCACTCAACATTTCCGATCACAGAGGATGGAGCCAGCGCTGGTATTACCAGTGATTACTGCGTAACGTCCACACTGGCTCGTAGCCAGCCAAGGATAAAATCTCTCTCTCTCACACACACACACTACAACGTAAGCTTGTGTGTTGTTAAGACACCAACATTAAACACGCACACACACGGACTGGCCATTGGGAGTAGCGGGAGTTTTCCCGGTGGTTCAGTGTGGGCCGGCGGAGAAAAAAAAAAAAAAAAAAACAGTTGCGCGCTGGCCTTTAATATGATAAGCAATGTTAACAGTTTCTTTAAGAAACTGTTAACATTGCTTATCATATTAAAGGCCAGCGCGCAACTGTAATAAGCAATGTTAACAGTTTCTTAAAGAAACTGTTAACATTGCTTATCATATTAAAGGCCAGCGCGCAACTGTTTTGTTTTTTTTTTTCTCCGCCGGCCCACGCTGAACCACCGGGAAAACTCCCACTACTCCTGATGGCCAGTCCGTGTGTGAACACGCACAATATAGAGACAAGTCCTTAAGAATTAACATACATGAAAATAGCTCAGTGGCATGTAAACATTCCCTGAAAGTGTAGGTGGCACTGCGGCTAGATGCTACGTGAAATGGCACAAGGCAAACACCATGCTTCGCTCAGTCAACAGACAAAATCCACGAACCCAGTAGTCCTCCTACTACTGTGGGTTAGTGTTCTGTGGCCAAAAACACCCTATGCACAGTCATTCCAAAACATCCCCACTAGTTGCAGGTTATGTCTCAAATACAGATATGCGTTGTGGATTAAGCGATCTATTCTCAAGCATCAGGCTTCTCTTCCTTCATCTTCCAAATGTGGACTCCGCTATCTTTTTGGCATGTCAGCATTGAAATACCATTTGCAGAGATATTTCACTCGAAAAGTAAAAGCAACACATGATTAGGGCTACATGATTAGCAGGGGGACACCGTCTTAAGCGCACGGAATTTTAAAAACAATGTAATTACATCTGAGTCCGTCTACATCGCGCAATAAACCCGTCCTTAGCAGAACCTACTTCAAAGCATGATGCTAGATGCAGATGCACAAGTCAAAATCAAATGAACCCAAGTAAACATGCCGCGGCGGGCAACATTAATAACCAAATTGCCTTACCTTAAAATGCTGCCTTGACCACAGGACGACTCGCAATTATTCCACACGGTTTAACACATCTAACACAGCTAGCAAGCTAGATATGTGCTAATATTGTTGTGCTTTTCTTCCGTAGATGCCATTTTTACATTACCCAGTCCCACATCCAAAAATATGACGTAAATATATGTTAATTGTATTATTATAACTATTAGCAAGCAAATCAAACAACATATTAACAAATCAATATATCAAATCACCCGACACGTATGAAAACAGAAGAACTGATTTTTTACTGTTGGAGATATCGCGGGAGTAGAATGGATGAC
Source organism: Neoarius graeffei (assembly GCF_027579695.1). Lineage (NCBI taxonomy): Eukaryota > Metazoa > Chordata > Actinopteri > Siluriformes > Ariidae > Neoarius > Neoarius graeffei. Next base: position 5,488,566 of record NC_083585.1, read on the forward strand.
GTATGCAAGGCTACGGTGTGCCTTAGGGGACAGAAGGGTTCGTTTTACCTTACTGTCACGTCAATGTTATTGTTGTTTTATTGCCATTGTAGAAATATTGTGCACGTCCCTTTCGACAAATGACAAAAAATCGTTTCATATCGATATTATGAATTTTGATATCGTTTGACACCAATATCGATATCGTGATAAAAATACGATATATTGCACTGCTCTAGGTGGAAGCCTTCTCTAAGCACATCAATGCAGTAGATATGAACATCAACTTCACTCGGGAGGACATCAGTGGGAATAATCTAGCCTTCTTGGATTGTGATATACACATTAGACAAGACAGAAGCCTGAGCATTGAGGTCTACCAGAAACCCACACACACAGACCAGTACCTACTCTTTGACTCTCACCACCCACTGGAACACAAATTGGTCGTCATTAGGACCTTGCAACACAGGGCTCAGAATATCCCTACAACGGCAGAGGGAAAAGAGAAGGAGCAGAATCACATCAAGAAAGCACTTCAGAACTGCGGGTATCCCAACTGGTCTTTCCTCAAGAGCAGAAAAAGGAACAGAACGGACAAGGAGGATAACAGGAACAAACGCAAGAACATTGTCATTCCCTACATTTCTGGTCTATCTGAGAAACTCAGGAGGATCTTCTACAAACACAGCATTCCGGTACATTTCAGACCCAGTAACACTCTGAAGCAGAAACTGGTCCACCCTAAGGACAGAATACCCAGACACAAACAGCACAACGTAGTGTATGCCATTCAGTGCAGTGAGGAATGCACGGACTTGTACACTGTGTGCACAATTATTAGGCAAGTGAGTACTCTGACCCTACCATTATTTATATGCATGTTTTCCAACCGCAAGCTAGATACACTTGAATGCTAATTGGATTTAAGCATTCTCAGGTTGTATTTATTTGTGTAATGAGGGAGGGTGTGACCTAAAGTAATTAATACCCTATATTAAGGTGTGCATAATTATTAGGCAGCTTCTTTATCTCAGGCAAAATGGGCCAAAAAAGAGATTTAACAGACACTGAAAAGACAAAAATTGTAAAATGCCTATCAGAGGGATGCAGCACTCTTGAAATAGCTAAGCTATAGAAATGTGAGCACAGAACAATCAAACGTTTTGTTGCAAATAGTCAACAGGGTCGCAAAAAATGTGTGGAGAAGAAAAGGCACAAATTAACCGCAAAAGACTTGAGAAGGATTAAACATGAAGCTACCAGGAACCCATTATCCTCCAGTGCCACAATATTCTAGAACTGCAACCGACCTGGAGTGTCCAGAAGGACAAGGTGTTCGGTGCTCAGAGACATGGCCAAGGTAAGGAAGGCTGAAACACGACCACCACTAAACAAGGCTCACAAGTTGAAATGTCAAGATTGGGCCAAGAAATATCTGAAGACAGATTTTCCAAAGGTTTTATGGACGGATGAAATGACAGTGACTCTGGATAGACCAGATGGATGGGCCCATAGCTGGATAACTAATGGACACAGGGCACTTTGACTCAGACACCAGCAAGGTGGTGGAGGGGTAATGGCATGGGCTGCTATTATTAAGGATGAGCTAGTTTGACCATTTCAGGTTGAAGATGGACTTAACATCAACTCCCAAACCTACTGCCAGTTTCTAAAAGATACATTCTTCAAGCAGTGGTATGGGAAGAAGTCTGCATCATTCAAGAAGGCCATGAGTGTTATGCAGAACAATGCACCATCACATGCACCCAAGTACTCCACTGCTTGGCGAGCCCACAAAGGCCTTAAAGATGACAAAGTAATTACATGGCCCCCTTCCTCACCTGACTTAAACCCTATTGAGTACTTGTGGCCCCTTCTTAAGCATGAGATTTACAGCGAGGGAAGACAATACACCACTCTGAATAGCATTTGGGAGGCCGTGGTTGCTCCTGCACAAAAAGTTGATCGTCAACAAATCAAAAAACTAACAGACTGGATGGAAGGCTCATGGCAGTTATTGAAAAGAAGGGTGGCTATATTGGTCACTGAATATTTTTGAAATGCTAGAAGTGTTTATTTGTTAATTCTGAGTTGTTTATTTGTTACACTGAAAATTAAAATAAACAAGTGAGATGGGAAACTTTAAGCTTTTCATTGAGTTGTATAATAATTCTGCACACTAAATGTTGCCTAATAATTCTGCACACTTATATATTCCCCTGAGAAGGCCTAAACTCCCCTTTCCTTTGTTAATCATTCTGGTTTTAGGTTTATTAACAATTTGGATTGACTGAGAGCACTGTATTTGTTCAACGATAAAATTAATCATCAGGAATACAACTTGCCTAATAATTGTGCACACAGTGTATATTGGAGAGACAAAACAACCACTTCACAGGCGTATGGCTCAACACAGGAGAGCCAGTTCCTCAGGCCAGGACTCTGCTGTCTACCTTCATCTTAACAACAAAGGACACTCATTTCAGGATTGCAACGTACGCATTTTAGCCAGAGAGGATCGTTGGTATGAGCAAGGAGTTAAAGAAGCCATTTTTGTCAACCTGGAACGGCCATCACTGAACAGAGGTGGGGGTCTAAGACATCATTTATCAGCCACCTACAATGCAGTCCTTGGCACACTTCCCAGACAACTGAATGCACACCAAAACCCAGCTGTTTTCAGTGACTCACAGGAGGACAGAGAGAAATCAGCATTCCATTGATCACCCTAACGGGCAATCCATTGATCATCCTAACGACTCTCTCGAGGCCGTTCACAACCAGCCCCCAGTGACCCACACCAACAGGATGACTCAATGACACCTTAGATGAGCTTTTCATCCATAAGAGGATAAATACCTGATGCTCCCTACCAGTCAGACAGAACTGAAGAAGCCTTTCGGATGAGAGGTGAAACGTCTTCAAGAATCTTCAAGCAAGTCCAGTTGCTCTCTTACCACCCACAGTTTACCATGACCTGGATGACTGAGAATCTTCACAGACATGACTGAGGAATGTACATCACCATGGGATCCAAACCAGACATGCAATTAGGTTAACATGGGGCAGCCTTGGGCTGAAGTGCCCTTGTGCAAGTTACCTAACTGTGTCACAGTCTGGCCCAGTCCACCCATGCCTTAGACTGTGGGACTTCCATGCCGGCTCCAGGACAGAAATTCAGTCCTGCCTTGCTGAAGGCCATTTCCTGAAGCAGCACTCCCACACCTGCTACCACTCCTCTCCCATCAGCCAGGGCTTTTTAAGAACTGTTTAGAGCTACTCCATTTGCCAGACTGTCCCTAGTAGACTTTTCTCACCTCACTACAACTCATTGGGTCTCTTGAGTCCCCCTGCCTGAATTTCTCCTTGTTTTTTGTCAAGTTTTTCTGTCCATTTTTTTGTCCCTGTTTTTTGCGTGCCTGCTATTTTGAATTGTGCCTTTTGCAACCTCTGCCTGGATTTCCCTTGTCCCTGTGTTCATCAGTTTTTGTGAAGATTTTTCTGTCCTGTTTTTTGTCCCTGATCATGTCTACCTGCTCCTCTGTGTTTTTGACCTCCTGGCCTGTTTTTTGACTACCGATTTTTGTCTGAGCCCTACTGTACCTTTTGCCTTTCTGCCATATACTTCATTAAAAGAAGTTCTCTCTTTACGCTGCCTGTTTTCTGAGTCTCCTCTTGGGTCCTCACTTCACCTCATCTCACCACTCCTGACAAACTGTTCCCCTAGGTGCTGTAGTATGGGTGCCCACTGCTCTGGGTGTGTGCGTGCGTGGGCATGTTCACTGTTTCAGATGGGTTAAATGCAGAGGATGAATTTCACTGTGCTTGTGTGTGCATGCGACAAATAAAGGCTTCTTCTTTTTCTTTAAAGAGCTCTTCCAAACACTCGCCAAAAACCTCCAGCACCAGCAGCACGCCCTTGTTGCACTGACAGTCGATCAGGGCTGGTGCTTCCAGGCTCTGCTCGAAGCCTAAGCAAGGACCCGCAGGTGATACGGAGCTGGATACAGTCTGTGGGTGCTCCAGCAATCGTCCCTGCAGCCAGCGTGCCCGTCCAGCTGGTGAAGATGGGCCCCCAGGACAATCCCAACGCCTTCCTTGAACTGTCTGAGTGTGTCACGAAGGCGAGCTTGTGGTCAACCTCTCAGTGGGCGGCTCGCCTTCTGCCACTCCTCTTAGGGGAAGTCCAGCTCGCGGCTCGACAGATCCCGGCCACCAGCAGGCTGGAGTACCCCCACCTGAAGCAAGCCATCTTTCCCACAGTTGTGGGAGGGCATTGAGTAGCACTTGTCCAAGGTGTTGATCATTTTCCTAAATCCCTCGTTTTGTATGGTGTTAATGGAGGCCATATTTTTGGCTAAGTGATGTGATCGCCTCTGTTATCTCCTTATGCCTATGGAAGCTTGATGGGTATGGTGATGCATTGTGCAAGGTTTCGGTCATCAGTGTCCGTGCTGTCGGGCAACAGACATTGTTTCACTTGCTGTTTTTTTGTCCTTTACAGCTTCGTCATATTGCACTCTGTGGTGACGTTTAAGGTGATTGTATAAATTGGTGTTGTTACCATGTGGTGCTGATGTAAAATGGTGGTGTAGTGGTCCTCACTGTCGCCTCATGGCAAGAAGGTTCTGGGTTCGAATCCCGCGACCAAGAGGGGCCTTTCTGTGTGGAGGTTGCATGTTCTCCCCGTGTCTGCATGAGTTTCCTCCGGGTACTCCGGTTTCCCCCACAGTTCAAAGACATGCAGATTGTACAATGGGGCCACTGTAATTGGCGCAAGCTGTAGTGGTTTCCAAGCCATAATGTATGTACATACAGTGCTCAGCGCAAATGAGTAACATTTTAATATCTCAATGAACACAATTTCCAAAATGTTGACAAGACAAAGTTTAATATAACATCTGTTTAACTTATAAGGTTAAAGTAAGAAAGCACAACTTGATTCATCACACACTTGTGAAATTTCCTCTCTGCATTTAACCCACCTGAAGCAGAGAACGCACACATGCACGTGAGCAATGAGCACACACCCATACCCAGAACAGTGGGCAGCCATGCTAACAGCACCCAAGGAGCAGTTGGGAATTAGGTGCCTCGCTCAAGGGCACCTCAGCCCAAGGCTGTCCCATAAATCTAACCACGTCTTTGGATTGTGGGGGAAACCAGAGCACTGGGAGGAAACCCATGCAGACAAGGGGAGAACATGCAAACTCCAAACAGAAAGGACCTTGCCGGCCGCTGGGTTCAAACCCAGAACCTTCTTGCTGTGAGGCGACCACGGTAACCACTACACCACCGTGCCGCCCACAGTTAAGAATATAACTTATATTACACATTTTTTCAGTTTTACTCAAATTAGGGTGGTGCAAAAATGAGTACATCCCACAACAAAAACTACTACATCTAGTACTTTGTATGGCCTCCATAATTTTTAACGACAGCACCAAGTCTTCTAAGCATGGAATGAACAAGTTGGTGACATTTTGCAACATCAATCTTTTTCCATTCTTTAACAATGACCTCTTTTAGTGACTGGATGCTGGATGGAGAGTGATGCTCAACTTGTCTCTTCAGAATTCCCCATAGGTGTTCGATTGGGTTCAGATCAGGAGACGTACTTGGCCACTGAATCACTTTCACCCTGTTCTTCTTCAGAAATCCAACAGTGGCCTTAGCTGTGTGTTTAGTCATGTTCGAAAAGTGCACGGAGTGATGGTAGCATCTCTTTCAGTATAGAGCAATACATCTGTGAATTCATGATGCCATCAATGAAATGCAGCTCCCCGACACCAGCAGCACTCATGCAGCCCCACGTAAGGACACTGCCACCACCATGTTTCACTGTAGGCACCATGCATTTTTCTTTGTATTCCTCACCTTTGCGATGCCATACAGTTTTGAAGCCATCAGTTCCAAAAATATTTATCTTGGTCTCATCACTCCAGAGTATAGAGTCCCAGTTGTCTTCATCTTTGTCAGCATGGGCCCTGGCAAACTCTAGGCAGGCTTTTTTGTCCCTGGGCTTTAGGAGAGCTTCTTTTGTGGACGGCATCCATGCATGCCATTCCTCTGCAGTGTACGCCGTATTGTGTCACAGGAAATAGTCACCCCAGTTTGGCTTTATACTTCTTTAGATAACTGCAGTGAACTTGCATGCCGATTTTCTTCAACCCTTCTCATCAGAAGATGCTCCTGTCGAGGTGTTAACTTCCGTGAACGACCTGGACGTCTCTGTGAGATGGTTGCAGTTTCATCTTTCTTAAATTTTTGTACCACTTTTGCTACAGTATTCTGACTGGTAAGTAAAGCTTTGCTGATCTTCTTGTAGCCTTCACCTTTGTGGCGTAAAGAAATTATTTTATTTGGGGAATTCTGAAGAGACAAGTTGAACATCACTCTCCATCCAGCATGCAGTCACTAAAAGAGGTCATTGTTGAAGAATGGAAAAAGATTGATGTTGCAAAATGTCGCCAACTTGTTCACTCCATGCCGAGAAGACTTGGTGCTGTCATTAAAAATCATGGAGGCCATACAAAGTACTAGATATAGTAGTTTTTGTTGTGGGGTGTACTCATTTTTGCACCACCCTAATTTGAGTAAAACTGAAAAAAATGTGTAATCTAAGTTATATTATTAATCTTACTTTCACATAAGTTAAACAGATGTTATATTAAACTTTGTCTTGTCAACATTTTGGAAATTGTTTGTGTTCATTGAGATATTGTTTAAAATGTTACTTTTCAAAGGGGGTGTACTCATTTATGCTGAGCACTGTATATAGAGCTTGCTATGGTAAAAAGCTAATAAAAAAAATTGATATGTCAAAACACTGCTTACAATGTATTTGAGATTGACTATCATCTTGCCTAAATCCAAAATATTTCCACACCACTGAATGGAACCTTTTTTTTGGTATGAGCACAGTGGGATTGTTCACTCGGTTTGCACCACTATCAGTTGGGTTTTCTTCTGGATTCATTTCAGGGTTTTTTTTTTAATTTCCTCTTACCATAAACTTTTCTCTGCTTCTCTCTCTCTCTCACTCATTCGCTCTGCTCCTCTACTACCACCTTTCTGCTACACTGCACCACATGGTGAAAAGCTGCATTGTCATTGGTTGAGGGAGAAAGCCAAAATGATGCAGAATTAGGGGGCGCTTGAGATTCCCTTTGGAAAAGAAGGAGCACTTGTTTTGATGCAGCTTATGTAATAAACTGCAGAAGAATCGTTGACATTTAGAAATGAGATTGCATAGAGGTGTGAATCAAGATCGTGATTTTATCATGATTAATTGTGCAGCCCTAGTCTGTACTGCCATTAACCCTCTCAAATGAACTCATCCATGCCCGCCAGAACCGGGCAGGTCTGTAAATGTGAAGGGAAAGTGGGGGAATTAGCACTTCCACAAGGAGGCAGGGCTACTGGTTCGTGTCCCCGATGCACTTCAGGCTTCCCCTGATCAAGCAGGGGTGTACAGGATAGCTGTGAGTATTCAAGGGGGTACACATCAGGTTTTGGTGGATTCAGGTTGTAATCAGACCTCCATACATCAAAGCCTGACTCCATGCGGGGCACTGGGCAATGAACGTTTGGTGAAGGTTAAGTGTGTGCACAGTGATGTACAAAAATATCCGCTGATGCCCATCACTATCCACTTGTGTGGAGAAAAACATAGCATAGAGACCACAGGTAGTTCAAGTCTCACTCACACACTGATCCTGGGGACTGACTGGCCAGGGTTTAAAACATTAATGAAACAAATAATCGTGGGCGAGTCCGGCAGTAGCACATCCCTGGAGGATCCTGCCGCAACATTGGCTGGGGAGGCGGCCTCAGGCACTTCTGCGTCAGTTCCACGTCATGACAACACAGAGTGGAGAGAGCCCTCCTTCCTCTCTGGGGAATCCCTTAGGGAACTTCCCATTGGAGCAGGCTTGTGACGAGTCTCTGAGACACACCTTTGACCAAGTGAAAGTAATTGATGGTCAAATCCTCCAGCCTAACATTGCGCTTTCCTGCCTGCATTTTTGTATCATCAAGGATAGGCTGTATTGAGTGACACAGGACACTCAAACTAAGGAAAAGATAACACAGATGTTGGTCCCAAAGAGCCACAGGGAACTTTTATTCCATGTGGCTCATCATAATCCTATGGCTGGGCATTTGGGGCAGAATAAAACAATCAACTCATGGCCCGTTTCTATTGGCCAGGGATTTGTGCCGATGACCACAAGTGGTGTGCGGCTTGTCGTGAATGTCAGCTGGTAAATCCAGCGGCCACACCAAAAGTGCCATTAAGCCCACTGCCACGGATGGAGATCCCCTTAGAAAGAACTGGCATGGATCTCATCAGGCCATTAGATTGATCTGCATGCGGGTATCGCTTTGTATTAGTCATTGTGGATCATGCAACGTGATACCCGGAAGCAGCGCCTCTCCGCAATATCTCAGCACACAGTGTTGTGGAGGTGCTCTTCCCATGAACTTTGCAAGATGGTGGCACATAAGAATGCAGCAACTTCACTCTCCTCGATGCGGCTGTTCCTTTTGTCTGTCTTGTTTGTTTCCATCAGCGGAAACCTTGACAAATGGCAAGACTTGTTAAGGACTGGGATACTGTGCGGTGACTCGGATTTCACCAAAAGTTTTTACATCAACTATCTGCCGCCAGAGATCGCATGACCAGCGGAGTGTTCGTGGATCACCATACTGGGCGGAAGACGCAAGAGGCAGTGCAGGGAACAATGCCAGAACCGCGACTGCAGAGCCGACATTCAGGCCCGACTGAGGAAAGCCCCGCATAGACCAGTGCTATCCAGCATCTTCCTGACCAACGCCAGATCGCTTAATAATAAGATGGATGAGCTAACGTTGATCATCAATGCACAAAAATCAGTGCAGGACTGCTTGCTGATGGTGATAACAGAGACATGGCTGCACTCGGGAGTCCCGGACAAGGCTATCATGCTAACGGGACGCACAGTGCACCGGGCTGACAGAACCGGTGAGTCCGGTAAGAGCAGAGGCGGAGGGCTGTGCATCTACTCTAACAACAGGTGGTGTACAAATGCTACAGTGATTGAGAGATACTGCTCACCTGATCTGGAGTTTGTCACACTGAGATACCGGCCTTTCTGTCTGCCGCGTGAGTTTACCGTTATTGTCATGGCTGTTTACATACCACCCAGCACTAATGCTAATGTAGCATTAAACATCTTGCTAACAGCCATTAGCATACTGCAGTCTTTGCATCCCGTTGGGATTTTTATTGCGGCTGGGGGCTTTAATCATGTAAACCTACAGACTGTCCTCCCTACATTCCACCAGCATGTTACATGTCCAATGAGAGGTCAAAACACACTGGACCACGTATACAGTAACATTAGGGAAGGCTATAAAAAGTCTCTGCCCATCCTCACTTAGGCCAGTCTGACCATTTATCCCTTTTTCTCACCCCAGCATATAGACCTCTCACTAAGAAAACTATGCCTAGAGTGAGAGACACAAGGATTTTGCCTGAGAACGCAATTCCACAACTGCAGGACTGCTTTGAGTGCACCAATTGGGACCTATTTGCACAACAGGATTTAGAGGACTATACATCCATGGTTTTGTTTTACATTCATACTTGTATTGAAAAAGGTCACTGTTGAGAAATGAATATGATGTCATCAAAACAACAAACTGTGGATGACCAGGGATGTCTAGCAGCTGCTGAGAGACCGTGACACAGCCTTTAGGTCTGGCACCATGGAAGTGTACAGCGTTGCCAGATCCAACCTAAAAAGGGGAATCAAAGAGGCAAAAGCAGCCTACAGTAGGAAAATCGAGGGACACTTCTGTGAGGGGGACCCCCAGCGCATCTGGCAGGGAATCCAGCACCCCACAAACCTTAAGGTCTCCACAAATTCAAACACCAGTACCAGCAGGAACCTAGCAGAGGAGCTCAACCCAGGGCTTTCCACTAAGGCTCATACTAGCCAGCCATGACAAATAAGTAGCCAGCCAGGGGGGAGTAAACACAAAAACTCCTGTGCACGCAGTTCCCAGGATTAAATGTATTTTCCACAGACCATTTATTTATTCACTTTACTCAAATACAAAGTAAAATGGCAGTAAATCTTCTTTCTTTTCTTGCGTATTGCATCATGAGGCGTTCCTGGCTTGTAAATCTCTTATTTTCGGTGCATGACACATTCACGCAGCTGAGCATGCTATGAATTAACAACGACAACGGTCTGCAGTGGGGCTACACAAACACTCAACGAACATTTCTCCATTTGTGTATGAAAATACACTCCAACGACTCAGTTTGGTTTCGTTTACAACGAACGGTGTCTTTTGATGCCAGCACGTAATTGAACGAGAGAAGACTGGTTTACCGGAGAGAAAATAAGCATCATCTCTGCTTCTGTTCCCTCCGACGGCCCCGACACACTACTGCCTCCGCCGAGTGCGCGCGCGCACACCGCATGTCGGGGCCGCGGATGAGTTACTCTCCCTTGATCAACGAAGTCTGCAGGGAATTTGTGGTTATTATCGGTACAAACAGCGTGAATCACAACTTAAATGACTGCAGTTCAGTTTGACATTATTGTCAGTCCGTTAGATAAACATTTAATTTTATTAAAATCGAAAATTAATATTTAGAGCCTGTGGGCTACAAAAATAATAGTCATTAAAGTAGCCGGCTGGACTTAATTGTGTAGTCGGCTGTGTGGCCGGCAGCCGGCGCTTGGGGAAAGCCCTGTCAACCATTTCTTCGCACGTTTTGAGGTGACTGAGGCAGAGACTGGGTCCACATTGTTATCACCCATGAGCGACCTGGCACTCACAGTGAGTATGGAGGTGGTCAGGAGAGTGCTCCATGGTGTGAACCCCAGGAAAGCTGCCAGTCCCAATGGTATCCCAGGAAGAGTACTGAAGGGCTGAGCGGACCAGCTGACTGAGGTATTCACTTCTATCTTCAACCTCTCTCTAGCCTCCTGTACTGTCCCCAAATGCTTCAAATCTGCCACCATTGTGCCCATCCCTAAGAAACCATCTGTCAGCAGCCTATGTGACTACAGACCTGTAGCTCTTACCTCAATGGTTATGAAGTTCTTTGAAAGGCTAATGCTAAAACACATCAAAGCCTCTCCTCCTCCCAGTTTGGATCAGCATCAATTTGCATACAGAGCCAACAGGTCGACAGGAGATGCCATCAACACAGCCCTCCACAGCGTGCTGACGCATGTGGAATGACCCGGCGCATATGTAAGAATGTTGTTCATGAACTTTAGTTCTGCTTTTAATATTATCACACCCAGCAGAATGATGTCCAAACTTTACAGTCTGGGTGTCAGCCATCACATCTGCAGATAGATCAAGGACTTAACAGACCGTCCACAGTCAGTTAGGCTGGGGTTCCACCACTCCTCAGTCCTGGCCCTCAGTACTGGTGCCCCCCCCAGGGGTGTGTACCGAGTCCTTTACTATACACCCTATACATCCATGACTGTACACCTGTCCATGACAGCAACATCATTATTAAGTTCGCAGACGACACTACTGTGGTAGGACTGATACATAATAACGACAAGACTGCCTAAAGGGATGAAGTTCAGAAACTCACTGCTTGGTGTTCTGACAACAACCTGGTACTCAATTCCTCTAAAACAAAGGAGTTGGTGATAGATTTTCAGATGAAGAGGCAGAAACCTGCCCCTCTTTACATCAAATGGGACATTGTGGAGAGGGTCAGCAACTTCAGATTCTTGAGAACACATATGTGACCCCTCACCGAATCCAGGGACACGTCGGCCGAAATGAATCCGAGATAATCGCAAAAGAAGCATTTTTTTTTCGAAATTTGTGATTTTTGTTTTTTTCCATCATGTGCAAGTTGAGATCTTGAAGAATGCAATCAGTATTTCAGATAATAGATTTTGTTGGAAAAGCGTACATTTTTTGTTGCAAATTGTCTCGTTTTTGTCAGGACTGTAGCCTGCTGGGGGGTGTGGGTAAATTACCATATGGGCCAGTCACATGAAGATTTAAGTCATTTGTTGTTTTTTTCCGCGAATCAGCTGTATGATCCGGGCTGAGCGCATGGCTACTTAACTTGCATACAGGCGTGTGATTTCACTATGGAATGAGTTACTAAACAGAGCGCAGAGGAGCAAACACCACAAAGCAAACAGACACATGGTATTTACATCGGAGATCACCATTTCTAGCAAAAAAAAAACCGCAACCTCGTTTTCCAGATTGAATGGAATACTTGAATGATCGGATGATACACGGACTGTTCTAGGATTACATTCCATCGGAGGCATTGGTGTGTGCAAGGCGCCGTTTCTCTTTCTGATGGGGTAAGTTTATTAATCTAAGGCTGTGTGGTTATTTTTGCATGTAACGGAGAGTGTTGTGGTTTGGTTAAGCCTAGGTCACAACCGGACGTACAATTTTTTGGCCGTGTGATTTTTGGCGTTTCCCAAATCGCTGCGGGGTTTTTTTTTGTTCACAGAGAAAGACGCGCGTTGGCCGTAAGTTTGTCTTGCAACCTGGAAAAAACATAAGTGCCTGTAGAGTTTGTTTGACATGACAAAGAACCTCTGCGGCCGGTCTGCGGCTCAAAAATCAGCGCATCACATGCGCGCTCTTGTGCATTTCATGCGCGCGCTCTCGTGCGTTTCTTGCGTTTTTTGCATGTAGACCGGCTGTAGGAGCACATACGGCCGGTTGTGACTGAGGCTTTACATGAAACTAGTGTTGTGTTAGTTGTGTCATCATCGTGCTATCTTTCTTTCATACGGTGTGAGTAATTTTTCAACCACAAAATGTTAAAGTATACTTTAGGACTTATTTTTGTACTTCATAATTGTGTTGGGCATACTTTGCATGGAAGGAAAATTGACGTGGTGATCTTTGTTTACATGAAAGTAGTATTGTGCTAGCTAGTAGAGGGTAGGGCTTTCCTTAATATCATGCAAATGAGCACCATTATGTGCCCGCCCTACACCCAGAGTAGCTGAGATGGAAAACTTTGAGGGCGATTTT